>NC_134282.1:40106661-40414864 GCF_949628215.1 Phalacrocorax aristotelis
CGTTTTCAGTATATCCAGCACTCTTTGACTAGCATGAATAGGAATGGATGTGAGCAAGAGAGGGGCTGTGAACAATACCAGAACTTCCTGAGTCTGCTGGGTGGAATTCCTGTGATGTTCGTCTTGGTTTCCTGACTGCTATACATAGGAGTTAGAGTAGATGGGATCAAAAGGATCCTGTCTGAAAAGGAGGGGAAGATAAAGAACTTGTAGTTTGACAACTATATTTTTTTTCCAGAAGATTGCTAAATTATGTTTCAGCAGAAACTCTTTCACCTACTTAAAAACAGACAAAAACCCGACCTTTTTCTGCGTCACAGCAGATGAAGTAGATTTGAAGCATGCAGTGTATTCAATCTGTATTCAACCTGGGACTTCCCTTCTCTTTTGAGAAGGTTTGCACTTTTGTAATAAATGACTAGAATCCTGACAGTCAGTCTAGACGTTATAGATGACGATCAATTCTGATTCTTCCTTGAGGTAACAGGTTATGCATAGCAAATGGCCTAACTGGTCATACCATCAGGCTACGTAAAAGAGTGCTTGCTAGTTTATTCTGCTTGATGTGATGATTTTGCATCCCTAGTTTAGGCATTCACTCCAAATACTTACCAAGCAAGGTTGGTAACATACTTCCTTGTATGTATCGGCTGTTCTGTGATCTCATTCTTGTCTTACTGGGTTAAATAGCTTTTGTAAATAAGCAAAGGTTTTACTTCTTGCAAATGGTTCAATATTCCAGCCCTTGTTCTCCAAAGGACAGGTATTGAAGTTCTATTGTTTGTGGGTTTTGCGTTGTGAGGTTTTGGGTTTATTTTATTTATTATTTAGGAGACCTCTTGCATATTTAAAAAGTAGTTGTATTAGTCTCTTATCTAGAAAAATTACAATCCTTGATGCTTTTAAGTATTAAATTCTAAGTGTCTTAAATATACCACAGTTAGTCTATGTTTATTTCTGTAAGATGGCAATAGGATTTAGAAGTCAGAAGTTTTATAATTGTTGGTTGAAACACGAGTATCTTTGACGTAAAAGGCAAATTTAAGATACATTTCATTTCACAACAAGGAAGGGTCTGCGTATTTTGTGGTTTGGCTTGCATGGTGAGGTCACGTAATGCACTTACATTTATGTTGTTCATATGTGCCGATGTCTACTTGCCTGTGTTGGTGCTATGCTTCCTCTAACTCATGTGCAGCGCTATGGGCACAAGACGTTCTGGAATATGGTAGTTAAAAGAAGATTCCTTTTGGGAACCGGCCTGTCATACTCTGCAGGACAATTTAACCTTTATACCTGGATCATTAAAGACATTTTTTAGTTCAATGTCACATAAATATTTTTGAGGCCTAAGCAGGGAAATGACAAGCTGCTAATGGACACTGACCAGCCATTTTGTTTGGTTGCTGAATAGGTGGTGGTGTTAAGTTAAGCAATATTGATAACTCTTACCTGCAGGCTGGATGGGCGATGAGGATGTATGTAAAACTGTAGTTTGCTTTCTGAGAATATCTTGGGATCATTCTCCTACAAACTTTACCCAAAACTGGACAAACCAGAAAATGCCATAACCAACAGAAGAACTGTTTTAGGAGTCGACTGGATGGTATACTTGTGTTCATAGCACTGGATTAATGGGAGATGTTGGTGAGGGACAATGCACTAGAGGCTTGAAATAATTGGGCTTTCATGTCCATATTCTGTTAATTTGATCTGACTGTTACCACAGTACATTTGATGCTTGTATTGTAGGTTACCATTGCTTTTCCCGTCATTCATAAAATCAGGCCCAGCAAGCACAGATGCACATAATGGTGTTAAGGATTTTACAGTAGTGTTGTCAAATGTGTTTAGAAAGCTGTTGGCAAGGTGATGACTGCATCCAGTATACTTTGCTGCTTCTTGCAATCATTTTAGATATCATACACAATAAAACTAAAGTATTGACTAATAGCATGAAGTGAAGGTCATAGACTCCTGAGCAGCCTGAAAACCAAACAAGAATTACTTGGCTGCTGCTTTTTTCTGCTCTCTTGAGTACCTGGAGTCCCTGACAGTTTCAGCTGTGTAATGTGCTGGGTAGAGGATTTGACAAACTAGTCTGGAACATGGGTGATCCAAGGAATTCTTGTGTCCAGGCACCAATTGAGAGAGGCACTTTGATGAAAAGAGGAATCAATCTGATTTATATCAGCTAGATATTAAATGATACTTGGAATTGGTTTGATATTTTTCAAAATGGGCTTTAATTTTTTTAAATGAACAGACAACAGAATTCAAATGCAAACCTATGTATATTATCCTAGTATTATAATTCTTTTGAAATGTAATTTATTAGATCGGAGTTGTATAAAGGTAAGCATTCTTAGATCAGTTTATAAGTATATAAAATAGTCTTCAAATGTCACATGTCAAGCTTTTTTAATTGAAATTATTAGCAATTTTGTTAACATGTAAAAATAGTCCTTTTTTTCCAAATCAGGTTTTCTATGGCAAAATAAAATACTTTACTGAATATTCTTGTCCAATCAGTCAGACCTTCTGTCTTTTCCCTGGCACTCATTACACAACTTCACATAATTAAGTACACTGCAGCAGTTCTTGCTGTGGGTTGATGGCCTGATGCTTGAATAGTCTGAGTGATACAGAAGAATGCTAAAGTCATACCAACTGTATGGAAGCTCTTGCTGATCAAGACACATATGTTGGTGTAATCAGCTCATATACCTAACAGTGCAAGTGTAAGTAAATGAAAAAAAAACCCTGGGAAGAAGTAGTATCTAATAACCTGTTTGTTTTGTGAATGTGTTAATTACCTTAGGCAAACAATGCATAGAGTCAGACGTTTGAGCTTAGTATGTTCATTTATGTAAGAAAGGTGTGCTACAAAGGAGAATGTTAGGATGATTAAATACATATATAACAAGTGAACTATGTTTTCAGGTATATGAGGCAGGTAAATTGTCCAAGAGGCTCAAGTATCCAGCATTCCCTGCTGGGATTCTTTGCCTCTGTTGATTGAATGGGGAGACTGTCCAGACTGTTTGCTAGGGGTAGATAGTTACCACTGAGTAAACACAGCTTGGGGGTGGGACACAAGTCATCTCTGCTTGTTGAGAAGACTTTTAAAGATACTAATTCAGTTTCTTGCTATACCCAAAGAAATCATAAAAGCAACTAGACCGTTGGGAGAGGAATAGTCAAGAATGACCTTAGTTCAGATCATTGTATCTGGAACTAAAGGCTGGTCCTTGTCACAGTTTATCATAATCTTAAGGCTATTTGCAGTCTGTGATTTTGAGAGATTTACAAGGTCTGTGCTGGCACTTCAGACTTCTTGGTATGTAGCTGTGTTTTTTCAGGTCTACTTCAGGACTAATCTCTGTATTGAGATTACATCATTAAGGGTAATCTTCCAGTAAGAGAGACATGGGTTTCAGGACAAGATGGAGCCAAGTATTGATGGGCACGTTAATGAAGCACCGAACCTCTGAATTACTGAGTTTTTTAGGGATTTTCTTTTTTTTAGAAGAAATACTGCAAACAATAAGTGAATCAACTGCTCTTTCTGAAGAGAGCAAATAGGTGTGCTGTGATTGGTCATTAGAAGTTACAGCACTCTTCATTTTGTATACAAACTGAAGGCTCAAATGTTTTACAGAGTTAAATGACAAACTAAACCAGCACTAACATGGGACCAGAAAGAGAGAGATGTTTTTCATCAGCAGGGCAGAGGTTGTTCCACATAGTGGGCGTTGCAGAAACCAGCAGCTTAGCTTAGCTTTATTAATGTGAACTCACCTTGTCTCAGATTAGCATGAGTCAAGATAAAAAAGGAGGCCAAATAAATTCAGGTGGTCATAGTATGATTTGCCGGGTTTCAGGGATGGGGCTATGTCTCTTTGTGTTTACCCTTTCCTTTTCCACTGGCCTTACAGTGTTCAGTCTGAGTTGGGTATTGTTTTCTTAACTTCTGTATGGCTTATTATTTTAGGGAGATCTTAATTGCTTTATGTAGACTTGTCTATTCGTTAAAGTATAGGCATCAGTAATGTGTTCATAAGATACTATGGAAAAAAACTGAGGTTCTTTAATTTAAACCACTGTAGGTCTGAATGAGAGTGTTTTTGTATCTAAGCGTCCTGCTACTTCTGAAGGCAACAGTGTAACTCCAAAAAAGGCCAAGCCTAATGAGGTTGGTGCTGGAAGCAATTCAGCTGTTTCACCTAAAGTTAACTCTCCAGCAGTAACACCATCACAAAATATATCTTCAAAAGGTAGGGTAGATCAAATGGTCTAGCTGTGTCAATCCATGCATCTGTTTCATGGAAAAAGCTGGCACTCTTGTAATTTTTGAGCTGATCAGTATTATTAATGCTATTAAGGCAATGTAACTAAGTAAACTATTCTTATGCCTTAAAGACAAACCTTTCTATGCAAGGATTTATATACCTTTACAAATTAATACACACTAGGTTATTACCTATTCAAATTCTAGACCTTTATTGTTTAGTAGGTACATTTGAATTCTGTAAAGCAACAATTAGTTAACTTGTTTAGTGGCTGTAATGGCAGATGATCAAAATAAATTCCCCTGAACTCATACTCTTAGGTAAGATTTTCTGTGTCAAAGAACTTAATAGAGAGCTGAAACTTTAAAAAACCAGTCAACCAGAAGATTCGAATTGAAAGAATTCTGTGACTGCTGAATTTATCAACTAATTCTGATTAGATAAAAGGAAGAAAAGAAAATCACTGTAGGAATGTCAGGCAAGGCAGCAAGGGAATCTTCGTCCTTGGAGACAGTGAGACTGGACGTGGCTCTGAGCATCCTGGTGAGGTCAGACTTGCTTTGAGTGAGAGGTTGGACAAAAAGATCTCTACAGGTCCAACCTAAATTATTCTGTGATTCTGTACTTCAACTAACTATTGCAAAGTGTGTTTTGCAGTTCCTCCCTTTCGTTTGCAGCAGTGTTTTTGATACAGTTTAAAATAGTGGGAAAGGAGGAGGGGGAGCAGAGTTTCAAAGAGAGGATGTTCTTTGAAAGACCCTTCCCTCCCCACAAGAAGAAAGGTAGTATAGCTGTTTCAGCATGTTAGTAATTAGGTGCATTTTCCTCCTGAGCCAAAAGGTGCTTTCCAACTGATTGTAGCAGATGAGAATTTGTTCTTGATTTTGAGATATTTCCAACCACATACTGTCTCCTATGATCTTAAAATGAGGAGCTACCTACAGTATGAGTCTGTTTGGAATATTTTCATATTTGCATTTTTTGCATCTCTTTTTTGCAGCTGATTTGCTGTCAAGACTCTTCCCCAGCAACCAGAAGGAATTAACTATAACATGGAATATTCTAGAGAAAAATTTTCTTCCACCCTGTGTTGGGCTTAAACGGATATTGTGCTTCAGCCTGTAAAATATATAAAAGATAACTGGAGGATCTTACTAAATGCAGTAACAAAGGAGTAGTTAGTATTCACTGAGAAAATTACTTTTATGAGATTGTCTCTAAGCTGTCCCATGCTAGCATAATGATTTCTAACCTGTCACAGAATCCAGCGCTGAAGCACCGCAGAACACTAGATCTTGCTGCAGAACCTGTTTTCTTCCAACTCAGCTTGTACTTTGCAGTGACGTGTCAAAATGTTTTGCAAACCATAATAGGGGAGACTTGCAGCACTGTTTTGTGGTACATCTCTTGCTTGGCCATCCACTCATGTGAAGGACTTTCTGCTTAATGATTCTTAGCAATACTGTTATCTTCAAGTAAAAATACTGTTTGATCCATGTGTACCTCATGGACTATGCAAGACTTTTTGTGACAAAAAATGTATAAGTGTTGCATGGTCATCTCTTAACTCATACACTGACTCATTCCCTTGTTATAAGGTGGATGTATTTGTGTGTTTAATTTCGTTACATTTTTCATAGCCCTGGCATCATACCGTTGACTCTACAGTTGAGATGTTACTTAAAACTCTTCCTGTGTTTAGCCTCTTCTTCTAAACTGCTTGCTTAGCATGGAGTCCTCCAGATCTGTGAATGACTTGAGAATGCAAGAGAACTTAGTCTGGAAAAGTAGCTTTTGCTCTGATGTTTTTTGGCAGTTTGGAGTAAACTGGAAGCCTGGGTTTATTCATTAAAGTTTAAGCTAATGCAAAGCTCTTTTGGTTTTGCTTTTGCTCAAAAGGTATTAGTAATTTTATGTTGATATAAGAGATACTATTTCCTTTCATTACTGGGAGAATAAATCCTCTAAATAATTACTCCAGAGTTCTCCAAAGACACCTTTGCTCAACAGGAATGATGCATCTGAATAGGTCTAGCTTCCCACAGCTGTCCAGAGAGAAATATTTTCATCATTGAGAACCAGATGGTGAAATTCCTTTCCAAAACTAGTTATTTGAATCCTATTGTGATGATCAGGTCATTGCATAAAACAGGTTTCACATATTATTTGGGGATTACAGTTCCTAAAACAAAAATATCAAAAATCTGTTTTATACAGGGGGTGGGGGTGGTGCACAGAATGCCTTGTCTCTATCATGATGCCTTTACCACCCACCACCCCATTTTTCTCCATTTCTTGCTAAGTTTTTGTAGAAGTTGTTTATAGGTCTACATCAAACAGAACAAACTCAAACTCAGTGTGGAAAAAAGGAAGAATAGTTAAAAGATGGTTGTAAAACCTTGCTTATGATTACTAAACAGTTACATCAATTGTAGTAGTTTTCATTTGAAACAGCAGAGTTTGCTAGAATAATAAATAATAATAAATCAAGTATTCTGCTTGTGAACTCTGAAACATATTTTAAATTTTGCAGGTACAAATGCTGCATCAAGCACTATTAAAAATGGAGGACCTTTTCCACGAGCTTGTCCAAAGTGCAATATTCATTTCAATCTCATGGATCCTCTCAAAAATCATATGAAGGTAAAATATTTTGGGGCTAGTAAACATTATAAACTTATGTGGGCTTCTGTTACAAAAGAGTGCCATGTTTTGATATGAGGATAGCCTGGCTTCTGGCTGTGACCAACCAGACTATCCATCACTTAGTCTGCTTATGAAACTACTTGTTATTGTTTCTGGAAACATTCTTTCCTGGAAAATATTATTATTAGAATTATTTATTATTATTTGGTAAAGATTCCTACAATTCTCAGGCATATGTATTCCCTTTCAGGGAACCGAGAAGTGGCTTTGCACTCCGTATACAATATGAATAACCCACGCAAAAAGGAGTGTGAACTACTGTCCAATAGAAGTCTGTGAGACTCTGAGTTACTGTTAACACAGATCATTCTGATTTACTGGGCTTAAGATATCCTAAATGGTAGCAGCTTCAAAACACAATTCAGGAACATATGTAACAGTGGAAAAAAAATCAACCTTCCTCTAATCATTATTTGTAGAGAAGAGCTTTTGCACCGAGTACATCAACTGAATGAAAGAGCCATTGAAGAAATGGGTTTACTTAGTATTATTTAATTAAATTTTTAGTTAAACTATATGGGATAAATCTACTGAGTTTACACTTCCACAGTAGGAAATTAACTCCTTACTAGCAGGCTTAAAGAACGTAGTCCTGCACAATAAGAACCATTATTCAGCAGGAGAAAGATCTGTCCTCTGAAACATGGTAATTTTGTTCACTTTTGGAAACTTCATAGCAGCTTCTTTATGAAGTACTTCATACTTCTTAAAGGTTAAGTTTCATACTATAACTATTAGGTTAAGCATTCTTTGCACTTTGACATAAAGGAGCTTGAACAATATGTGTTGTCTGACTTAGAATTTCTGAATCTTTCAGTAATGCTGGAAAGAAGTTTTGCAGGTTTCAACATATGTCCTCCCAAAAGAAATCAAAGATAAAACTTTCCATTAAGTTCTCAGTAAACTTATGCTTGTCAGCAAAATACTTGCATAAAAGCTGCTTTTCTTTCTCATTATTGAAATGAAGTAGACACCTTTGTAATGAGGAAAGCAACACTGGTATTCAGATTTCTAGGTTAAATTTATCTTACATGAACCTATGAGAATAATGCCTTTTTGGCTTTTATAATATGTAGTGTTTTATTACCTAAATAGTACCTAAAGATGAGTTACTGTTCAAATCCATATATGAATACGAATAAAGTCGGTGCGTCAGGGAACTGAGCTTTTCATCTAAATCTAGTTAATGAGTGGCTTCAGTTTCTAAATGCTGTTGTCATAGATGCAGTTTGGTAAGAGACACTCATACCTTTGCCTCTGTCTGTCCCTTCTCCTCCCCCCTTTCCATCCAGTATTGTTGTCCAGATATGGTAAATAACTTTGTCCTGGGAATGGCCAAAACAGAATGTTCAAGCACAACAAGCAAGACTGTTGAATCTGAGAAAGGAAAATTGATTATGTTAGTTAATGACTTTTATTACGGGAAACATGAAGGTGACACCCAGCAGGTACAACAGGAGCAGAAGACTCATACGACATTTAAATGCTTCAGTTGTCTGAAAGTTCTTAAAAATAACATCAGGTATTTGAACTCACTTCCTTAATTGTTTGTTAATCACTTACCGCCCATAGCACTTAGTCTCATGCATTAAAAATTTCTCTGGAATAGATATTTTTTTTCTTCTTGAAAACTGATAATATTGGGTGATTGAACAGATATTGAATTAGTTTTTGCTATGTATGTATGGCCGTAACTTAAGATTTTTACAGATTAGAGTACAAATTTTAATGGTGTTAGGGTATTAATGAGAGCAATTGTAAGACTTTGGGGTTAGAAAGGGCAAGAGAAAGTATTTTACAATTTGCCATCTGGATTGATAGTGGTATCAATTGCTAATTCCCTTTAGGGATGCACAATGAATAATAGTTGGTGTTCTACTTCTGTAACATCTGTAATTTTGATGGAATAATTTTACTTCCGAATGCTGCAAAAAAGTCATTGTTCCTTTGGAAATTGAGGTCATTGAACTTTTTTACATGTGTTCTTCAGGAGGAGCTGAAGTAGCAGAATGTAAAACTGAAAAATGGACTGTTCCTTCAAAGGGCACAGTCTGCAAGTTAAAGCGAACAGTTTTATGCTAACACTAGACACGTAATACTGAACAAAACAAAATTTCATGTAACTAAAAACATTAAATTTGCTATAAATCATTAAGTATGTGTAAATCCTAAGTAAAAGTGCTGGTAACTTGTCCTAAGCAGCTTGAAAATGTTGTATGTTCTTAGACTTATCTAAAACAATTTACTCTCGTGATTTTATAGTTCCTGTTAATTATGGCATTTCTTCACTTGCCATTTATCTTTAAGAGTAATGAACAATGTTTGATATGGGCTCAGAAGTTTTTCTTCTGGTTTTGTTTGCAAAATACTTTTCAAATAAGCCTTTCTTGCAGCATCATGAGAAGTAGTCCACAGAATACTTTATCAAGATACTAGGTTTATTTTTAAAAAGATTTTTCAGGCACTATTTTCTACTCAGCATTATATTGCAAGTTATTGGTGCTGTGGTGCCTATGTGTTCCCCCAGTTCCCCCCCATTATCAGCGTGATAAACTTTGTTGCCCCTTTTTTCTTTTTTTACAAACACTTAGATTTTTTTTTTAAATGAAGTCCTACAGAGTAAAATTTCTAGAGTCCTGTACATCTTGCATGTTATATGGCATGTAGAGAGAATATTAAAATATAGGGAGTTTACACCTGTTCACTGTCATTTAAAGGTTTATGAACCACATGAAACATCACTTGGAGCTTGAGAAGCAGAGCAGTGAAAGTTGGGAAAGCCATACCACCTGCCAGCACTGTTACCGTCAATTTCCCACCCCATTCCAGCTGCAGTGCCACATTGAAAGTACACACACGCCTTATGAGTCATCTAGTAAGTTGGGTTGTATCACATTGAATCTTTTTGTGACCTAAAATTTTTAGATATTTTCTGTCTTGCTGGCTTGTAACTTCATAATAAAGCTATTGCACTTTAAGAGCAATAATATTGGTACCTAATATAGGAGCTGAGCACTCATTCAATTGATGTTAGAGCAATGTGTGTAGGAAAAAAGATACTTTGAAAAGCTTTTTGGTTTGTTTTCTTTTAATTGAAGGCTGTAATGCAAGAATTAATGTTGTTTAAAGCCCTTGCACTCCTGGCTTCCTGAAATTGTATAGGGAATTTCTTCTCAAGAGAGAATAATTGTTAGATTGCTTTACCTTTATAGATTTATACAGTTCACATATACATATGTATTAAAATTTATCTACTTATGACCCCAAACAAATTTTTACTCTTCTTTCTTGTTTTTCACTTTTTCTAGCCATTTGTAAAATCTGTGAATTATCCTTTGAAACAGAGCAAGTTCTTTTGCAACATATGAAGGACAATCATAAGCCAGGTGAAATGCCATATGTTTGCCAGGTATCTCAGAGTGACTGTTTTGTATTTAGATTACATCACACCTCTGCCTTTATTGTCAATAAACTTTTAACAGTAAAGTCAAACTTCTTGTTTTAGGTATGCAACTACAGATCCTCAGCTTTTTCAGATGTAGAAACACATTTTAGAACAGTTCATGAAAATACAAAACATTTGCTGTGCCCGTTTTGCCTCAAAGTAATTAAAATTGGAGCACCATATATGCATCATTACATGAGGCATCAGGTAAGCAGGTATTTTCAGTCCTTAATGCTAGGAAAATGCTAAATATATGTCATGAGTCTTTCTGGAAAAAGAAATAGCATAACTGATTTGGATGGTTGTTATTAGCTAAGAATAGTTAATAAAATATGATAGAAGAATTATGACTGTCCTTTGAAAAGTCTTTAAGGGAATTGTTAGAATTTGTCGTGTTTGTGTGTGACAGCAGCTCCCTGTTTAAAAAAATCTCTGAATATACTTGAAAGAATATTTCTGCTATTTTTCATTATTTCGTAGCAATGTGTTCTGCTTTTCTTGATGTTATTAGCAAACCTTTCACTAATTTAAGCAGAGAAAAAGATTATTAAGTACTGTGGCTTCTTGTAATTGGTAACCTGATTCCTTCTCCTCTCAGTAATGACACTGTCTGCATTTTCAAGTATTTAAATATTCTCTCTTTAATTCCTATGCAGTGTCTTGGCTTTGTACAATATTAGGAGTTTGTCAGGTTGATGTTTTAGAAACTGGATGACCATTGCTTGAGGAAAGCTAGTATTGGAGTTTTGCTAAGCGATAGGATGAGAGGAAATGACCTCAAGCTGCGCCAGGGGAAGTTTAGGTTGGATATTAGGAAAAACTTCTTCACCGGAAAGGTGGTCAAACATTGGAAAAGGCTGCCCAGGGAGGTGGTTGAGTCTCCATCCCTGAAGGTATTTAAAAGAGGAGTAGACGTGGTGCTTGAGGATATGGTTTAGTGGTGGACTTGGCAGTGATAGGTTAGCGGTTGGACTCGATGATCTTAAGGGTCTTTTCCAACCGTAACGATTCTATGATTCTATGATTTCATGCTTACTATAGATTGTTTTCCATTTTTAAAAGAAAAAAGGAATATACCGTTGCACTAAGTGCAGACTGCAATTTTTGACATGCAAAGAAAAAATGGATCACAAAACTCAGCATCACCGAACATTTAGGAAGCCCAAACAGTTAGAAGGATTGCCTCCTGGAACAAAGGTAAGTGTTAATACAGGAAAGTTAAGAGGAGACAGAGGAAAAAAAGAAATGTATTTGTAGAAAAAGGGGTGGAATAGAGTGAAGTGCTTTTCTGCTTTATTTTCCAAATCAAAGGTATTGTGGGTTTTTTGTCACCCCTAAAACAAAAACTCTCAAAAATACTGCTGTTGCAAGAACTGCCAGACATAGTTTATGGTTTCTTCCCAAGGGTCTGAGGTGTTGCTCTCTGTGCCATTCTTCCATTCATGTATATGCCAGTTGTCCAGTCGCTGCTCTTTCCTGAGCTGTTGGTTAATTTGCCCCCTCCCATTTATCCTTTCTTGTACTAGGAGAAAAGAGGATAGTCTGAATGTTGGTTTAAGGGAGCTGCATCACTTCTTGTGAAATATTATCAACCTGTGGAAGGTGGTGCAAGACCTCCTTCTCCATAGACAGTATGTGCTTAAAACTGAGTTAACCATGCCTTTTTAGCTCCAGCATTTGAAGAGGGAGGAGGACACGACACAACCCACAATTTTCTGCTAAGTGTTTTATGAAGTAAACTTGGGTCCCTTCAGAACACTCAGGCTATCTTTAAATCATTCTTCCATTTCTCCAGAAGGAACTGCTTAGACAAGGATTTTCCTATAGATTTCAGGACTTTTTCCTAAAATTTTTAAATGAAGTTGAAAGGAAGAAAATTAACATTTTCATCAGCTCTTCACAGTTCATTTGCTGTAGAATCAGGAAGGGGAAATGACTGACGATGATGTTGTGTCACTTGGCAGAATGTAATGTTCATTATTCTCTGACAATACCTCAATTTTCTGGAGATTTCAGGGTCTTCACGATCTAACAAAAGCTTAGATTATGTTAAAACTTTGGTGTTAGTAGACCTTGACAGGATGTAGATGATGAGTCTGAAGAGCTTGAACCAGGTTTAGAAGACAAGATGCTTCTAAACAAGACTTATTGTACATACTCATAATTAGGAGTCATGCTGCAAGTGAAAACTGGAGAACCAAACTTAAGGGCAAGACAGGGGAGTGTGATAATACCAGATGAGAGGTCAGAAACCAGAATTAGTCTGTGGGCATCCAGAATGAGGAGTAAAAATATCTGAAGGAGGTAGATGGGCTAATCATGAGACGCAGAACTTTTGTTAAATCCAGGTACTGATGGGATTGTTTGATATTATTCTTAGTAAGGCTAATTGGCCTGACCTTTGTTTCTTTTCCACAACTACTTTTTTTTTGTTGTTTTAAGAAAGCAGAGTGTAGCCAGTTGCGGGTTTGAAAAGAAAGCAGTGTGTTTTGTCATGGCTAACTATTTCTACCAAAAGGAGCTTTTTAAGTATCCAGTAGACTACTGCGGTTAGATTTACTCTAGTCAACAGTATTTAATATTTTTCAGAGGAGTCTTTACTGAGGGGTGTTTCTTATGCTATGATTCTTGTCCTGAAGTGGCTTAAACTTTGAGACAAATAGAAATAGGAAGTTTAAAAGCTTAAATCTGAATAGAAACATCTTCAATTTCATATTTGTAGGTGACTATTCGAGCATCTGTTGGATCTCTTCAATCAGGATCATCCGCTACATCTTCTGTTAGTACAAGTACTTCCACATTTCAGTTATCACCTAAAGCTAAAAATACAACCACTAAAAATCATAACAAATCTAATAGAAATAAATCAAAAGGAAAATCAAAACCAACTACATCAAAGAAGCAAAATGCATGGACCAACAGCAAAAAAAAAAAAGTTACAAATACAGCATTGCATAATCTAAGGTAAAATATTAACATTAAAAATATCTTTTATTCAAGGTATACTTTGAATATAGAGTATACAAAGGTGTAGTTTGAATATAAATAACTGATCATTTAATTATCTTTCAATAACTTCTAATACTGCAATGCAGAAGATTTGACACTTCAGTTTTGCGTATAAAACAACCGCATAAACTTTTCACATGCTGGTACTGTGATAATAATTCTGAATCTTCATTCACTCATTTCGTTGGTAGTAGACTACTTTATGATGGAAGAACAGATGTTCTGGAAACTTTTCTGTTCTAAATTTAGAGCTTTTCTCTGCACAGAGCTGCAGATTCTTGAAATACTGACTCGCTACAGAGATTTGTGTTTAAAAGTGACTTGTGGAGGGGAATACATGTGCCTGGGTGTGTTTTGCAAGTTTTCTGATGGAGGGAAAAGTATTTTCCTCCCTCAGTTTTTTTAAAGGTTTTATTTGAACCCATTACTTAACCTTTTAAGTCTTGCCTGTCCCAGGCGATACCTTAAAAACAAAGGCAAGCTGTTGGGAGAATGCTGTCCTTATTTACAATTTACTGGGGTTTGCTGTCCTCCTATTAATAATTTAATGGGTGTGTTTATGGACTAGGATATATTTTTATTGGCCGAGTTAGCAATTTTCTTCGTCAAAGATTGTAGATGTCTCCCTTCCAATAAGGTGCTAACACTCACAGTGTGTAGCTCTCTGAGACATCCAAAGACAGGCAGCAAGACTGTGGAAGAGCAAGATTACATTCTTGCTTTGTAGATATTACAGAGCTTTTGGGGAACGTCTAGGGTGACAGGAAAACCAAAGGTTTTTTTCAGAGCATCATGGTGGATGAAGAATTTCTTTGAAATCCTTCTGAAGTACTTAGAGGTGGTAGCAGCAGCTAAAGTTGGAGGTTCTCATCTACTGCACTATCTTGTTTCCAGGAATGGTCAGTAGCAGATGCTTACATTAACTTTCACTTCTTTATTAAGGTCATAATGACAATATCATTGAAGACAAAACAAAGTTTTCTTCATGTTTGCTAACACAACCTCTAAGTATTTATGGGATAGGTCTTTAAGTTTCTCTTTTCCCTAATGTAAGCAATCTTGGTACTGACATAAAGCAAAAAGTTTGAAATAGTTATCTTGTCTTAGTGTTGATGTTAATAGTTACCTTTTCTATATTACTGTTAGGTGTCGTTTGGGAGCTCACAAGTGCATTGAGTGTTACTCGGAAATAAAAGATTTTGCAAGCCATTTTCCTGCTTATGTCCACTGCAGCTTATGCAGATACAACACTAGCTGTAGCAAAGCCTATGTGAATCACATGATGAGGTAAGAACTCTGCAAAATTTTTATTGAGTTATTAAATACTTACTAAATTCATATAAGGTGTGTTAAGTGTTTCTATTAGCTGAATTTTGAACTGGGTCATAGGACAGGCAGGGAAATATGTATGGTTGGATTTTTACTTCGTTTTGTTATGAGGGCCTAAACCCTGCGTTCTTGTTTTGTCTCAAAAGTACAGTGGTTCAGGCAGTGCTCTATCTTTGCTTCAGTGTTTCTTAGGATCTTCCATAATCATTTCAGCCAGGCTTAACAAATAATGACTAATTGTTGTGTGTTCTCTGGATTTCAGATTGAATGCCTCATCTGATTTTACATGTTCTGAATGCATACAGCCAAAGCTATTGCTATGAGATCTGTGCTCAGAATACCATGTAAAGGATGTCTCAAATAGCATACTCAAGTGGATACTTATTTTTACAGATGACCACAAGTAGTATAAGAAAAACATCTCCTTTTGCAGGAGGTTTACCACTGATTGTGAGGCAGTGTAGGGTATTTGGGATGACAGCTGTAAAAAAACGCCTGTTAAGAAAACAGATGCATTAGTGTAATACTGTTGCTCTGAAAACTAGATGCAGATCACGTAGCAGTGATGGTAAAACAAAATTTTGAAAACTTAAGTGTTAACCCCATGCCCTGAGCAAGCCAAATGTATTGCGGAAAAATACACAACACAGTTGTCTTCTTAAATAAATGTATGTATAATATGCCTTGGCATTTTCAAATGCTAGAATTCCTGAATTTATGACCCAAGTCTTTAAAATTTTTTGTATATATTTTGTAAGTTGACCTATTCATAGTAATCTCAATGCTCATGTAAGTTCTAGGCTCAAATAGTTTACATGCTTTTATACATAAAACCTGTTTGTTGCATACTTTAAGAAAAATTAAAATTAACATACATAATTCTGATTGTACAAGAGAAAGTTTACTCCAGAAGGGAAAAGGGGAATCTAAGATAAACTGTTCCTACTGTTGCCCATGTTCTGGGTGTTGTCAAATTCAATCATGCAGTAAAATAGCCAGTCTTCTGTCCTTTGTCCTTGCACTAATGCTCCCCCTACTTTGACTCCTTGCAGCACCTGTCATCTTTTTTGGTGAGTGCAAGGAACAAGGGATGGTGAGGAGGAAGTCTGTTAGAGGGAGGCTGTTTCTGCAGTAGCAACCTCTGTGCTCAGCTGCTCGCTTTTTGTTTCATATTGGGAGTACAGTGTTGGCACATACTTAACCTGTATATGAGATAACTTATAGGTTGTCTGAAAACGTGATTTGTCTCATTCAAAGCCATCTCTTTAGGAAGTCTGA
Source organism: Phalacrocorax aristotelis (assembly GCF_949628215.1). NCBI lineage: Eukaryota > Metazoa > Chordata > Aves > Suliformes > Phalacrocoracidae > Phalacrocorax > Phalacrocorax aristotelis. The sequence continues at coordinate 40,122,721 of NC_134282.1, forward strand.
GTTCAGCAAAGCTTCACATCTTTTGTGGAGGACTGTATAGTTATAGCCATGGTGCTTCAAGAGCTAAACTGCTGATGGAAGCAATATAACTATGTTCTCGCAGGACTGTGCTGACAAGGTTAAGGCTTGCCCCTCCCAAACTCATTATTTACAAGAGAGGCAGTGTTCTAAACTAGAGCTGAGATTCATAAGCCTGTAAGCTTTCAGCAGTTTAATGTTTGAGAATAATGCAGGTCAGTAATTGAGCCTTCTGTTTTCATGCTTTGTTGTAAGCAAATTGCAGTACCATGTACAACATAAGGTATATGTGGAGTAAGAAAACCAGTCTTAAGTGGTAATGTTTTCTTATGTTTAGTTTTCACAGTGCTCGTCCAAGTAAAAGATTTTGGATCTATAAGAAGCATTCAGAAGAACTACGGTAATTCAGCTTAATCATAGAAACATTAAGGTTGGAAAAGACCTCTAGGATCGTCAAGTCCATTTTCAGTTACATATTGTTATATTTTTACTTTGCAGTAATGAAGTGATTAGTTAAATGAGGTTAGAGCCTCTTGAATTTCTAGGCTTCCACAATTTGGAAAGAGCGGGGAAATAAAAACATTAGCTCTATAACTAGCAGTGTTCTGTTTGGTGACAAATACTTGTTATTTGTCCACGTTTAGTAACTTCTTCCTTAACGCTGACTGGTTCTAAAAAATGTTTCTATTTCTTTGTTTTCTAATTATTCATAATATGCAAAACTGTATGGCCAGCAGGAGTAGGGAAGTGATTGTCTCCCTGTGTTCAGTGCTGGTGAGGCCGCACCTTGAATGCTGGGTTCAGTTTTGGGCCCCTTAGTACACGAAGGACATGAAGTGCTGGAGCTTGTCCAGAGAAGGGCAGCGAAGCTGGGGAAGGGTCTGGAGAGCAGGTCTTATGAGGAGCAGCTGAGGGAGCTGGGGTTGTTCGGTCTGGAGAAGAGGAGGCTGAGGGGAGACCTTATCACTCTTTACAACTACCTGAAAGGAGTTTGCAGTGAGGTGGGTGTTGGTCTCTTCTCCCAAGTTATTAGTGATAGAATGAGAGGAAATGGCCTCAGGTTGTGTCAGGGGAGGTTTAGATTGGGTATTAGGAAAAAAAGCATTACTGAAGGAGTGGTCAGTCATTAGAATAGGCTGCCCAGAGGGGTGGTGGAGTCACCGTCCCTGGAGGTGTTCAAAAAACATGTAGACACGGCACATGGGGACATGGTTTAGGAGGCATGGTGGTGTTGGGTTGATGGTTGGACATGATGATCCTAGAGGTCTTTTCCAACCTTAATGATTCTGTAATTTCTATGAAATGGGGTATGGAGAGGGAAACAAAAAACCAACCAATCAAAACTGAGAAACACATACTTCACAAATAAATCTTGTTCTAAAGTACTTTCAAAAGTACTTTACTTAGTACTACAGAAAAATACTACTCTTTATACTACATCCAATATGGAGATGCCCGGGTCATTGACTGGGATTTCCAGGTGCCATTGCAGTATAAAAAGTATGGTTTTGTGAGGCATCTCATCTAAAGTTTGTGGAAATTTTACTTGTGGTTTTTTTTATAGTGTGTCCAGTTGCTGTAAGTTAAGAATGTTGTTTTCACAACCATGTTGTATTGATACTTTTTTACTTTGTCTTCTCTAGAGGTGTGACTGTAGTATGTCTTAACTGTGATTTCCTGACTGATGTTTCTGGCTTAGATAACATGGCCACACATCTGAGTGAAAGCCACACTCATACTTGTCAAGTTATTATAGAGAAAGGTGAGTACATACAGTGCCTTTTTAATATATTATTCAGATATATATATTTACCTGTGGATGTGTCTGTGTCATTGCAGTCCTTTTTTCAGTTGTATCATCATTATTTCTGTGTACTTGGATTTGAAAGTGAGTGCTTCTGTATTTCCATGTTTTAATTAAAATATTTTAAAACCTTTATTTTTATTTTCAGTTTCTGTAGATATCCCAACTGCTGAACAAGTATCTGAGTAAGTTTTGTTTTACTGCTCAATGTTTATTTCTACTACTTCAGCAACAGATGGCCAAAATTTGCACTTGGAATTTGGGTTTCTTTTTAATTTCATAGAATTTGAAATGTATGGATGAACGTAGACTCTTACTTTACTAGTGCTTTTTGCTCTTACCACATCCACAGTTCAAGAATGGGGAGGAAAAAATGATTAGCTACTGCAGCCAAAAATCAAACGCAGGCTTTTGTTCAGTTTGGCCAAAGAGACACAAATTCTTGCGGTATTAGAACTTCTCAAACCTGACTTCTAAGTGTAGGCATAGTGAGACTGTTACTTTAACTTGATTTTAATACTAGCTTTATTAAATGAGTGGTTCATGTTCTTTATGTAATATTAATATTATTTTTTTAAAGTTAACCTTTATTGAATTAGGACAAATTCAGTCTTAATCTTTGATAAAAATTTACAAATTATTTTGAAAATTATTTTATTTATGTGACAAAGATATACTTTTTTGTATTAACCTTTTAATTCTGACTTTCACAGAAAATGTGAGGATTTTGGCTTTCAATTGTTTTAAGGATTTGAAAAAGAACCTGCAGTATTGTGGAGATTGTATTGCAGGGTTTGCTTGGGCTGTTTTTTAACCTTAGAAGAATCAGATGTGCCAAGCCATCCCCGATTATCCTGGAACAGAACCTGGGGCTTTATGAGGTAGCTTGTGAGCCTACCTATGCCTTAATTGAAGGTTCAGAGGTGTGCCAGTTGAATCAAACATTTGAGTTCTCTCTAAACCATTTCAGAACACAAAAACAGAAATGTCAGACTGCAAAGAAAAATATTTTAAAAGACAGAAGAGTTTAACCGTGATTTAATAACAATGTGTCATTGAGTCTATATAGCCTATAGCAGGATTCCAGAAGGGGTTATATATTTTCATGCATGATGAGAACTCTTCCAACAGAGTGAGAAGTTCTTAGGCCTCTAAACATAAATCAGCCTTCACTGAGCGCTGGAAATATCTCCAGTAGGTTATTTCATAACTATTCAGTATTCTGTTTCTTAGTGTCCATAAAGTGCCCAGTAAGGGTATAGAATAATGTCATCTGATCCAACCGTGGAAATACTTATCTTTGGCTATGAGTAATAGTAGAGCAAAATACATGCTATAAACTTCAAACCTCGACTAGTAACTGTTTAGCATGTGATGCAGTTTAATAAAACTGGTGGTCTGATGGGATGACTAATAGACATTATTAAAAAGGATTGAAGATATCCTGGCAGGAATGAACAGGAAAAGGAAGTTAATTTGGGAAAGCATTCCAAAAAACTATTTGAAAAATGAAATTTCTGATTTTAGACAAAACACTGGAAAGAGTCTTCTAGGAGGGTGAGCTATATTCCCATCATTAATCCAGGGTAGCTTTTGTCCTTTCACAGTTTACATTTCAGCGAAATTCAAACAATGGAAAAAATTGTTGAGTTGTGACACATTCTTAGCTTTTCTACTTGGAGCTGGTATTAGGTGTTGGGAATTGATACTTGCTGAACTATATCTAAGGAAGGTTATAGATGTATTGAATGGTGGACAAAGAGGTACAGTTGTGGCAGGCTGTTGTCAGTACTGCACAAGGATCTTGCTGTCCTGAATATATTACAGAGATGTCGTATGAAAATATTTAAGAATGTTGGATATACGAAGTTGGATATACGAAGTATGTATTACTCAGATGGGTAAGCTGTGAGAAGATTTGTAATAGAGTCAATATGTGCAGGTTTGCTTCTGCAAGATGTTGGATTAGGACAGATGCAGATAGCTATTTTTGAGAGCTCTGATGTTGGCATAAGAATAGTTATTGGTGAGGTGATATAATCTGTGACGGTGCTTTTTGAAACTGTCATGCTCATAGACTTTGTTAATTTCAGTAAATCTTAACCAGTTCTGTATATTAATTCTCTAATACTTTGGACAAGAATATATCATTGCTAAGTCTAAGAGCATGAATATACCTGTGTAGCAGATTTTTTTAGTTCATTATTTGCAGCAGAGTACACACAAAAATGTTCATCGTTTTGTGGGATGGTTCTTCATGGTACTTTGTGGTTTGCTTTGGAAGAAGAGGAATTTGCAGACAATATTCATAACTTCTGCTGTGTAGTTTCTCAATGATCTGTGAAAGTTTCTTCCCATTCTTTGACCTATAATTCAGTGAGGTATGACTTGTTTATGGGGCTCTTCAGAATTACTTCATCAGAAACAATGACTCACAGTTACGATCTTGAACACTTTTGGATCTTCTCTTGCATCTCTCAGATGGTATCTTTTATTACATATCAGACTGTCTGTATGTGTTGTAAAACTCCTCTTTATTGCTAATGACCAGACATGTTCTATGAGCTCTGTGTAGTGTTGATGAGGCTATCTTTGGACCAGAATGCTGCCATTAGTAATACAGATAAGCTGACTGGAGATGTTCCAGGAGGAATTGCTTTTTAAATTGTTACTCTACATAAATTTGCCATGTTTGTTTAGTGATCCACCTTGTGCTGAGGAAGTAAGGCTTAATAACCATGCCAGTACTCTTCTAATGCTCAACTCTCTGCTTTGCGCAACAGTTAACATATTTTTAAATGAACTGACAGCAGACATTTTTGTTGCAGGGGAGTTGAAAGTGAGCAGGTATCCTATACTGCCTTGGCTCACTGATACATCATTGTGGACCAGAAAATTGAACCCAGTCCAGCTTGGGATTATTTTGGTATGTAAGCAAACAAGGATCTGACCAGACCTTTTTTCTTCATACATGGAAGCTGTGGTATTCTCTTCTTGCATCTTCTAGGCAGCAGGTCTGGTCTTTTCTCCCAGTATTGTAGTCTGGCAAAGGCCCTCCTGTGATAATGTTCTCTGCTTTGCAGCATTGACTTGCAGCTTTTTGGGGCTATACTCCTTTGAAGAGAGCCTTACCAGGAGTTTCACTTATGTGATGCAGTGTTTCTCTGCTCATTTGCAGTGTTTCTTTGCTGCTCAAGTCTATTGATGTCATCCTAAGCTAGACTAGTGTGTAAATGATGACGTATATATGTTGACATCAAAGCCCATTTTGTTCTGAACTTGATCCTAGCTTCTGAAACTAAAGGGCTTTGTCATTCTCTTTGGGTGTTGACTAAAACGTAAAAGTCCTGATTTATTTAACATTCAAGTAAGTTGCATTTTTGTCTACCAATGACTTGACAGTATATAGTGGCAAAATATGCTTTGAATGACTTCTGTTGCATGTAACTGCATAAACTGAATCTTGGCAAAAGGAATATATTAGCTGCTTTGCTCTGGTAGCTAAGCTTCTTTTTGCTCCTAAATACTGTAGGAGGAAAGGATGTGATGGAAGCAGATATGTTTACTGAGCCTTGATTCTGAGGGTGGAGCAGCCACAGTTCATTCAAACCTTGTTCTTTTGGTATCGTATCTCATCTTCAAGGATGCTCTACTCAAGCTGCTGAGACACCTGCTGCTTTTGATTTCATTGCTTCTGACTTCATCTTTAGTTCTAGATTATCTAAGGCAAGTTTATCCATCAACAGATTGTCTGGATATATGATGAGCTTTCCTTTTGTCATGATGAACATCTAGTGTTCCTCCAAACTCAACATCCTGCTTACAGTGGATATGTGTCTTGGTTGAATCTCTAATTTACTAGCTTCTAAGCAACCTAATAGGCAGAGCTAATCTTACTCTGAGATCAGTCACTGCTATAACCTCCTAGTTATAAGAGATAATTTCTGATGAATGCAAGCTGTTCTTGATTTGCAGCACTTTCTTTTTCTGCATAATCAAATTCTCTGAGATTAATCCATTTTTACCGATGTTTTTGTCCTCTTCACTTCTAGTACTCAAACAGTAACAGTTTTGGTGATAGTGAGCTTCTGCAACCACTGTGGTATTGCTAATAATAATATCAAGGATCCTGTCATCCATTGTCTCTTATGCATATTTTGTGATTGAGCATCTGCACGCTTACTCAGTACTCAAGTCTTGTTCTTTTTGCTGCTTTTTTTTCTTCTGACAGAAGCTATAGTCCATCTTGAATGCTGCTGTTCAACTTCAAGCATCAGTTACCTACTACAGGTTTTTCTTGCAGGACTTATTTCTGTTTTGGCACAGCAGCATTCAGAAAAGCATAGTGGGTTTGTGTTTTCATTTGAACATGCTGTTGCATTTCAGAGGAAGATGAATCTGTTATATTTCAATTTAATTCAGGTTTCTGGCAACAAGAAGACTGGAATATGATTGCAGATTTTTGTGGCTTTCAGAAATGTTTTCTAAGAATTCCACAGAAATTACACTAGATTGACACTTTGATTTGAAGTTATGTGGATTATACCTCTCTTGAATATTCATTTGGCATATTTTCATTCAGTTCTTTTACAGTTTTGCTACAGAAATTTTTTTTAAGTTTCAGACTTGCCGTTAAAACACTTATAAGCTACATTCAGATTTGCCAGCTTTGTGTTAATAGTTCACATAGACACAGTTGGCATTGTGGCATCTTGTTTCCATTTGTGTGAGGATCTCGTGAAAGTTACTCCTGGAAAACTCAAAACACAAGGCAGTACTAAACCATGCAACTAAACCTGCCTGACTTGATATTAAATATCCCTGATGGTCCCAACAACTACCAAGTTACATGAATAATGCAACATATTGGACCATGTCTGCAAGGACAGGGCATGAATATGCATGGTATAACCATTTTAGCTTATGGTCAAAGAATTAAGGTTTCATTCATATGTACCTTAACCTGTTTCTTTTTTTGTTATTTCTAGGATGTTGAGTGTCACTGCATTATGGGCTCTTAAAAGACATGTAGTTGCAGGGCAGCCTTGCTGGATTAGCAAATCCTATATTACCTTTGCTTTGAAAGTCTTTCTGACAAGAAAGTAAATATGTTTCTGTTATTCTGTTAAATATCTGTAACTCAGCTTTGTGTGTGATAACACTTTGCTACTCATGATAATAGTTATTATGTAGCTGTTTTCATTGCTAACCCCGTTTTACAGGTGAGAAACTGGAGACAGTGGCAAGTAACATGAATGACACCATCTTTCCCTTCCCATTCAGTCATTACCACTGTAAAACACCATAGTGCAGAGACAGCTTTTTCTCTCCAGCGATGCGTTTGCATGTTCCCAGTAAATACTCATATAATCAGGTATTTGGGAGAGAATTGTGCCTTATGAATCATTGGCTTTACTTAGACTTGCATTTTTCAAAATGGGGGATTTCTGCTACAAGCTGGGGTTTTTAAGAACCCCAACAAGCAAAATAACCCAACTTTCCGTTCTTTCGGTTGTAAAATCAATTTATATTTATAATGCTGGGTGTGGTTCAATTGAGTGGCTGGAAGTTACCTTGAGCCACTTAAATAACAAAGTTGTTTTCTAGAAATTCGTGAAGCAACAGTTACTTTTGGTTAGGAGTGGGCAAAAAAGGGATGTTGGGCAAAAGATTCCAGCTGAGATTCAGTACTGCTTACCCAGAGAAGTTGTGGGAGTAACTCTCTGGTTGTAAGAAAACATGATAGATCACTGGGAAGACAGTTGCTCATGATTTGAGCTCTGTGTGTGTGCAAATATACATAATTTTATTATGCTAGAGCCAGGAAGCAATGAGACTGAGCTTCAGAAACGGAAATACTCCTGTCTGTGCTTGGTCTGTGCATTTTAGAGTCTACTTGCTTCACTGACTCCAAATCTCTTCCATTAGTCCTAGGTGACTCCTCATGTATCAATTATGTTTGAGATCAGCCTGAATTTGGACTTCAAGGTGTCTAACATTCTTACTTATCTGGCTTTTATTCTGTGTCTTTCTGTTTTTATGGCCAATCTATTGAGTATCGCAATCAAGCTGAAATTTTGTGCTCAGTTGCTACATTTTGGGGGCATATTGTTTTTAATAGGATTTACAATTAAGGGGCATTTCTTCATTGTTTTTAGCAAGAAGTTTATTTAGAATAAAGAAAGTTTGAGGAGTTTCTAGAGAGATTTCAAAATGGCTCTAAATTGTGGACCAGCAGGCTGTACTTACTGGAAATGGTCACAATCTTGTGTTTTTTATTTTCGTAATGTTTTTTCCAGAAGCACTGTAGCTCCACAGATGTACATTGCCTTTGTTGCTGTTAGAGAACAATGGGATTTCAGATTTCTTATACCATAAAAGTGTTGGGAATATCACAAGGTCTTTTACGATTTAATATCCACTTATGAAATTTGGCAAATTTCAAGGTAAAAGGACCTACTTTCTAAACTCTACTCCTAAACAGAAATAAGGTTGAGAATATATGTCAGGAATCCAAGGTGAACCATATTAACAAAGGTGTGGTATCACAAAATATTATAAATGCTGTTCACTTCCAAAACAGCATAAACTAGCCAGTTTGAGTCTGTTTCATAAGCTTTAAAACATGAGCACGGAAATCTGTCAGAATTTGATGATGTAAAATAATGTTCATAATGTATTTAAAGCAGTCTACAGGTGCTGGATCCAATTCATACCCATTTATTTGGTGGCAACACTTATATTTATTCAGACAAGAATAACAGTATGTTTTGTCCCTGGATATAAAATATCTGATTTACTTGGGTCTAAATTGTTCTGCTGTTTCAGGAGTCACTGTTTTTAGACAAATTATGATTTCTACCATATCTGTTTAAGCTCTTGCATAGAAATCATTAAAGCAATGAAGCGAAGCTAAGCATTTGGTGTCGCGCTTTTTTTTTTACTGATGTTACTACTCATTATTGAATACTTCAGAGTATTTCAAGTCCATGACCCAAAAAAATGTGTTGTCATTTGATTTACCCTGATCATTTTTCTTACTGTTAATTAGATGAGTATTGTTGCAGTGCTATCATAGCAATGTTATTTTAAAACTATCCTTCTTCCATGGTTATTTTGCCATCTTCTATTGCAAATTAAGATGTAATAAAGTAGTTATAAATGGTTGCTCATACTATAGTCCAATTTGTTGGTTACCTGCTAGAATATTAGTGTTAAAAGGTGTTTATGGTGTGCTGAAAGTGTGTGCTAAAATTGTTTAAAAGGTCTGGTTTTAGCACTGCTTTCTTGGATTAATTAGGGGAAATTCATGCGGTAGATACCAGTGTAATATTAGTATATTTTTTTAATAAAATTTCAGTTGATAAAGCTGTTTCTTCTGTCAAGGATTTTATACCTTGTAGACAGCCATTGAGACTCACTGAGGTCGTGAATCATTTAATATATGATTAATAACATTATTTAAATATAACAGAGGCAGCACCATATTTCAGCAGATTAAATTTGCCTTTAATGCAGCATCAACAAAGATGATACAGGCATAAGCAATTTTGAGGGGTTTGTTCAGTTTTCCTTTTTTTGTTATAGGAAACCTTTGAAAAGTTAGATGTTATATTAGAATTGATAACTTAACAAGGTTTTGTAGCAGATGTACTTCCTGCTCTCTCTGCAATAGCATTTTCTTATATAAACACAGAAAATCAATTTTAGTGATGTTGTGATAAGCAGTTTAATGTGGTTTTAAAAGTCAATAAATTTAAATAATTTATAGCTCATCTAATGTATGGACTGTGCCTGTGAAGGTATTTTCAGGCAAGTATCTCCTCCAAATAGTAGTTGGAGGTCAGCTGCGTTGTTTTACGGTCGCCCAAAAGTAAAGTACAGCTGTGTTCTGGTTATTTGTGTTATGGTAGACAGTTAGAAGAAAACGGAGCTTGTTTTGCAGAATGTCTTCGTTGGCTCATAATGTAGCTTTATGCACTTCTAAAAAGAGCATTTCAGCAAATTTATCATTTCAGATCTTAAATATGTCAGTCATGGTTTAAAAGGCCTTTATGGTGAGGAGATTATCATGTAGAATTGAAGTAAGCGCTAGAAAAAAAGTATTACTAACCATTTTAAGATTGTTGCTTCCTGGTTTTCATGAGGTGACATAATGAACAGGTTACATGAAACAAGTTTATCCTATAATTTCTCTATACCTGATAAAATATTTTAAAATTCTGAAATGCTCTTCTGGAACTCTGAAGTATGTTTAAGCTCAAAATAAGTATCAACTTTAAAAATTTATTTCAGATTACCAAGTTGCTTTCTTACTGTAAGTATCTTCATTGTTACCTCTATTTTAACCATACAGTATTTTAAAACATTCAATCTTAATTCATTATCCACTAGGTTAAAGACCGAAATCTCCATTAGAGAGAGAGAAGCTAAGTTGGAGGTAACATCTTTTCTTGTCTCCACACAGTCTAACAATAACTCTCAACTTCATAACTACTTTGAAGATCCAAGACAATTCTTTTTTAACTATACATATGCTACTGGGTTGTGGTGTTCACAAGATACGCATAGTGCAAAAATCTAGCTTTCTGTGTTTTAGTACAAAAAGATATGGCAGTGTTGGAGGGACACCTTTAGTATGTCTGCCACACCCAAAGATATTTCCAGTTTGCAGTCAGTCTGTTTGGGCTGATTGGTATGCAAGGCTCCAGTGAGGGAGTGGTTTAGTTGCCTTATATGTCTTCATCTTCAGGGAACCTGGAAATTGACCTGAAATATAACCCAAGATCTGACTCTGGACTGTACTTTTTTGAGATTATTTTTTTTAATTTGTATTTCATTAAAGAGGAAAATCTCTGGAAGTGCCTCTTCAGGCCTGAATTTATTTTTAAAGGTATGTGTACAAATTTCCCCTGCTTTCTGCTGATCAGGGAGCTAAATGATCTCACAGTAAATCTTAATTTCTTTCAAAAATACCATCTTTGGAACCTGGTATTACAGAATTTTCTTCTGTAAGAAGTTGTCTTTCTGTTGCCCTCCAAAAAGGGCAATCTGTTACAGAAATCCCAGCCAGTAAGAGAGTGGGAGAAGTCCTCAGACCTAGTAAAGATTTTTCTTGTAACACTGCCTACTTTCCAAAACACAAAGGGGTTGGTGAGTTTGGTTTGGTTTTTTTGTTAACAGAAGCAATGATTTTGTAGAAATGTGAGAAGACTGTTCATCTTCGTTCAGCAGTGTTAAGCAAGATCCTTAAACACACACAGAGTAACATCTTTTCTTTCCATAGATTCCATTACGACTTCAGGTGTGTTTTCTCTTAGTTTTCCTTTTGTTTTTCATCCCATATTGTGTTTCAGCATTATAGAAGGTGTGGAATTTGCCTTTTTTTGCTCTACAAAATTGTGTTCCATAATATTGGCTTTCATTTAAAAATAAAGAAAAAAAGGCAACATGTCCTCCCAAACCAAACAAAACAACAAAAAAAAGATGGAGAATACAGACAGAATAGGCTACTTTGGTCTTAGCTGTCTGAGCTTCTGGCACATCTGAACCAAGACCTTTCAGAACAGTGAGCTGCTGTTCAGTGTGGTCTGGGCCATGTGGAACCTCAGTTTGGTTTGGGATTTTTTTTGTTTAGTTGTTTTTTTTCCAAGGTCCATGGAATGCCTGTTATTTTTCCGCAGCCAGGTGCTTGACATTTTGGCAGTGTATTGAAATACAGAGCAAAAGGTCAAAGGACAGACCCCCTAGGGTGCTGAAGAAAGAAAAATATAAATTGATGAATCAGGTGGTTTAAAAATGTAGCATTTAAAACTCAGATAAGTCCAGGAAATCTTGCTTTCCTGGTATTTCCAATGGGGGAGTATGGCCAGCCAGGCAGAGGAGTATGGTGGATAGGGAAGGAGGTTCTGTAGTAGGAAGTAGAGTGCAGTAATGTTAAGTTGGAAAGTGTTTCTTAGCATGGGTGATGTGTGTATGGGTTTTGTATGACAGAAATATAACAAAGGGTATTTTAGAAGATAGAAGAAGCTTAACTTTACCATAAAATTTTAAAATATTTGCTGCATAATTTAGCCTTGTTGAAACAAAATACACCACCTGTGTGGGGGAAGAAAATGCTATGCTACAAGTAGGTAATTTTGTTTATACAGTTTTAAATAAACCTCTTAAAGGTAGTGATACAAATAATCATTTAAAATATTTGTCTTTTTGTACAGTGACCTTTCTATTTTAAAATCAAATTAACTTACAGTTGTATTCAGGCAGAAAAAAAGTTTTATTTCTTAATTTTGTCACTTAAGCATTTACAGTTCCCTACATGAGAATAAGATTATATGAGCAAGATGCCCTGTAGCATAGGAGATGCTTTTAGAAGGCTGGTGTGGCACTTTCCAAATGGCAGTTTTCAGACACTTGCCTTTCTACTGTTCCAAAAAAGGAGGGGAGGGGGAGGAGATTGCCTTTGTTCATGTTGTTTAGAGTTAAAAAGTTATTTCATTGGGTAAGTTTTAATAGAGACTCAGTTTTCTTCTGTGACAAGCATTTTTTTTAAGAACCTTCCTTATACTTACACTTGATATAGTAACATCTGTAGGGCTAAAATGCTGTGTGATGCTTTAAAAAATATATACTGATCTCAGGTTTCTCTTACTTTTCCTTTTTTTTGGCTAGCAAAATGCAAGTTTAGTTTTGTGTTTTTTCCCCTCCAAATAAAAAGCTGTCCAGACTTAGTTTGCATCCTATTGAATAAAGCATAATTGAATTATATATATGAAAAAGGCTACAAGAGTTGCTTTAAAGTTTTGCTTGGTTTCTAGTAAGTTGGTTTTTTTGGGTTTTAATTGGGATACTATTTGCAGACATCTGTACTAAGATCCATGTTCAATCTCTGCTACATAGCTAATTTATGGGAATGTCTGTGAAATTATTTCTACACTTTTATATTGTAATCAGTTACTCATGAATGTAAAATAAAAAATATCATTAATTATTACAGAAAGTTTCAAGACCTAGTATATCTGAAGGAAAAACAGAAACACCAACTTTTGAAAGGTAAATACAATGATCAGCTGCATCTTTATCAGGTACACAAAATAACACATGCTGTGTTATTTCTCATGTAATTGAGCAAAAGTAATTAATATTTTCATAATGCGTATCTTCTGTGATAGAAAATTTTGGCTGGCAGTCAATGTACTTAAGACGTGGAATTTAGGTTTCAAGTGTCAAAACACACTCTTGGTAATGCTTAAACTACAAATTAGTCAAGATTCAAAAGACATTAAATAAACTATACAGATTGTTAAAAGAAGCATTTTTTTATAATATTGCATTTGAGGTAAAAGTATTACTTGGTGCACTTGGGAAACAATTTTAAAATACAATATAAAATGTTAATTCTTGAACATTCATTTAGGTTTTTGAAAATCTGTGTCATTTGCAGAAAGCATACTCAACCAAATTCTTAGGAAACAAAATGTGAAATTGTTGGGTAACTAACAATTATAGCTTTACACTTAGTGTGCAGAATTGTGGAATTTTTTATATCAGTCTGGGGAAATATTTGAAATCTTACACATTTCTTTTGGTGCATATTGTGGGCAGACTTATTTCATATAATTTACTTGTATTATTACTCCAGATCCCACAGCCTGAAATGTCTTATTCAATTTGGTGATCTTGCACAATTTTTGGTGCAGATTTACCATCTAAAAGCTTAGTCAAAACAGAATTGTAGTTATTTGTTACATATACATTTATAGTGCCTTAAAAAAAAGGCAAACTGCTTTCAGAGTCTCTCTGTAGGTTATTTTTCTTAGAAAAAGTTCTGCTTTATCTCTCTTTATTCTAGTCGTATGCAGTGTGGGCCAAACAATTTGAAATTCTACTTTCACTTAAAATGCTTGCATAAGAATTGACACTAAATGGTTTGGATATTAGAAGTTAACTCTGTCTTTAAGCTACGGATTAGTAAACAGTCACTAATTCTAATTGAATATGATATACTGCTCTCTCCTATCCTTGTGTTTAAGTACACAAAAATAATTTTAATATACAAACCTGTTCCGCATTTCCTGTTAACTTTGATACTTTGTGGGCTGTAAGACAGACATTTGGAGTATTATAGTTCTAGCACCAGAGATTCTCAGTCCTCAAACATTTTTCTCTGTTATTAAGCCAAGGTAGTTATATTGACATTAGCAAGTAATTAGTGCTGCAGTAGATCAGTAGATGAAAACAGTTGATTCTAAGAATCCTGTGTCTTCGCTGCACAGTGTTTCAGAGGTGTTACTTTAGGCCACGGTTGTGTTCTCTGGGCAGAACGACCATATACTGTGCACATTCAGAGCTGTGTGGAATGTCTGTAGTTGATTTGGAGCCTTGAGGACCCAGCTCCACTAGGAGTTGGAGCACTTGTGAGCCAGAGCTTCCAGTTGATTTTCCTCAACATGAAACCTAGTTTGCATACCCCAGGACTGCTCTGTAAATCCAACCAGTGTGTGCGAGCAATTAAGGAAGGTGCCTCGAAACCCTGGTGGTGTTTCACACACCAAACTGTTAATGTAAATGCAATGTTAATATAAAATACCAATATAAAATAATAAAATACTTCAAATAAGGTTAGTGACTATGTATGGCAAAGAACAGCAAAAAAATTTGAGGTAATAGTATTTTAAAACAACAAATATTCAGAGCCTAGTTTCTCCCAGCCTTGCTTGGCACCCAAATCTTATATTTTCTATCCAATGAGAAAAAGGAAAAAAAAAAAATCCCTTCTAGGCTTCTGTAGCTTGTAGTGGGTGTTTGTTTGAATCTCTGGGATTCAAAATTGTTGCTTATGCTACTCCCTTGAAGTAGGCTTATTCTAAAACCTCACTTCAATTAGATGACATGGCAGCTAGTTTGTTAGTATAGCCCATATTTGATAGTCTAGCCACAGTTTGTATCATGCTGTAGAAGATGGGTTCATTGTTTTCATTTATTAAACAGAAGTCAGATTTTACATCCTAACTGTTCACTGAAATCCTCCTTTCTATATAATACAGTTGTTAACATTTGCAAATTTTCTGGTATTTATGATGTCATAATTTTCAGTTTTCTTACCCTGTAACCAGTATTGTTTGCACATAGAGTAGTAAGAGGATGTTTCATTTCTAGTATTAGATGGAAGGCTATTCTTTTTCAACTACTGACTTACTACCAGAATGATTTCTTGAAATCCTGTGATTTTTCTTTTTATTGCAGGGTTTTAGTGTGCCACAATTGCTAGGTTTTGTTTATTCACCTGTAGTTCTTGGCAGAGGTGAATTATTTCACTGGAGAGCTGTTTTGTTGAAATGAACTCACTGTTGTGCTTAGCGATCTAAAAGGTCACTATTGTTTGTGGATAATTGTTATGGTGATTGTGCAAAAACTTGTTTAATTTTGTTTTTATACTCTATAAATGACTCATGGGAAAGTATGCAGATGAGAGACAGCATGTTTCTGCATGAGAAATGAAATTTTTTTTTCCCTTTTCTTCCCCACTTCCTCCACCTCTCTTACTGTGTTTTGCCAAAAATGAGTGAGAATGAGAGGCTGGGTTTAGATGAAGCTGGGATTTTGGTTACTGGAAGGTGAGGGAGATTGTGATGGATGCATTTTTTGTTAAGGGCAGTTTTGTCCTTTGAAGAGTTTCTTGGTGTGAATTGTGTGTGTGTACATGTATGTAATCCATCTGGGATTTCTGGTGTGAAAACACTGCTCTGTCTGCTAATGAGGCATTAGTAATTCTTTTTGCATATCTGTGTTCAAAACTTTCCACATAGAGCGTAATACTGTGCTTGCTAACTCTGCAGCTACACCTCACCTTCAGGTTGCTTGCTGAAAAGTAGTAGCTGAAGGTCATGTACATACACTCTTTCATAAAGAGTTGACTGGATTTTCATGTGAAAACAATTCTAAGTATATACTAGCATTCATACGGCTCCATATAGCTTAAGTGTTTCTCTGGAATAGATGAGGTAATTAGGAACAGTTATGGCAAGACCAGTTATGTCAGCCACAGCTGACTCGCAAACTGGGTGTTTGTGAGCATTGGCTTTTGTGTTGGAATTTAGTCTTGAGTTGTCCTCAAATATTACCCTTTTTCCCTTTTTTTTTTCTTTTAGAAGTTTGAGAGGAGAAGAACTTGGATAGAAGATTTGTTTGTATATTTGAGAATGTCATTTACTGGTATAGGTAGTCCAACAAACTTGTTCTGTTTGACACAAGTAGCAAATATAGGTTGTAACTTGGTAAAGAGGTTGGCCTATCTCTTGAGTTAATTCCTTGTTATGAGTGATAAATCGGTGTAACAGGATGAAAAGATTCTTATTACTACCTCAGTGACTGTTGAGATTTCACCACTCAAGGATTATCTCATCAGTCTCTTATCCCTACTCAAAATATTCCTCTGACTTAAATTTAAATTAGGAAATGGAATGTTCTTGGACTAGTTTATTTAAGTGAAGGTAAAACTCGGAAACAGATTTCTGAATGTTTGTAGGATGTAGCACCTTTTCCAGAAAAACCATTTTCTCTAGAATTCAATATCATTTAGCATATAGGCAAGTAATGTGACTTATTTTAAATTCCTGGATCAGTAGAACAACATGTGCAGACTTTCAGCTTGAACAAAATATATAATAAAAACATAGTAGCAGGAAATCGGTTATTCCTGGAACTGTCTTTTGCTTAGGTAATGTTAAAAGTGGTTTTACCAAAAAATTACTTCAAACCATTTTTAAAACTATTTGAAGAAATAAAGTACAAATGCATTTTGATCAATGGGTGATATAATCTCTCACATCTCTTGTCTGCATGTCACTGTTTAGACAGTATTTTCCATTTAAGTTTTAAATCTTAAAAGTTAATTTGGGCAATTTATTTGCTCCTAACTTCACTTCCTACATAGAATTTATATCTGAAATCAGACCAACTGTTGTTCTTCCATCTCCCCCCCTGCTTTATTTTGTCTGTCACCATCATCATTTTAGGTAATTTGAGCTGCTACTTATTCTGTAGAATTTTGAATGGGTTAGAAATTATATTAAACTTTTACCAAATGTAAATCTTCACAGCAAAAATTGAGTTCCATCAATGAAAGGATGGGAGAAGCTGGTGTTCCTGTAACAAATGAAGAGAAATATTAGCAAATAGTATTTCATATTTTGACTGTTGGAATGTAACATATGAGCAA
Organism: Phalacrocorax aristotelis; assembly: GCF_949628215.1. Classification (NCBI taxonomy): domain Eukaryota; kingdom Metazoa; phylum Chordata; class Aves; order Suliformes; family Phalacrocoracidae; genus Phalacrocorax; species Phalacrocorax aristotelis. The sequence goes on from NC_134282.1 coordinate 40,139,763, forward strand.
ATTGCATATAGCAATGTGACCAGACTATTTTATATTTTTATGGGTACAGATGGCATTTGAAGTCTACAGTTCAGTCTTTCTTTGGAGCACTCAGATTTATTTTTTTTCCCCTGCTCACCCTAAAGCAGTGCATGCAAGTGGCTTTATTGAAATAATACAAGGTTTAAACAGTTTGTCTACAAAGTTTATATGCTGTGGTTTAGATTTTATTATGTAGTAAGATTCTCATTTTCACTTGCATAATTCAGTACTGATCTATATTTCCTTTTTATAAACATACAGTTTTACTCTGAAAAGTGGTTGAAAATGCTACTTCACAATCCACTTTTCCAGTGAATCCAGATTTGTAGTTGCTCAACTAAATTTTAGATTTAAGTTAATTTATATTTCTGTCAGCTTTTCTCTCACTTTACTCTCATTAGTATTGCAGAGTCAATTTGACAGTATAAAGGTATGAACTGGCTTCTTTTTCTTTCACATCATCAACAAAAGTTACCAAGTAGTTGTATCTGCACCTGTGTCAAAAAGGCTATGCAGGTAGAGGAATTTAACATTGTATTTGGGTAAATACCATGTGTCATGCAAAGGGGACATCTTAACCTTCCTTTCTGGAGATGAAATGCAAGAACTAAAGAGTAGTAAATGACTGCTAAATACAAAACTGGGTTTGTAAATAAGTAAGAAAAATGCAGCTGTTAATTAGATCTAGCCCATCTTGCTATGAAAATTTGTGAGAAACACCAAATAGGAAATCCACAATACCACTTTCTGCGTGTCACTTGGCAGAGTACAGCCATGTGTTGCTTTATTTCATTTGTTATAAAAGTAACTTGTTTTGGTTTTTTCCAGCAAACAAGAGTGTGACTCTACAGATGAAACAAAAGAATGCAATAGAAATCAAATTAAAAAAGTTGCATCAGTTGAAAAGAATGAAGAAAGCTCATCATTATCAAATACAGACAATGTTCCTAGTTTGGAACTCCCTGACAACAGCTCAAAGAATTCTTTGCATGAGAAAGGAGAATGTTGTGATTCAGATAATGACAAGCAATTAGTAGAGGAGAAACAAAAATGTATTCTTGATAAAAGTGAGTTGAAAACTTGCCAAAGTTCAGATAACATTATATTGAATGAGCAGACTAAAGTATATAGCTTGGATGAAACTACACTTTCAGCAATGAACGCAAGGGACTTAAAACTAACATTGGGTGAAGATGTTATTTTTGAGCAGTTCTTGAGAAAAAGAGATGAACCTGAATCTGTTAGTTCAGACATTAGTGAACAAGGCAGTATTCATCTGGAGCCTTTGACTCCATCAGAGGTACTAGAGCATGAAGCTACTGAAATTCTTCAAAAAGGTAATGTTGCACCTTCATCAAAGAAAGCTGGACAGCTCTCTGAACAAACAGATGAGACTTCTAAAGAAGGCAGTCCCAACAGAATGGAAACAACTGTAAATAAGACAGGCGAAAATGAAGCAAGCTGAAATTATGTTAATTTTATTGTTTGTTAGGAACAATGATAAGAACACCATGGACCATTCCTGATGAGTGTGCTCATTGATGCCAATTATTAAAAGAAAAAAAGGGTAGGGGGAGAGGGAGGAGAGAGAGATGCTAAAGGGACGTTCTGCATATGAAGATAGCATGTGTGTGTATGTACAACTGAAGTAACTAAATTTACGAAAGGTAATGTTCAAATGTATCTTCCTGTCTTTTGGGTGTGATATATCTTATTAGATTGACATTTGAAAGGAGGAATAAATTCTAATTTTTGTAGTTAACTAGCCTGGGATAAGGTGATTTTTTTGCCAAGAAAATATTTTTTTAAATCCTTCAGTGTGAATATCATTTAACAGTGGAATTGAGTATTAATTCACTGCTGATGCTGAAATGGAGCACACTTGTAGTGATGGTTATTGGTCTGCTGGTAATTTGGGTAAACGTAACCCTTTGGACTTGGTGTCACATTCCTGTCTGTAAAAGCATGTAAACAGAATGATATGAATCTATGCACCTCTGTACAGGTGTAATCCTGCCAGGCTGTAAGCTTACCTTAATAAACTTTCAGTGAAAGTGGAATTATTACAATAAAAATATATATTTGTGGGGTTTTCAGTGTCCAGGCTGTGCAGAAATACTGAACACAATTGTATAAAGTAGAACATACTGCTGAAAGTACTGTAGCTGTTAGGCTTTTACCATTGTTTTAATAATTCTTAGCCGTAGACCTGTAGGAATGGTCTGTAAGTCACACCAAAGTATGGTTTAATGTAAAAACTGTTTTCAGCAAAAAGGAGGAAACCCCCAAACTGGAAACACAAACTGGCATGCATTCTGCCATTTTGCAGCTGCTACTGGCTAACTGTTACAAAAAGGACACAAGGGCATGTAAAGTAGAATTGTACAGTTCAATTTCTGGACTTTTTGTAGTCTAAACTGTGTACAGAAAGATGGCTGCTGGTTTTGGTTTGGTTTTTGGTTTGGTTTTTTTGTCTTCTAGTTAGCAGCTAGATGTAGGGACAGATACGATTAATGGTAGCTTGCTCTTATGACTTCACTGCTCCATTTGAAACATTCAGAATGTGCTTTTGACTTAGAGTTTTGTTTTTAATGAATGTTATATGTTTTGAACAGCTGTTAAAGCACTGCTGTAAATTATTACCTTTTGAGTAAATATTTGCAACAAAATTTTGTCTTTGTGCATAATTTTATGCTCAGCTTGAAACTTTGGGCATAGTTTTCCCACATTTTTAAAAAAGATTTAGTGACGCTTCCCAAAAACTATTTAATTTTAAAATTGTGAATTAATTTGAGATTTATGTGAGGTTTTTTGTTTGGCTGGGCTTTTTTTTTTACTTTTTTCTTTTCCTCTTAGTATTAAATGAGTAAGTGCCTACGCATAAACATATTTTTTGTAGCTGTGTATTGTGGTAAGATGTGCTAACTTTTCCAGATTATATAGAGATATTTTTCTGGGACATCAGCATGCAACTGAAGTCTCCTAGTGTCCTTCTAGGCTCAGCTGCTGAAGGAATCTAATCAGCAACAGTATTAAAATTTAGAGACCATCCAGCTTATTGCTGGAGCCTCTAAAGAAACCACATCAGTCTCAACATCTGAAAAATTGCTTCGAACTCTGAAGATTTGTATGACTTGAATTTTGAATTATGTCTTAGTTTTCATCCATGCAGGTTTAGAAGACTTTTAAATGAAAAGTGGAACAGTTTACATACTTACAGCTCTTCAAGATCTGCCACTTTAAGAACTTGAAATAACAAGGCACACGAAAAAGCTGAGAGCAATAATTTGCAGTATTCTTTTGTTCTTTAAAGGTTTTAAGTGAGATTGTTAACTCAAGTTATGATTAACCAGTCTGATGTCTTCATGCATGTACACGTGGAAGATGATAAAGTACAGCATCACAATGACGGTTTAAAGGACTTAATGAACTATGAAACTGGATGTGTATGTTACTGAAGGAGTTCCTGAATACATCTGCATTTAAACCCAGAGAAATCCCTGCAGTATTTTTAATCTCACTGATGATCTTCCATGCAAATTATATATTTTGAATAACACTCCTATATGTGGTGTTGGAAAAGATTAAGTTCAACTGGAACCAGTTGTATGATACTTGTAAATTCCTTACATTTGTCTTTTATTATGCAATTAAAATTTTTAAACATTTACCATTTAAATAATAAGAATTTGGAAGAATTTGGCCACATACTGTTGAGAAGAGTTGGAAAATAAAACTTGGATTAAAAAATTGCACATTTGGCAGGTGTGTGTATATATATTGTCAGATGCTTAATATGTAAAGCATTGTTTGCTCTAAAGCATGTAGAGAATGCTTATACAAAAGGTAATGTTAGGTATAAACCATCTAAATATCTAGTAGCCCTTCCAAAGGAAGAAGTGAGAGAGAACTAGATTGTTCTAGCAGGACCATCAGATAACCTTTACTTGCCTATTTAAAGCTATCACGAAAACAGTGGCATGGTATTTTTGTGAAGGAGAAAAACAAATTCAATACACTTTTTCCTATATGAAGTGGTTCACTTGCCTTCTAAACACTGTAGGAGACTGCATAATTATGAAGATTAATCTCTTATGTTATTTGGGAGGTTTTCTAGAGATAAGTTGAACTAGTTACTTTTGGCTGAAGTCACTCCAGAGATCAAGTTAGGTTGAATTCATTATGAGTTATTTGAATATAACTGCACATAACGCAGGGTTTTTCTTTGTTTCTGAGTCATTTAAAAGTTGGGTTGGTGGTTTTTTTTCCCATACAGCTGTCAGTATTTCTTATTCTGTGTCACCTCTCTTTTTGTACTTAGAAGATATTTTACCTCAAGTTTTCATTGCCTTACCAAAAACCAGCAACTCGAAGTTAATTCTTGTTATCTATATGAGAATCACCGTCTCCCCTCAGCTCAAGAGATTTATCATATTTGCTTGAATAATAATTTCAGATTGTTTATATAATGTTTATTTTTAAGGAAATCAAATGCTATGCATATGTTATCTTTATTATTTGGATTTAATGGAAAACTGTTATTATTAGCTTATGGTCAGTGAGTGTTTAGTCACTTGGAATTTCCTCAAGTGCAGCCAACATTGCAGTTTGCCTTGTGCAGTTTGGGAAAGAAACTGAACCTGCAGTTCAGTTTAACAGAATGGATGAGTAAACCCAGGGAAAAAAATCAGATCGAATCATAGCACATACTGAGTTCTAAGTATCGGGTGATGTATTTTAAACACAAACTATTTAATAACAAAACCATGTCCACTTTTTTCCCTGGAAATGAGGGGAGAATGAGAAGAACCCTTAGCCATAGGTGTTAAATAGTGTTCTGTGGTGTTTTACTGCCAGAAAGCATTAGTAATTGAAGGTTGGGGTAAGGAATCTTGAATAACCCTTGGTATTCTGCAAAACCTTAAATAAAAGATCTTGGCGCTTTTCTGCAGGCGCTGAGCATTGTTATTTATATGCTGGCATGTAGAAAGCAGTTACTTTTTTTAATGATGTAGAATACACTAATATTCTACCAAAGACTGTGGCTGTAGGCTGTCACAGTAGTGTTTTGTTAGACACTGTTTAGAAATTTTTGTCTAGGCCAAATCTTACACCTGATTGTTCTCTTTTTGTTTTCATTGGTGTTTGATTTTTTGAGGCTTGTAAGCTTATTTTGTCTAGTTGCATCCTGTATTTTTTTGATGTATGCTTAATATGCCTCTAATAAAAAAAGTTGGTATGTTTTATGATTACTTGAATTATTTTTTTTTAATAAAACCTTTACTCCAGTTTTAGTGTATCTCAGAAGGACAGTTCTTAGTTCTTAGACAAAGCCTGGCATGTTATCTCCTTTCAACATTACATTTTTATGCATAATTTTGACTCTGATTTTTCCCCATTAATTCAGTGCTAAAAAGGAAAGAAATATGACTGGTAGTTCATATTAGTTTACAGATACTATACAGAGTGTTCTTTGTTATATTCATTTGAGTTTTGGACCACTGTTCTAGCTCTAAGATCCTTAATTAAAATTTTATATTCATTTATTTCATTGACCCAAAGTAACCATGTTAGGTTGATGTTTTTCCTATGTTGCACCAGATTTTAAAAACAAAAAAGTGGAAAATGTTTAGCTGTGAAACACTTCATTTTGAGGGAGATTAATGTAATTGTTATGCCTGCAAGGTGCTATAAAGCTAATGTGTTTATTGATGTAAAAACGTGCTCTTTTTTTGAGTTTAACTGTTCGTTATTTCAGAGAGGCTAAGGTTTTTGTGACAACCACAAAGATAACTGTGGTGTTATATGTATATCTGCATTTAAATTTGGGCAAATTAACTTCATATTAAGAAAAATGTTCAGATCACATGTATGGGCTGTATCAGACAATTTAAGATTAACTGCATTATCAAAAAGTGTTAGCTTGTCAGAAACCAGTTCTCCATTCTTTAAGCACTTTTTTAAGTAGCATTGCAAAATGAATCCCTTAAGTTTATTTACATTAAATTCATAACATAATTTCATCTTAGTTCACTAAATTCTCAATGTTAGGCATTTAATTCAAGAGAGTTATTTTCTCAAAAACATTTGGTGAATGGGGTAATATATACTGGTGTCTTTATAAAGGAAGTTGTCTCACACTGGTAGTGCAGCAGCCTTGAGTATATAACCTTCATATGTTTGGCTCATAAATAGTATAAGAATTAATAATTTTGGCTAAAGGAAAGTAACCTGCGGGTCTGTTCCTTACAGCCTCTTGCGACTTTCTCATTCTGGTCCTGTCATGGTATTCTAGCAACAAATTTAAATCCTTACTCTCCTCTCTTTTAAGGCTGTAGAAGAAACAGAATATATGAATACTTAATAGTTTTTAAATTGTTTATATTTTAATTATTTGGGTGTTTGCTGCCTGAAATGAGGATTGAATTTTGTGTATCAGTTTCTCAGGTTTTCAGCAGAATTCAGCTGAGACTTGTGTCTTTCCACTTGATCTTCTTGGAAAGACTTCACTTCCTCTTTGAGCTAGCAAGTTGATGGCATGTGCTATAATTTTCCCAGGATATTTAGTGAAATGCAGTGTATTTGTTAGATATCATTTAAATGGCTTCTTTTTCCCTGTCACAATCCTTTGTATCTTGGAATGTCTCCTCCTGATGGTTGGTGTATACTCAACTTTTAAATCATAGGCTGGTGATGGAAAGCAAAAGACACTTCTACAGAGGAGAAGCAAAAGTAGATTCAGAATTTTAATCATGAATAATAGCGTGCAACATGCAGGACAAGTAGGTTAACTTGCTTTATCTAATAAAGTGAAGCTTTTTTTACTGATTCTTAAAATTGCAGCTTGAGGAGCCAGAGCATTGGTCATATCCTACTTTCATGGCTCTGAAAGATAGCCAAGAGCTTTAAATATCTGTATCAGATCAGAATTCCCAAAAGGAGCCTATGGCAACAAGTTCATGCTAGAGAAGCTTTTCTTCTGTTTGTGTCACTTTTCACTCTGTTCTCTTTCCCAGATAACATATGCTGGATGCCCTCTTGAGACCGTAGAAAGGCCAGTTATCCCAGAGGAGATGAATGCTTGTAGGATCTGCCTTGATGGAACCAAAAAGAAGCTCTTAACATGTGGCATGTATGCTGTCTTGTATTAATATAGTAAAATGTGACTTAGTGTTGAATAGTGGCATTTTATTAATCTTTGCTAAATAATGAAGTTCTAGTAGTTCTGAAGAGTTTAACAATGCTGCTTAAAATAAATGTCCTTTTAAACTATAGCTTGTCACTTTTCAGTGACCTTTGTCTGAGATAGCAGGCTAGCAAGTACCACAGCCTAAAAGTGTCAAGGCAAGCTGTGTCATCCTCTGTTTTAAGGCTGATAATGACTTAGCCTTTCTTGAGGATAACCTATGAAGTTTCTTTGAGTTTGTTATAACAGAAACCTCAATGTACAGAACTTCTGTTTTTTATAGACCTGCTTGGAACTTAATATTGATTCAATTTAAATTAGTAAAACAAATTTATTAAAGCAGAATGTACTTTTTAATAGCCTAAAATGTATTTCTATTTAATAAAAGAAATCGGTTGTCCTCTGGGTTCCTCTGAAGGCAGTCTTAATGTAATAGGAAATGAAAGTACAACCTGTATTGAAAATACAATAAACATACCAGAGTTCTTCATAGCAAAAGTAACACAAGTTACTTGTGGATGGAAAGTAAGAAGCTCTGTACAGAGCTGTTCTCAGTTTTATTCAGTAAAGTAAAAGATAAAGCTTCTTCCCTTCCCTTTGCGGTTGTTTCCCTTAGCACATTTAAAATCCTAGTGAGGGTATAGTGCCAATATCAAATCAGATGTTATGTTTGTATGGTCTTTAAATATCAGAAGCAATGTTATCATGAAAGGTGTTTGAAAAATGAGCCTGGAAGCTAAAATTCAAACCTTTAATGGATATTAAAAATTGAGTACACCATAAAACTAAAACATACTGCAGTTAGAATTTTGGCATCATTCTTCTAGTTGACCCCTGGCTGTTTTATAAGTGATTTCTTTGTCCATCCTGCAGGGTTTTAAAACCCTCCTAGTTTCTCCAGTAGATAGTCTAGTGCTCGTCACTCGTTTAATCTGCCTTATCTCAAAGTGGTGAACTACTGAACATAACAGAATTTGAAATAATTATTCCGAGCTTTTACTTTGCTGCATTTTGTTGCTTCAGTTGCACAACCTTAAGGGCTATAAACCTGGAAGTTTATCTTTCTATTATAGTCACAGATATAATTGAGGGGGGAAAAAAAAAGATTATTCTCTTCCCTTGTAAGCCTGCATCACCAACACCTTTTGGACTATCATACTACATCACCACAAATAAAGTTAAGGAACTTTGCTTTATAAATAATTTCTTTTACTTGGCCATTACAATTTTTTTAGATTAAGATAGCTGAGTTTTACAAGAGGAGTCCAAGTTTAATCTCAGAAATTTGCTAAACTGAGGCTTGCAAGGCTCTGATTCTATAAGAATGTTTTCAGTGATTGAAGCAGCCATTTTCTTTTCCCCTGTAGCTGCAAAGTCTCACTTCAACCAATTTTTGGAGATACACACTGAGCTAAATCATGGAGCTGATCAGGCTGAAAACGCCACTGGCAGCATGAACAAGCAGCAGCAGAGAACACCATGGCCAGTTTAGGCCATTCAGTTGCTGATGAATGGGAAACCACAGCCTAGGAGATACAGCTTTTGGAGTAGTCTGTAGGGAACTGTAGACAAATTTCTGCTTTGGGGAGAAAACATTTCCATAAGAGGAATAAACACAGTGAGCTTTCACTATACCAAAACCAGGTGCAAGTAATGAAGCTATTGCATCAGTTCCTTTGGAAACTGCTTGTTATAGCTGGATCTCCAGAGATTTAGTTGTTTATGTTTCAATTAACTGCTGCCACTGAAGGTAGACACCTTTTTTGAGTATGACCCATACATCCTTCAGTATAAAGGCTTGAAGGCCATAATACAGCTTTTATAATTTGCATGCACATGATGTATGGTTTTCAATCTATGCAATTATAGCATATTTGGTTCATCCAAGCAAGCACATTGCAATAGGAGCACCCTATTGCAGTTACAGAAGGCTCATTATCAATATAAATTCTGAAAAATCAAATGTCATTTTGTAGGATTTTGTAAAGTAGAAAACTCCTCTGCTACCCAGGAAGATGTTAGGCACTCACGCTTTAATTTTTAATTTCTATATATTTTATATATTTTTTATGTATATTTATATATTACTAAGTGAAGCTGGGAGAGAATGGAGCTTAGTATGCAGTAACTGCACTGATGATTAAGTCTGTAACCACTACAAGTAAATATTAGCAAAATTGGAAATAGGAGTAATTGAACCACTTTCAGACTTCAAAAAACCCTTTGCAAAAGAGCAGAGACAGAAACTGTAAAATGTTCTGGTCATCCTAAAATTGAAAGCAAGAGTCTTTTTGTCAATGAAACATGGTAGGTTTATTAAATATGCTGTAGAGTGTTGTATGAGAAAGTTGGTTTTATCTGCTACAGCTTTTCAGCTGTATGTATGCTAGTGCAGCTTCAAAACATCTGGGTACAGCAATTTTTTTTTCTTTTCTGCACCTGCAAGTGTAAGTACACACATAAACAAAAAAGAAATTAAATCTTTCACAGAGCCAAAGAGAAAGAAAAAAACCAACCAGCCACGACACTCAGGGGAGCAGTATGACAAGTGCTGAGCTGTAAACAAGCTTGAGAGGGATTTAATTCTTATGACAAGCACCAGTGGTAGTATCTCACATGGACTCAGCATATGCACACATTTCAGAGGAGGAATCACAGAGGACTTAATGCAAATATGAAAAAGCTCAGAGCACATCAGCCTATACTCTTCTAAAAATAACCTCACAAATCAGGATGAGCTAGTGTTATTATCTTGATTTTGCAGAATTTTGCCACTTGTAAAAGGGTTTCTGGTTTATGCTCACACTATAATTAGACTTTATGACGTATAAACTGCAAACTCTGCGGCAGGGATTGTGTCATATATTTGTAGGACAAGTACAACAAGACCTCACTGGGGTAACGTTTTCAGGGTGATAGTAAAATTAAAAGCAGAGTAATAGCTGCTGTAGGCAATTTTAAAGAAGTTTATTTTAGGTTAGAAGCTTTTTTGTTGTTGCTTAAGGAAAGAGAATTGAGATGTAATTTGGTATCCAAATTAAATTTTAAAAGCCTCTAATGCACACTTAATCCCTAATTACAGTCAGGTCCTTTCTGTTTCAAGTATGCTTATAACTGCCTCATTTCTCTAGCAGCATTCTAAGAAGCACATACTGCAAACCATACCCCGCAGTGTGTACTTAAGCAGATTTCCCCATGGCTGTTGATGAGTTAGTGCTGCAAGATGTAGCCAGTTTTCACATAACCTTTAGGCAACTTTGAGATGAGTAGCATGCTCTGTGTGCTCCAGCTACTACGTGGGTTGAACTCATTTAAGAAACCAGAGCAGTGCTCTATTCACCTTAGATCTTCAATCCAGCTGCTTTCTTTTCTGCTTTCCTCAGTCTGCAATAAATTAATTCAAAGGTTAAATTTACTAGCAAAGGGTCACTAATCCCTGGAGGTATGGTTTTGGATTGTCTGCAGGCTCAGCCAAATGCTATTGTGTTGGGTTGTCCTGTAGTTTAGATTTCATTGCAAAAGGAGGCAGTCTCTAGGAAAAGAGTGTCTCTTAGACCCGATCTTTCTTGCTCACTTAAATGATTGACAATTTGAAGGTTGTGTTATTTTACCACAGTTCTATTATGTTTTAAGCATACTGAATTTAAACATAGTTTTACAATACTGATATTTCTGGATTTAAATATGAGTGCAAATTACCCTTCATTTGTATGATGTAAATACACTGTTTCTTAGCCTGTTTCTGGACAGGTGTTTTAGACAACCCATGTACTGCAAATGATTGAAAATGGCCTTGCATTTGCAGCTGATATGAATAACCTTCAAAATAACAATTAACAGGCTTGACTTTGAGTGGAATAGTTTCCCACCTTTGGCATGGAAAGCTAAAGCTGCTCTTTCCCTCTCTCACCAACACAGTAACATCTGTTTTAAATTCTTTTTTCATTCTGGTTTTTATTTCTATAATTTTTCTTTTAAGGACAAGTAAGCATAAAAGGAGCTCATTTTGTTTTGAAGTTAATATTCTAGTGGTTTGCAAAACTGTAAATAACCATTATGTCTTCTAGAAACCTGTAATTATTTGCTTTACTGATTTAAAATTACCTGGATAGATCAATGTATGGGAGAAGAGCAGAATATCAAAATCCTTTTTTACCAGGTGACTAGAAAGAACATTTTTTTTAACTAATTCTTTATTACCAGAGCAGATGGAAACTGCCATTATTTGTAGAAGTTTTGAGAATCATGTCTAAATAAAGATTCAGATACTGAAGTAAGTTAAACAAGCATTAAAGTCCAAGCATCTTTGAATCTTGAAAGCCAAATCCCAATATAGTTTGGATCCTGTAATGTTTATTTTCTTTTTAAATGTTGAGCATAGGCTGCGTATTGCAGAAAGCCACATAGTTATTTGCCCAAAATTCTGGGACTTTAAAGAGCTCTTGCGTGGAGGTAAGACAACAAGTTTCCCTCTCAAAATAATCTTTCATGTAGATCAAGAGCTAGTATCTGATTTTACAAAACAAGTAGTAGTGACTCCATTTGTACTACAATCCCTTGAAAGAAGCATCATACCCCTGTCAGCAACTTGTTTTTTATTTGTGGCAAGATATAATAAATTTTGCTTTTCTGAAGAACTTCTAGAAAAAATGCTACATAATATGTTTGGACCTAAAGGGTCTTGCATTAAAGTAGGCTGAACTGCTACTTTGCATACTTTAAGGACTGATTTTCAAATATCATTAATCTTCCCCACAAAGAGAAGGGATGGGTTATGCTAAATATCTCATAGTAATTTTTAGAATTAAAATGGATTCGCATGTTCTACGTGTCTAGCACAAGTAGGCTTAAAATAGAGGATTGTTTTGTTGATCATGGGCTCATCCATAAACATCAATGTCTTCTAATTTGACACAGGTAATCCATATATCTGTGTTGTTTACAGACCACTGGATAAGCATCTCTGCCCGTCATTGGTTTTGTGCATTACTCCTGTTAGTAGAGAACATGCTAAGTAAGCTCCATTTCTCTTACAGACTTCTTTTGCTTCTTTTATTTTTAATAGTCTCTGTTTTGTTATTTTTCCAGTATTTTACTTTCTCATTGGCAATAGCAGTTGGAAGGATGATAGTGGGAGGACACCAGCTACTGTGGGTGGCAGTAGGACTGCTCAGTTTTATTGTCCTGAGATTAGATCTGTTGAAGAGTAAAAATTAGTATAGACAATAGACAAGGCTGTGGTAGGCTGCTGTGCTTATGGGGTTTCTATGAATTTTTATATCTTTATATATGTAGTGATGCCTATGTATACACTTTATGATTTTTTTTTTGTCAGCCTTGCCCTTCTTGTTGGGGAGGACAAGAAAGTGCCTGCTCATGCTAAGCTTTGAGTAAAGCCTAGTTATGTGAACACAGATATATAATGACTAAGCCCTTAGGCCGATTGAAAGGTAACTATGTACTATGCTACACTATTCTTATAATGTCTCTATAATATAGGAACATGCTATGACAGATAATGTGCATATATATGGCTGGTGTTTTGTAAGGTTTCTGTGCAGAATGTTTTGTTTCATTTTACAACTTGATTGAACCAAAGTTGTGTGTCTCTTTCAAAGGTGGAAGACTGGATTTATAAGAGAGGTTACTGAGGTAAGAGGTAGTTAACTTACCCTAGGCTTCCTTGTGCTTGAGCACTTTGTAGTGGGGGCAGAGTGTGCCTGCCAGGCTCCCTCCCACACCCCTCTACTAGGAGTGACTTTGAGCCCATCCTACTGCAGATGTCATACTTTTGGTTCTTAGCAAAAAGACTGTTGCTTTCATAGTAGTAGGGAGAATTTCTATGAGAAAGCAAATACATGTTTCTTAAGAAAGGTCTCGATTTTTGTAATTAACAGACATTAAGTTGATTGAACTTTGTTGTATGCTCTATTATTGAATCTAGCTCATCCTTCTAGTGCTGTAACTAAAAGCAAGTGAAGAGCAAGCAGCCAGTTTATATAGCTTCTTCAGATAGCTTACTATTTAAATCTTGCTTGTTCTGCATTTAAGAGTGAGGCAGTACTTTTAGTTCTCTGGTTGCATATATTTGTCTGAACATTCAGAAGGTCAAAAATACTACATTTACTAGGTTTCTCTTAGTAAAAGACAGAAATTCATTCTGGATGATGATGATGATGTTCACCAGAACACGAAATTCTCCTGAACACATTGGCTGAGTTTAAACATTGCTCTATTAATTTCAAGCCTCTCTGGATGCACAGGCCAAACATCAGTAACCTGCAAGATTTGTTAAAGGCTTTACTCTTCTAATTCTCACTGGGGTATTTTAATGTTGACAGCAGTTAAAATTCTCCAACTGGAGCTTTGCATCCATATTCTCTTCCTCATAGACACCTGTAATGGATTTCATCTGTTTTCTTTGTTACTCCCTCTGCTCATTTAAATGTAATGTGCATTTCTCATCACACCACTCAATTAACATTTATAAAAATTACTAAAATGTACAGATACATGCACACACAACACGCATATATTTGTCCCAGAAGAACAGAGCCTAGGATTTTGGTTTTGAATATAAAGCTGGCCAAAGATAAATACAGTACTATAATCATCATGCCTTTCTTTAAAACAAAAGAACATTTTTATTGTTTAGCCTTTTTAAGCTTCTCCAGAGATTTTTCATTTTCTCTATCCCCTCATCATTAAGCGATGTTCCAGGAGTGGAGGAATTCATTCCATTTACATGTCTGGTGTTTTACGAGTCACAGGCTCCTCCCCTGACTCTCCAGTCCATCTCTTCTGATTTATATATAGCTGGAATTATGGCTTTACTAATTTTTTTTCCTAGGAGGGATTAACCAGATATGGGGGGGTATTGTATTGCTTCAGGGATTATTCATTTTCAGGGCCTTTGTTCTGCAAATGATGTGTTAATAGGACATGTTAATTGGTGTTTTAACCTGATGTCTGATTGAGATTCCTATTGAACCAGTCTTGTCTGCCTTGGTTCATCCACAGTGAGGATGCCAGCCTTGTACTTGCACTTAACTCAAAAATAGCTTGGGTACAGTGCTTAGTAAAGCTGAGGGAGGGTGACTGAACAGTCTGAGACAGAGCTGTTAAGGCATACAAAGTTTTTTGCTGCCACAACTATGTTTCTTGAGACATGTTACTTCGCCTGTTTTAAGTCTTGTTGGTGAGTCTCCACTGTACTTTGGTCCCAACAGGGATCATCACAGAATAAATCTAGCATACAAATTAGAAGTATGAGATTAGCTGAGATGTAGTCATTAAGAATCTAATCTGCAGAAGACGCATGCTGCAATGCTGGTCAAATTAAATTCTAGTAGGAAGTCAGGCTTGTATATATTACTTAATTCCCTTCCTCAGTGAGCAGGAAGCAAAAGAATAACTTAATCTAGACGAGTCCTTGTAATCTACCTTTCTGCAAATACTCTTCCCATACCAGCACTGTTGCCCATTTAGCTGGAAGGCAGGCCTGCTGGTGTGATGACTCTGGGTATCATATTTGCTTTTACAGCCTGTATATGAGGCTGGCAGGCTGTTCACTCATCAGTCCAGGGTGGCTTTTTGGGATAAAGTGATACTTAAGCACTTAGATGAAGCTGTGGTCCTTGTAGCTGTTGGCAAAGATGGCGGTTAGGATTTTGGTAATTCAGTAATTCATCTAGCGGTCTTGTGAGGAAAAACAGTAATGCAAACAAAAGACGTAAAATACTTCACTTGAACAAAATTCTAGTCTGTTCTGACTTTTGATTTTAGGTACTTAAGGAACTAGAAATAACATGCTGCTATTTTAACTGTGTAACTTATGGCATTTTAACTCCAACCCACATTGTCATTTTTCACCCTGCCCCCACCCCACCCCCAACAAAAAATCCTACAACATACTTTGTATGAAGAATGAAGATATGTTTTGAATCCTGTTTTGATTTCTGATGGTGTAAAGCTCAATCATATTTGCATATTTGAAATGGAAGATTTTTGTCTTCTATAAAGCCTTTTCCTGTCATATCGTAAAAGCAAAGACAGTGTACAGTTTCTAATAATAATCTTTGCTCTCTTTTAACAGACACATGCTAGTATGAAGATGTTACCTGTGCATCAAGCATAAAGAATAATGTTGTCTTGTAATAATGTGTCAAATTTTTCTTTAATGAGGAAAGGTATATAATGTACAAAGAGGGGTAAAACAGCTACTAATATCTTCATTACTGTCTGTCAAAAAAATGACAGTCCTATTACTAAATGAGTGAGCTAAAAGGAATAAATGGATAGCTTATAGAAATTGCTTTTACAGTGATCTCTGAGCACAGAAGATGCAGTTTTAAGCCTTCAAATTTCAATGCAGTCATTTTGGCAATAGCAACATATGAATGTGTTAGATGTCAAGAATGTTTTACTCTTTATATTCCATAGTTAGGCTTCGGAGTATTTGTTTAGTTTTATATACCTTTTGTGAAATAGTAGTGCATTCTGCCATTTAAAAGTTGTTTAGCCACTAACAGTATTCTGGATTGCAGAATTCAACCTACTAATTACGCTTCTAACAAGTAGAGTTGTTGGAGTTTTGGCCTTTCAGAATTAAAGGACCTCTTTTTCTTGTTTGAGGCATATCAGAGTATAATACCATGAACAAAATGCTGACTTGACCATTGGTTCCAGGAGATTATGTTGGGGCATAATATTTTTGAGACTCATTCCAATAATAAATTACAGTTTTAATGATGGTTCCACTAACATATGGCAAATAGAAAACACTTTCATAGATTAAGCAATATAGCTTCCATTAAACCTCTGCAAGGACTAAAGACCAGTAAATTGTTAACTATCTAAGTGTTCATTTGTTGTACTTTCTGTTGAATTATTTAACGCCTTCCTCCTTCCTACTTTAAGGTAAAATCTGCATTAGAAATACTATTACTATTACTAATCAGGTTACCAAATCTTAAATCATGTATACTGCTCCTGCTATTTTAAATCTGTACATGGTGTTTACCTAAGAAGCAGTGAAAGGAGACTGTATTTATCATAAATTAATTGATTAATATTTATATACCAGATGGTTTTTCAAGTGCTAGCCAAAACTGATGGTGTTTAAACCAGAGCAATTGACAAAGATTGAAATAAGAAACTCATGAAAATATCTATGAAGGGAGGGATAGTACATTTTTACTTCTAACAGCCAATTTATTTATGGATTTAGAAGTACAGCTTGCCTACTGCTGATACATTCTTGACTGCATCTCATCCTGTAGTTAGCCCGTGCTTTTAAGAGAAAGCTTACTGCTGTACATAGTACAAGATTAGCAAAGGCTGAAAGTGTGATGAGTCCAGTAACATGAATGCTTATCCACAGTATCCCTCAGAAGTAAGACTCTGACTCAGTGTCTCATCTTGCTGTGCACACTTTGAAAGGCAAGATCTTTGTTTACTGGTTAAGGATTGATGTCTGAGACATGTGGGAAAAGGGAGCCAGGGAAAGGTGGTGGTTTATTTTAAAAGGCACATTCCAGCCTTTACTTAGCGTATGTCTATTTTATACAGTTTAAATTAGTTAAATTTCTGTACATTTGGTTTAATGTATTTGTCCAAGCAATCTGTCAGTTATCTAGTAGCATTTGCTTACAGATTGAATTCTGGTGCCATCATCTGTTGACTGTGTCTAATTGCAGTATGGGCAGATTGGGATCCTAAAGCATCTAAGATTACACTTTTTGTATTGCTTGTTTCAAATGTAACTTCAGTTCTTATAGTCACAGAAAGACCGTATATATGCTGCTTTAAAGAAATAAAAAATTCAAAAGTCTATATAGTGGAGCAGCTGTTGTCTGAGTTGGATGTCATATATGAATACTAGCGCAGACAAAGCAGAAATTTTACAGGGAAATAAACTAGACAGTGCAAACTCTAGAACAGCATCTATAAAGCTGATTTTGTATAGTCACTTTATGTCAAAAACTACAGGTGCTTCTGAGATTTTGCAGCAAGAGCATGTGTTGTAGTTGTTGTTCTGTTTGGAAACTTCTGCTCTTTGTTTCAGTAAAGAGTTTGTCTGACCTGCATGAACAAAACTATTTGAAAATCATTAACTGTGATTTAATTCTGCTGCTCTAGAAACTAGAGCTAAAACTTCCATTTACCTTTCTGGGAATGAAGTACCCTGCCAGTACTCTGTGTTCTCTTCAATACTAGCATCTACGGAAAGATGATTGGTTTCTTTGGTTTACCAAAATGGAGTATTTAAATTCAGTAGATCATCCAGAAACAAGAAGATTTAACATGAGTCTTACTTGCTGGTGGTACATGCCTACACTGTAATCAGGCTTTTTTAGCTGTGAGGTGGTGTAGTAGTAAGGTTCCTTTCCACATTTTTAGCTCGTTATCTCTGAGTGAAAAACTTCTCTCCATTCATAGCCTTGGTTTCAGCCTCCATTTATCAATTTCTATCAGAGTCCAGCAAAAGAAATAAGTATGAAGATGTTGGAGAGATGTCTGGAATAAGAGTCGTGTCAGAATGAAGAATGAGACTTGGCTACACCTCAGGGCTACATGCCTGGTGTTTGTGGGTGAAAGTCATTGTCCAAACTTGTCTGTGTCTGAGTTGATCTTTCTCCATTAACAGCCAGTGGAGAGAAATGCTGGCATGATCTCACCCTGAGGTAGATGTTTATAACTGGCAGGCATACCTGCCTTCTATCCATTGGCAGTAATAGGACCTCGGACTCAAGTGGAGATGCTACAGAACTTTGCAAAGATGGGTCCCATACAGTATAGCCACACTGTCATCAGATTTCTGTTGCAGAGAAAGAAACTCTGTGAGGAATATCTACAGAAGGTTGTCATCTGAAAAGGAATTGCGTAAAAAAATTCCAGAGCCCTGAAACCCAGAGCAACATGCTGGAAACTGGCCCAGCTCTGAGCAGCAGGTTGGACCAGGCAACCACCAGAATCCCATCCACCTACAACTTGTGAGTGGTTTTGGATTTCAAGCAGGTACCTTCTCTCTCAAGGGTGAGAATCAAGGGGAAGGCTTTATCTTGTAATGTATGCAGGATTTCTTTGTGTTATGGGTGATCCTTAGCAACCAAACAGATATATAACATTTATAACTCAATGACAGATCTGAGCTGCACAGTAAGCTACCCAGGTGAACTCAAAACTTGTCACTGATTTTTGCACTCTCTTAATCTTCCTGTTTATTCTGTGCTTCATTAAAGTCCATCTCTGCTGGACAGACTGTCACTCAGGCTAGGCCTATCCTGATGTCTGAACTCTCTGGGGAGCACCCTTCATCCTGATAAATGGTCTATTAGGAAAGCATGTGTCAGAGAGAAACCCTCCATGAAGCTAAATAGATTTAGAGTCTGTTCCCTCTGAACAGTCTCAGTGGAATGGGGCAGGCATGATCGTTAAAGTGGATTTAGAATGAGAAGGCACTTTTTCCTCAGGACAGGAAATTGCTTGGAGTTTAGAAAGGTATGGTTTAGTTCTAGTAATAAAGGGAAAACTCTCAGCATTAGCACTTGCTCCCAAAATGTGCACGGTATTGGTGGTCTGGAAGTTGCTGAACTTTCTCATGGTGACCGCTTGGGAATTTAATAGAGACAGCCATTCTCTGTGGAGTTTTTTTAATGCCTATCTGTAACAACAGCAATTGCTAGCATGGAGGAGTGGTACTAAAAAGGCATTTAATATCCTCACAATGCAGTTTAGCAGCTGAAGCAATGTTAGTAGCATAACATTACTAGCATAATGACCAGCAAACCTTTAGCTAAGGGAGGGAATTTTTTATTCTTACAGACATCCTGTCCCCCTAGCTGTGGCATTTTAAGTCATTGCTGTGCTGCCCTTGACACTCTAAACACATCATGGTAATAGCAAGGCCAAAAAATCCCTTAAAAATTTAAAACCTGCCCTTGAAACAATCTGTTTACAAGTGTGACTTAGTATGAGGTATCACACACCCAGATGCCTCTGGTTCATCATCTGGTGCTGCCTTTTCCCTAGGGCAGGTTTCCTCAGGCACAGCATGGGGAAGGGAGAGAGGCGCTTGGGTCGCTCCTGTTTGCTTCTTTGTGGAGTTCTGGAAATGCTAGGGAGAGGAGGGTGAGCTCAGTTGTTTCTGAGGTTAGAGGACAGTTAGCATAGGTTGGCTCTGTTCTCCTGCAGACCCTCAGAAGTAGCTTTGAGCTCCTGAGGTTGCTGCTGCCTTTTTTTTTTTATTTTTTCCTTCAGTGTATTTACATCTTCCCTTTCTCTGCATTAGTGAGTGGGGATGAATGGAAAACTGATTCAGAGCTTTTCCCCGCAACTGTGTGTGTCCTAAGCAGCCATTTCCATTAGCAGCAAAAGTCTCAATTTCTCTGAGCTTATTCACCGCTCTGGATGTTTGAGGTGTTGCAGGGGTGCCTGTGGGAAAGGCAAAGCCTATGCAAAGACCCGGCAGATGACATCTTGGTGCTTCTTCTTTGTTGTTTGCAGGAGCTAACATGCAAAAGCTCTCATTTTCACCCTTGTTGGAGCCAGTCCAACAGAAACATCTCTGTTCTGTTGGCAACAAGAGAGGTAGCATTTGTACCAAAATGGGGAGGGAATCCTGCCAGAAGACGCTCTGTGTGAAGAGTGGCTATGGCCCAGGGAGAGGATAGAAAAAGCTTATGCTGAGAGAGCTAATTTTAAATTAATTAAAGGAAGATAAATTCACATTTTCTGGTAGAGCATCTTCCAGGAAAAGAAATAAAATAAAATAACATAAAAGTAATAAAGAGCAAATTCAACATTAGTCTTAATGAAGGACTAAGCAAATATTGTAGACTTTTTAATAATAGTAATAAAAAGCTATAAGTATCATAACGATATGCATGTTGTAAGCTCATGTAATCGCATGCAGTTGGTTTTTGCAGCAGTAATATATTCTCTGTCTGCCTGTGAAGATTTGGTAGACAATGACTGCAATGATGATACGAAAGTTGAAAGAGGTAACATAGGGGAAAGAGTGTTCTGGAAGACCCTTTTCTGCTCTTTCTTTTGTTATTATTTCTTTAAATGCAAATCTTTCAGGGGAAAAAAAAAAGTCCAAAATCTGATAAATATTCGGTAGCATTGGTGAATTCATGAATGTGAGGCTGAAGTTAAAGAAATGGTGAGTCACAGAGAAACTTGTCCAAGGAAACAAGGCACTTCTGATATTTTGAAGTTCAAGGAAGAACAGAGGATAGCAAACTCTTAAAATAAGTCAAGGCCTATCATGTATTTTAGTGTCTTCTAACAGTGTACTTCAAAAGTAATCTTTTAAAAATAAACTATGTAGGAAAATATTTACTTTGGTCATCTTCAGGCAGACCTAAGCAATACTGAACTCAGGCAGCTTATAATCAGTGTGGCCATCTGCTTTCAGATCTGTGAATGACAAGTGCCTGTAAAGGCATCGTATGTTATTGTTAGAAAAGCAGGTTGTTACGAAGTCTGGGTCCAAGTTGTCATGCACAATTGTAGTTGCGAACATGGTGTCTCAAAATGTCATTCTGATGTGAATGCACTATTTCAAGTTTTGGTTTGTTTCAGTGGAAGTAGCTCTCCCCGGGCTGAGATTCTCCCCCGGACTGGGCACAGTCTGATGCAATCAGGTGCAAAAGCTCATTTTCCCTTTCTGTCCCTTGGTACATGAATGTTTGTACAGTGTTGTTTTCCTTCTCTGGGCAAAGCATAGCAAAAATATGGCGGCTCCATGTTGAGTCCTGTAAGAATGGTACTAAACCTTCCTGCATCACTGGGGGGCGGGGGGATACCCCGCCCTTCCTCTGTCAGTCCTGAAGAGGGTATGAGAGTCAGCTCCTCCACCTGAACAACACTATAGCATGCTATAAATATGTTAATTCTTTAATTTATTAAGATTAAAACTTACTTGACCTATTTAAAAATGTTGCTGTTTCCAGGGTATCAACAATAAAAATAATACCTGAAAGACACCTAAAGAAAAGCTTGGATGCATGTCATGAATGTCATGTTATTCCATGGCTTTATGTTTAAGCATCTTTATTACTGCGTCTACTTCCACTTAGAAGATTACCAACTAGAACAGGTTCAAAACTTTGTTTAAATGAATTCTGCATTGCATAAAAAGAATTCACAGTAAACATCTTTGGGATGTAGGTAGAGATGAAAAAAATGTGTAGTTCGGTATTTATTGAGTACTGGTATTGTTGTTCTTGGCTTTTTTTAATGTTTCTACTACACCTCATTATGAGTTCATTACAAGGGCTTTGCCTTCACAGTATGACATAAGTAAGCTTATGTTTAGCATTTTTATTATACAATCTATATATAACCCTAACGCTCATTTAGCTCTGTCTAGGACTGGCCAGAAAATTAATATTTAGGGAGGGCTTCATACATTTTGGACAAAAAAAAAAAAAAAAAATCAATTTTTTTCACTGCTTCTTGAGGAAAAAGAGATTAATTCTCTATCCGATGCAGCTGGCGGCATGGAAGGTGGATCTTCTACATCTAAGAGTACTGGGTATTTAGGATTATATATTATTTAAGACACGTCTCATTTAGTAGTCTCAATGTCCATGTTGTCTCTGAAAGCACATTTGGCATATTGTTGTTTGTTTGTTTTCTTCCTTTTAGTTGGGGACAAGCTGCTACAAGGACTCAAGCTTGTGTCCTCAAGCTCAAGGTGTCTGCAGGGGGAGTCCATTCTGCACGTTAGGTCTGGACCAGTTGGATGCCATTCTCATCCCAGGCCATGTGTAGATAACAGGATGCTTTCCCATGATTTGCTAATCCAGCTCGGGAGCTAAGCAAGGTGGGTATTTGGTGACAAGCTGCCTGGAAGGCAAAGAGAATCAGTTTTTCAAATATTGAAATTCATAAGAAGAAAGAACTTGCCTCTTTTCACCTGTGCCCCGCCCTCTCCAGTAGGTAAAAAATAAAAAGTTATAGTCCTTCAGGAAACTGGCACATTACATAACAAGTAGGTAAGAATTAATTGTTCCTTTCAGGTCTGTTTTTAAAACAGGAAAATATTTAGAAAGTGAATCTTGCAATCTAGATAACAGTAATTTTGTTTTATGCAGCTGCAAGCAAAGAATCTGGTGTCAAAATACAGTGGTACTTGTAAGTAGTAATCAATAAACATGAATTATTTAGGAGACAGGATAAAAATGGGCAAGTATTAAAATAGAATCAAAATACTGTGTAAGCACTAAGGAATGTGTATGAATTCCTAGCAAACTGATAGTGACATCCATTTGGAATCTCAGCTTATGTGCATAAAAACAAAGTGTAAGTGAATATTTCATTATCTAAATGTAAATAGATTATATATAAATTTTAACTAAACTGCATGAACTAACTGTTAAGGATCAAGTATCTTAACTTAGAACATCTACAGTATATAAAAGCTGACGTGTCTGGTGAGATGATTTGAGAAGGAGCAGCGACTGCATTTCAAATAAATAACAAGCACCTAGAAATCGTGTGAGGTCAGTCAGGGAGCAGAGGGATTCAGCTGTCCACCACATTTTAAAACCTGGAAGGAAGAGATGAGACAATTTAGGGGTGACTGCTTTCCCTGTGCAACTGGTAGAGAGAAGGTTTTAACACCATTCCAAGGTGGAGAAAAAATAATCTATAATAGAAATGGCAATGCACAAGAGATAGACTGATTCAGGCAATTTACTCTGCTAGACATCAAGTGCTTTTTTAAGGCTATAAGTGATCATTCAAAAAAATTATCTGAGATCAAGCACCTGGGCCAAACAAAACCAAGCAGAGAGAAGTCTCTATGTTGGAGGGGCAATGAGAAAGCCTCATTTAATACAGATACTGTGTTATTCACACTTTTTGCTTATTCCGTCTGCAGAAGTCAGGTCCCAACAGAGCTCTTGGATCCTGAAGAAGCCTGATGAGACATGTTATTCTAAACCCACTGACAGAGAAGTCACCCCACAGAGAGGAAGATGAGGAGTAGTCTTCGCATGTAAATGAAGTGAGGCAAGGCCTGAAAAATGTTTCCCAAAAAGAGAAAAATTGAGGCCAGGAACTAGGAGTACCAGAAAGAGCACTTTGGAGAGCAAGTGCCTGTGGGATGGTAAGAAAATTCCGAACAGGTAACAGAGACAAGAGGGTAGAGATAATCTCTCTGAAGATACTAAAATGAGCTTCTTAACCTACAGTTGTACCTCTGTAGTACATGTCTGAATAGATATGGGGACAGGAAAGAGTTATCTGTAAGCTAAAGCAAAAAGTAATATTTTTGGGGCAGGGGGGTAATTTTTTTTTTCTAAGCAATAAGTGACATGCATAAAACAGGGAGTAAGATCATGACCCTGTTTAATCCAGTGGCAGAATCCTTTGACTTCAAGTCACAATCAAGGCTTTTTACTTACAGTTCCTAGTCACTCCTTGCCACGTCACACTAGCACTACCTCAGTGTTAGAAGTCAATACTGGGCCTTAAGTTGTGTGCAAAGTTATATACAGACGTATGAAAGTGCTGTAAGTTGCGTACACTGAAGCATATATGAGTGACTCCCATTTTGTTAGAAAAACTGAGGTACGTGGAGCCGGAGATAGGATTAAGGTACCTAACTTGCAGCACAGCACTTTGTGGCTGGCAGCATGGGCAGACACCCACAGGCACCCTCTGCTCTGGGTGTCCCTGAGAGCCCAAACTGCCTTAGGGACCTCCTGGGAAAACAGGCCACCACCTGTTCCTAGAAAGTTTGTAGTAGTCAAAGCATGAGGCCAGTACTGCTTTACAATTTGTAATGAGCAGAGGGGCTGATGAGAATGGCAATCATGCATCTGGGGAAGCGAGAGTCCTGATAGTGCAGCAATAGCCTTTAATAGGTAGTGATGTACACATTCAGATGCAGTACAGGTATCAAAATACTAATCCATATCGTGCTCCTCCTGTGTAAGTATGACAAACATTGTTGCAGGCGTGCAAAAAGGGAGTAAGATAAAATAGTTTCTGGAATGCTATGCAGCAAATTACAGACAAAGCCAGAATTCAGGCACACCTAATCCTCAGTCTGTGTCCAATCCTACTAATTGCTCAAAGTCTCTTTGCTGTTGTCACATAGAAAAGGTCATTACATATTTGAAGATGTTCCCACTGGTTGCTTGGAGAGCTATTAAAGAACCCACATGTGAGGGATTAACAGAACAAAACTGTACGTTTCTCATTGTTTAACAGAAATGCAGAACTGGCAAACTCCCCCATCACATGCAGGATTGGTGCTCTGAAGAAAGGCTTCTGTAGCAATGTTTAAAGTGCAGTTGACAAATCTGAGGATTATCGGTCTGTAAGAAAATTGATCTGAATATTGCAGCCCTTCTGTGTTTGGAACTTCCATTGCTTTCAGGGCCTGCAAGATTAGCCCCCAGTTTGCAAAGGAAAAGCCTTACCTGACAGGCTTTTGAGGAATGTTCCTTTTTGAAGAAATAATTCAAACCACTAGTTCATTCTAGACTGTTATTAGAGACCGTCATGCCTGTGCTGCAGTTATTGGTTTCCTTGTGTATGGAGAGAATTAGTGCCATGTTTCAGCTGGATTTCATGATTGTATTATCCAGTCAGTAGTAAAATCCATTCATGCCAACTCTTTGAAACACCAACCTGTTGTGGATGTGATGTTGTGTTTCATGGGAGCTGGTTACATTATGAGAGAAAGAAAATGTTTGCGTAGTAGGCTCTTTAGCTCTTATTTGAAACTGAACTTTTGGACAAGCAGGAGGAAGTAAAAAGGGAAAAATCCTGAAAAAAATCTCCAGACAGGCAGAAGTTTCAGCAAATTACTGATTACTTAACCATAGTATTTGCCTCAAAGGCAAAAACATCCTGTGCCTTCAACCTGCTGTTATCCTGATGGGGTTGATCAATTTAGCAAAGTTGTTCAAGCAAAGAATTAAGCCTACTTGTACACCTCACCACTGGGCACTGAGTATTGCAGAGACAGAGAAAGCACATTTCTGCTTCTGCCTGCCTGCCTGGTTCTAACTCTGACCCACCACCACCTTGCACTTCTATGTGTGTGTTTTGCTGAATACACAAAGCATGTGCTTATTCTCTTCTTCTAGCGCCACTAAAGTTTAAATTAATAAACTTAAAATTCCTTCTCCTGTCATTTCCTTAGCTGCCTCTCCTGTGACACTTTTAAAATATGTCCTGCCCTATAATCAGGAGTAAAAGAAGCACATTGATATTGCTTTCAAACATATGTATTATCTGAAAGGCAAGCCCACGTAAAATGGTTTCCAAATAAACTCAGTTAAAATTTCAAAAGTATAGATGATGGAGAGTGGGAATTTCCAGCATATCCAACAGTAGAAGAAAAGTGGAAACTGCTCATCTTAACGTATCACTTAAAATTCTGTAGGTCGCCAGATTCTGGTCATGTGCCCTTATTAAAGCACCAAAAATGTTTCTAGGCTCATTGCAGCTAAAGTAAAGTTGTGTGCTGGTTTTGGCTGAGAAGGGGTTAATTCTCCTCACTGTGGGGGTCAGCTACCTTTCCAGCTTCCCGCGCTCTGCCGCGTGGCGTGGCAGGGGGGGCTGGGAGGGGCAGGGCCATGGTGGGGGCGGCTGACCCCGACTGGCCAATGGCAGGTTCATTCCATACCATGTGACACCATGACCAGTATATTGAGGGGGGGCAGTGGCAGCGCGGAGGCGGCGCGGCGTCGGGTCGGCGGGCGGCGAGCGGCTGCAGCGCGTGCGGTTTGTTCCGGCGGTTCGTTCCCCCTCTCCCCTCCCTTCCCCCTCCCCCGGGGCTTTGCGCCTCTCGTTGTTCTCCTTTACATTGCATTTCTACTGTTGTTTCTTTTAATTTTCATTATTAAACTGTTCTTATCCCAACCCACGAGCGTTACCCTTCTGATTCTCTCCCCCATCTACCGGTGGGGAGTGAGCGAGCGACTGCGTGGGGCTGAGCTGCCGCTAAACCACGACAGTCTTTTTTGGCGCCCAACGTGGGGCTCAAGGGTTGGAGATAACAACAGCTGCTGGTCACAGCACCATGTTGTCCTTTTTGCAGTTGGTGTTAAAAATCGGTGTTGGTTGTTTGAGTCTGCTGTGTTCTGCTGTGATTAGTAATGTTTTGCCTACAAGATTTGTTATACAAACACTCGTTTTCAGCTTTATCTGGTATTTGGGGTTTTTGCTGAAACCGTTACTGTACTTCGGATACCACCTTGTTGAGGCAATTAGCAATTATACCTCCTCCTCTGAGAGATTTTATATGGAGGAAATACAGAATAATACCTTTGCAACTTTGTTCTATGATGTCTGTGCCTTTGTTACAACAACGTTTTTGTATCTTGAACATCCTTGGGTGGTTAAGGTGCACTTATTGTTAGTTTTTGGGCATGTTGTTTTGGTTTTGAGTAAGCAACTTCAGAATATCACCCAGAAATCTGCCCCGAGGCTTGATAGTTACGAGTGGCAGGGCATGTGGGATAGCATGGGCAAATACCTAGGGCAGTGGGCACCCCCAGTGTTTTGGAGTTTCACCCCCGAGCAAGTGCAGAATCCTAAAAAACTAGTAGAATATTTGGAGAAAGTATGTTGTTACGCTGGGAACTCCAGAGAGACACAGATAACTGCAACGTGCTGGGGTCTGGCCCATGCATACCGAGCCCTGCTCAACAGTATTCAGTGCCCCCAGGGGGAAGAGAATGTCTCTGGATTGAAATGCAAAGTGACTGGCACTGTAGACAATCCAGCCCTGACGACAGGCACTGCAGCCACTCAAACCCCCACAACAAGTACCGGAGCTAGCTCAGAAAATAAACCCGTACCAGTATCAGTTGCCCCCATACACAAGACGAAATATTGGAAGCGGACATCAACTCGTTTAGAACGGGATGATGAAGAACCAGGGCCATCGCGGGGAGAGGAGGGAGAAGTAATAAATGAAATAGAGACCACCCGATCCCTGTCCTTAAGCGAGTTGCGAGATATGCGAAAAGATTATAGCCGTCGTTCAGGTGAGCACATTGCCACCTGGCTGCTCCGATGCTGGGATAATGGGGCCAGTAGCCTGGAACTAGAGGGAAAAGAAGCCAAACAATTGGGATCCCTTTCTGGGGAAGGGGGCGTTGACAAAGCAATTGGAAAAAAACCACAAGCCCTCAGCCTCTGGAGGCGACTCCTGTCTGGAGTGAAGGAAAGGTATCCCTTTAAAGAAGATGTTACATATCGCCCAGGAAAATGGACAACTATGGAGAAAGGCATCCAGTATGTAAGGGAATTAGCTGTGTTTGAGGTGATTTATGGTGACCTGGATGATCAACGGTCATCCAAAGATCCAGATGAAGCAGAGTGCACACGACCCATGTGGCGGAAGTTTGTACGGAGCGCACCATCTTCGCATGCAAACTCATTGGCAGTGATGTCCTGGAAAGATGACGAGACACCAACGGTGGCAGAGGTGATAGATAGACTCCGGGATTATGACACAAATATCTCTTCCTCGCTTGTCTCTGCTGTGGAGAAACTATCCCAAGAGGTCCAGCAACTCAAAGAAGATCTGTCCTACTCCCCACCTCGACAGAGCAGTGTCTCAGCTGTTAGGAATAAGCGTCCTTTGGCTCAAAGAAGGGGATACACACCACGGGCCACCCTATGGTTCTACCTGCGTGACCACGGAGAGGACATGATGAGGTGGGATGGCAAGCCTACTTCGACCCTACAGGCACGAGTACATGAACTGCAAGGAAGAACAGTCACTCAGGGAGGCTCTTCCAGGAAAGCTGCTGCTCCAGTTTCCAGCGAGCAAGTCCCCAGACAGAGGAGTAGAAGCGCAGATTTTATTTCTAAGTGTAATAGAGGGACTCCTGACTCACATTTACAGGAAGTGAGTTGTGACTGCCATGATCAGGACTAGAGGGGCCCTGCCTCCAGCCGGGTGGAGGAAAGGGATAACCGGGCTTACTGGACTGTGTGGATCCGATGGCCTGGCACGTCCGACCCACAGGAGTATAAAGCTTTAGTGGACACCGGCGCACAGTGCACCTTAATGCCATCAAACTATATAGGGGCAGAACCCATCAGCATTGCTGGAGTGACAGGGGGATCTCAAGAGCTAACTGTATTGGAGGCCGAAGTGAGCCTAACTGGCAATGAGTGGCAGAAGCACCCCATTGTGACTGGCCCAGAGGCTCCGTGCATCCTTGGTATAGACTACCTCAGGAGAGGGTATTTCAAGGACCCAAAAGGTTACAAGTGGGCTTTTGGTGTAGCTGCTTTGGAGACGGAGGAAACTGAACAGCTGTCTACCTTGCCCGGTCTCTCAAAGGACCCTTCTGTGGTGGGGTTGCTGAAGGTCGAAGAACAACAGGTGCCAATCGCCACCACAACAGTGCACCGGCGGCAATATCGCACCAACAGAGACTCTCTGATCCCCATCCATAAACTCATTCACCAACTGAGGAGCCAAGGAGTCATCAGTAAGACCCACTCACCCTTTAACAGTCCCATATGGCCAGTCCGGAAGTCTAATGGAGAGTGGAGACTAACAGTAGACTATCGTGGCCTGAATGAAGTCACTCCACCATTGAGTGCTGCTGTGCCAGACATGCTAGAACTTCAATACGAACTGGAGTCAAAGGTGGCCAAGTGGTATGCCACAATTGATATTGCTAATGCATTCTTCTCAATCCCTCTGGCAGCAGAGTGCAGGCCACAGTTTGCTTTCACATGGAGGGGCGTCCAGTACACCTGGAATCGACTGCCCCAGGGGTGGAAACACAGTCCTACCATTTGCCATGGACTGATTCAGACTGTACTGGAACAGGGAGAAGCTCCAGAACACCTTCAATACATTGATGACATCATTGTGTGGGGCAGCACAGCGGAAGAAGTTTTTGAGAAAGGTGAGAAAATAGTCCAAATCCTTCTGAAAGCTGGTTTTGCCATAAAACAAAGTAAGGTGAAGGGACCTGCACGAGAAATCCAGTTCTTAGGAATTAAATGGCAAGACGGTCGTCGTCAGATTCCAATGGATGTGATCAACAAAATAGCAGCCATGTCTCCACCAACTAGCAAAAAGGAAACACAAGCTTTCTTGGGCTTTGTGGGCTTTTGGAGAATGCATATTCCAAATTACAGTCTGATCGTGAGCCCTCTCTATCAAGTGACCCAGAAAAAGAATGATTTCAAATGGGGCCCTGAGCAACGACAAGCCTTTGAACAGATTAAACGAGAAATAGTCCATGCAGTAGCTCTTGGGCCAGTCCGGGCAGGACAAGATGTAAAAAATGTGCTCTACACTGCAGCCGGGGAGAATGGCCCTACGTGGAGCCTCTGGCAGAAAGCACCTGGGGAGACCCGGGGTCGACCCCTAGGGTTTTGGAGTCGGGGATACAGAGGGTCTGAAGCCCGCTATACTCCAACTGAAAAAGAGATATTGGCAGCATATGAAGGGGTTCGAGCTGCTTCAGAAGTGGTTGGTACTGAAGCACAGTTGCTCCTGGCACCCCGACTGCCAGTGCTGGGCTGGATGTTCAAAGGAAACATCCCCTCTACACACCATGCAACTGATGCTACGTGGAGTAAATGGGTTGCACTGATCACCGAGCGGGCTCGAGTAGGAATCCCCAGTCGCCCAGGAATCTTGGAAGTGATTATGGACTGGCCAGAAGGCAAAGATTTTGGATTATCACCAGAGGAGGAGGTGACACGTGCTGAAGAAGCCCCACTGTATAACAAACTGCCAGAAGATGAGAAGCAATATGCCCTGTTCACTGATGGGTCCTGTCGCCTTGTGGGAAAGCACCGGAGATGGAAGGCTGCTGTATGGAGTCCTACACGACAAGTAGCAGAAACTGCTGAAGGAGAAGGTGAATCGAGCCAGTTTGCAGAGGTAAAGGCCATCCAGCTGGCCTTAGACATCGCTGAACGGGAAAAGTGGCCAGTGCTCTATCTCTATACTGACTCCTGGATGGTGGCAAATGCCCTGTGGGGCTGGCTGCAGCAATGGAAGCAAAGCAACTGGCAGCGCAGAGGCAAACCCATCTGGGCTGCCACATTGTGGCAAGATATTGCTGCCCGGGTAGAGAAACTGGTTGTAAAGGTACGGCATGTGGATGCTCACGTCCCCAAGAGTCGGGCCACTGAAGAACATCGAAACAACCAGCAGGTAGATCGGGCTGCCAAGATTGAAGTGGCTGAGGTGGATCTGGACTGGCAGCGTAAGGGTGAACTATTTCTAGCTCGGTGGGCCCATGACACCTCAGGCCATCAAGGGAGAGATGCAACATACAGGTGGGCT
Source organism: Phalacrocorax aristotelis (assembly GCF_949628215.1). Taxonomy (NCBI): domain Eukaryota; kingdom Metazoa; phylum Chordata; class Aves; order Suliformes; family Phalacrocoracidae; genus Phalacrocorax; species Phalacrocorax aristotelis. The sequence goes on from NC_134282.1 coordinate 40,170,278, forward strand.
CGTGATCGAGGGGTGGACTTGACCATGGATATTATTGCACAGGTTATCCACGAATGTGACACATGCGCTGCAATCAAGCAAGCGAAGCGGGTAAAGCCTCTGCGGTATGGGGGACGATGGCTGAAATATAAATATGGGGAGGCCTGGCAAATTGACTATATCACACTCCCACAGACCCGCCAAGGCAAGCGCCATGTGCTTACAATGGTAGAAACAACGACTGGCTGGCTGGAAACATATCCTGTCCCCCACGCCACTGCCCGGAACACTATCCTGGGTCTTGAGAAACAAGTCCTGTGGCGACATGGCACCCCAGAGAGGATTGAGTCAGACAATGGGACTCATTTCCGAAATAGCCTCATAGACACCTGGGCCAAAGAGCACGGCATTGAGTGGGTGTATCACATCCCCTATCACGCACCAGCCTCTGGGAAAATTGAAAGGTACAATGGACTGTTAAAAACCACACTGAGAGCAATGGGGGGTGGGACATTCAAGCACTGGGATACACATTTAGCAAAAGCCACGTGGTTAGTCAACACGAGGGGATCTGCCAACCGAGCTGGCCCTGCCCAGTCAGAAATCCTACATACTGTGGAAGGGGATAGAGTCCCTGTAGTGCACAGAAAAAGTATGCTGGGCAAAACAGTCTGGGTTCTTCCTGCCTCTGGCAAAGGCAAACCCATTCGTGGGATTGTTTTTGCTCGAGGACCTGGGTGCACTTGGTGGGTGATGCGGGAGGATGGAGAAATCCGATGTGTGCCTCAAGGGGATTTGATTTTGGGTGAAAACAGTCAATGAACTGAATGGCACAATGTGAACTGCTATATAATACTGTGTGTCACCTCTGTGTTGTATCAATGATATCAGAGTACGAGCCTCCCAACCCATGGAAGATCAACTATGAAACAAGCCGTGCAGCAGTGATGGAACGATGACTGACTCGGTATGCAGCAACCCAACGCCACACACCATCTCTCCCACCCGGAAAGACTGATACAACAGATGGAGCCCAGAGTCATGGACTGCGTGAACTCAATGGACATTTTAATGGACATTTTACAGGGAAGATCCATGAACTAAGGGAATGATGTCTGTGTATTATGTTAAAGGATGGGAAGGGGAGGGGTGGTGGTTGGTACGGTTGTATTGCATCATATGGGACCTGGGCATGGTGTAAATGGTATGGAATAAGGGGTGGAGAATGTGCTGGTTTTGGCTGAGAAGGGGTTAATTCTCCTCACTGTGGGGGTCAGCTACCTTTCCAGCTTCCCGCGCTCTGCCGCGTGGCGTGGCAGGGGGTGCTGGGAGGGGCAGGGCCATGGTGGGGGCGGCTGACCCCGACTGGCCAATGGCAGGTTCATTCCATACCATGTGACACCATGACCAGTATATTGAGGGGGGGCAGTGGCAGCGCGGGGGCGGCGCGGCGTCGGGTCGGTGGGCGGCTGCGGCGCGTGCGGTTTGTTCCGGCGGTTCGTTCCCCCTCTCCCCTCCCTTCCCCCTCCCCCGGGGCTTTGCGCCTCTCGTTGTTCTCCTTTACATTGCATTTCTACTGTTGTTTCTTTTAATTTTCATTATTAAACTGTTCTTATCCCAACCCACGAGCGTTACCCTTCTGATTCTCTCCCCCATCTACCGGTGGGGGAGTGAGCGAGCGACTGTGTGGGGCTGAGCTGCCGCTAAACCACGACAAGTTGTTTGACAGTGGTGTTCATCTATTAGGACAGCAATATGATCACTGATTCTTCAATGAGTAACAGAAAGGTGAAGTTAGTGATCTTCAGAAGGAGGACTTTTAGCCACAAGGGACAAAAGGAAGAGGGGAAAAAAATGACTGAAGAAAGTTGTAGACAAAGAAGCCATTTAATGCAGATTTGCTATAAGGCAAGATAATAATGCTTGAATGTTATGAACTGCAGAAACTCCATAAACACATTATATTTTAAACACTTAATCTGTTTTACAAACTACATACATTCTTCTGCTAAATAAGATGAATTGGGATTCAAGAAGCAGCACATCCTGACAAATCTCCTAAAGGCATCCATTAATATAACTCAACAGTAGCAATTTTGTTTGATCATTTATTTGCAAGAATCATTAAGGTTTATTAGCATAATTATTCCCTGTGGGACTTCATGTCACATAAATGAAAAATGGCATTACCAATATTTAAAAGATAAGTGCGTAATGTTCAGAGTACTTAAACAGTACTCTGCAGGTGGTGTCCAGCTGTAGTAAATTAGATTAGGTTTGATTTCTAAATTGTAGAAATACAATTTCAGTGCAACTGTTTATTTCAAAACTATGTTTGCTTATTGTGCAAGGCATAAACACACAATGAAACTCTATAGTTACTTGCTATCGTACATATATGTACATTGTTTTCTGATTTCAGGTAAGCAACTTGTCTGAAGATAGCAGATGGGAAGTGAATGTTGTTTACTGGTGGAAGTCCTTTTATACTCTTGTCTTTTTTACTCTTTAGAGTTCTGTATGATCACCTGAAATTTTCTCAGTGAAAATGTCCTATCTCCTTCCAAGCAAAATAGTAGTTATTGTGTCATTAGATCTCCTTCTCTACAGAGACATGGAGACCCTGGCTTTTTTGCAGTAGCTCTGAGACCAAAATCAGCTGGTGCTTCTGTACCAGCTCTGTGATTATCTCGGTGCTAAGAATGAGGTTGGCTTGCTTACACAAGCACTTTTTGAAGCAGACACGAGGACTGATGCATAACAAAGCCATGGGCCCCATGCGCACAGCCTGCATGGTGGGCACTTTCAGGTTTCAGAAGGATGCCAAGGGGGTCAGCGTTAAGAGGGTATATGGGAATATAATTATGGCAATTTGAGGGAGGTCAGATGAGTGAACTGCCCCTTTGTCATATGCTATGGGGAAACACTGTGTGTCTTGTGTTCCCCTTGCTGCTGCTAGAGCAAGTGCAGAGTGGCAGGCATGAGCAAGAGCACATGCTGCTTTGGGGAAAAGTTGCCAAAGGTTCCTGCACAGCTGAGTTGCCATCTGGGCACTGCTCAAAGTGAAAGCCTTTGACTGAGGGAAGGGACTAGTGAGAGTCCAGCTGCAGGGTGGCAGAGTAAACACAGCTTTCGGGGCTGGGTGAGCCCTGCTTTTGGGCAGCAAATCCATAGCATGCAGAGCAGCACAGTGCAAGGCAGGGGGTGTGGGCACTGAGCTGCAGCCACCCAAGAAGGCATCTTGAGCCCTTGAGCAGCTGCTGGCAGTGCTGTGATCCCCCAGCAGTGCTCCACATCAGTGTGCCCTTTCGACAGACCTGGTATGCAGGGTCTCAGCAAGTGAATCATGCTGAGAGGTGAGAGAGTGGGAATACCTTGCAGACAGAAACCTGTGGGCTTTGTCTGGTCCATAGCAATACACAGGCAATTCACTACTTCACCGGTGAACTTGTTTTGGAGCACAGAACTGCTGTTTTATCAGCAGCGAAATGTATTGTTAACTACTGTGTGCTCTTCTCTCTAAAGGCTCTTGAATAAAACATCAGGGATTTTACTAAAAATGCCCCAGGACTCCTGCAGACACATCTCCATGTGGGGCAGGGAAGCAGAGATTTTGCGGGCCCTGGGCTTGTCACAGGGCTCTGTCGAGGCTGATGGGCAGGATGAAGTGCCAGTTCCAGAGATGGATGCAGGCAGCAGAATTACTTTCACATTCCCCTCAGCCATTTCTGGGACTGATGTTTGTTTTCTGTTACTGCCCTTCAGTTGCCCTTTCTGTCGGTTGGCTTAAGGTTATGGTTACTGATTAGTTTGTTAAAGACTCTGTTGTTTGCAAATGGCATCTTTCTTCTTAGTTTTCCGCTCTTTGCTAAGCCTTCCTTTGGAGCTCCTCAGTTTTTTAATTATTTACACGTTAAACTGAACTCTTTGGAATTCATTTTGTTTGGTGGTATCTTGCAGGAATGAAAGGGCTCTGCTTTCTTCTAAGCATGTTTCTTGGTACTCTCTTTTGCACTCAAGTTAGAATATACGCTGACACCTGGACTTGGTGCTTCCAAGGGAGTAGGCAGTCCAGGAAGCATATGCCACCTCACCCTTTTACTTGGTGTATACTCCTCTATGGGTGCTGCTATAGGGAGAAGAAGAGTAAAGTGTAATCCTTAACAGTTTTCTTTCAATATCTCATTCAGCCTTGAAAATTATTAATCTTCCTTCCAGAGGTGTATGTTCTGATGGCATTGCATACAAAATACTGAAAAGGAAACTGTGACCTATTTGAGTGCTTAAATGATGGCCAAAATCAGCTGGGGTGATGATGATTGCTGGGTTGGGGGTAACGACTGGTTTCCCTCCAAGATGCTCCCTTTGCCCTTGTTCAGTTGGGTACTTCAGTAGATGAGCTTGTTGCAGGCTGGTTTCTCAAATGCCACTTCTGAACCCCACACAGGAAAGACAAAGATAGGATGGAGTAGGAAAAAATATAAGTCTGGTATTTAATCTTTCTGCTTCCAAATTAAAAGCTACAAATGGAGCTTGATATCTTGAGGGATGCTTTTTGACAAATAATTAAATCAGAGCACACATGTAAAAATCTGATTAAACTAGACATAATTTTGAAAAGCTTTTACAAACAGAACTTTCATACTTAAACGTTTAGATTCTCAATTAAAAATCATCACTGTTCATTTTCTTAAGAAAGAACTCAGTCCTTGTGCTTGAACTGATGATCTTTATTCTTTCTCACAGGGGACAGGAGTTTTATTATGATAGGTAAGTGGATAAAGCTCTTGCTGCGCAAACCAGGTATGTTATTACAGCAGTAGTTTTACAACATTCTTTACATAAAAGAACTCTATTTGTTCTGCCTAGAACATTTGCTTAAAAAAATGATCACGGGTGAAGCAGAAAGCCTGGTAATTGTAACTAACATTCTCCCCAGTGTTTGCTAGTTGGATTAAACACTGGATGGTGGCCATGGTGCTGTAATTGGTTTTTAATCACTGAATACTAGCAAAGTTGTGCCAAATGCACAGGACAGATGCCCTGTTCCATAACCCAAACAGATCTACTAGCCAGGCAGCCAGTTGGCAAGAAAGCTCAGACTTTGCTGTGTGCTGTAAAAGCTCATTTCCCAGCTCACCGAATGGATGTTGGATGTTGTACAAAACCTGGCTGATATTGGTGGTGTAATTGGGGCCTTTTTCACGTTTCCTATGAAAAGCAATTGAACTGCAATATAGATTAAAGTAGGGAAATAATAAGAAACTATAGAATATATAGGACACTTACAAACTACTAAAAAATGTGAATAATATGATCAATAGGAGAGATGCAGAAAGCCACAAACTTGGTACTGCTTGGAGTAATATGAATGGGACAGAAAATGCAAAGAAACAGAAGCACCCAAAGAAAATACGAAAGAAACAGTTGCAGAGCCTAAGGCACTCTTTCCATCTTGACACTGAACAAATCCTGAAAGGATTTTTTGGTTTTAAGCATCAGATGAGTTTGGGCTGCATGTTTCATGAAGCCCTTATGTTTTCTGGCATTGCTAATGTGGAAACAAAGAAATGACAAGGATTGTGTGGAGATAAGAGATTGTGGGATGAAAAATGATTTTGTCAATTCTTAAGCCTGGAAGGGACTAATACTTCTTCCTGCCTAGAAGGAGAATCTAGTGTAGTTGCACTACACTAACAGTTTTATTTTTAAAGGTCCTCTCTACAAACTACCTCAGGAGTCTGCTTTGGTGTTATCCTGCCCTTTTAACTAGAATAACAATTATTTCATGTCCAACCAGCAAAAATACCCTCTGTAAGAAACATTGAAGTGTAATGTCACTGTGGAGTAAAATCCATCTGTGGTCTTTCGAATTTATGTATTCAGTTGTTAAAAACAGTGTGTCATCTCAGAAGAGTAGGTGGGTGCTTTATAAACTTGTAATATTAATAGGAATATTAATAAGTTTCCTATTAATATTAATAGGAAATGTTACATTAACAAAAATAGGAAATGTTAAGAACTCTGAGTTTACCCAGAGATACATGCTATACAATGCTGTGGATGTAAATCAATTTTCATAGTTTTAGTCACATCGTTTAGTGAGTTTAACTCTGAGTTTAACCAAACTAAAGTTTAGACACACAGTTTACAGCTTTTACTCTTGAGCAGTAGGACTGAGCAGAGATGGAAGCCCAAAAACAAAGCAAAGAACATGGTGCCCCTAAAAGACTAATTTCTGTTCATGTCCATTGCACAAACATCCTTTCTGCTTGAGACACTCCATTTTTTCTTTGAAAGCTCAATACTACAGCTAAATATTTATTAAACCACATTTTTCTCATCAGGAACAGCTGTGGTTTTGTTGAACATATTTGAAGCACTGAGTATTTTTGTTCCTTGTAATATTCTTGTTTACAGATCATAATGTCTTAAGTAAAAGATCACTTCTACGTACTGCTGCCATGGGACACATTTTCCCCACTACTGCAGGATAATTAAAAATAAAACGTAGCGCAAAGATTTTCTTGACAGTGATAGCCCCTTAGCTGCTAAATCTGCTATCGCATCCATCACTAATCTCAAGCAAAGCAAGCATTGGTTTCTCTGTAACTTATCTAGGTCTTTAGTAGATCAATAGCACAGCTCAGATGTTTCAGATTCTCCACTGTTAATTCACATTTATCTTTTCATCTAAAGAAGGTAAATTACCTCACAGAGAAGCTGTGTTATCCCCAATAGCAGTTTACAATGTTGCAAAGTCAGCATGACCCACATATCTTATCTGAGCTGGAACGCATTTGTCACTGTCTCATGTTGTGATCATCTGGTAAAATGCCCAAGAAAAGAGGTGAAACTGCAAAGTGGCTTCACCATTTTCATTTAATGACCTTTTCTGCTGTGTTCTCCTGCATCACCTTCAATTTAAAATGCTAAAATAAAGGGAACTTTCTTTTTCCCTTTAATGCTGCATTTAATTTTTATCATTAGCAAAATTTTCATTCCTCAGCAGTCTTCATTTCTGCTGTCGTGAGCCGATCAGTAGGCGGTGGTATTGAGACTGAGAACTGAATCATTTATTAATATGCAATGTTAACCCTGAGAAAGAACTGCTGAGTTAAGTCTACATTTGTAGAGCGGGCTGCTGGTTACCTGAAGCTTTTCAGGCCCTGGGAGTGTTTAATACTGTTAGGAAAAGGAACGAGAAGCATGTCACTGACCAGTAAGCTGTAAGCAGGCTGCTGCAAGAAGAAATGCTGTATGAAATGAGTTAGATAGCAATTATGCAGCTGGGACTCATTCCTTTCCAAACTATAGTAAAGTAAATGTTTCATTATTTGTTATTCTAAAACCTTGACAAATTATATTATGGAAAGAAAACTTGAGAAACATTTGACTTTTAGAGAGTCTGGCCTAGCTGGTTGCAGAGCAGTACATTTTTATTCTGTTCCTTCAGATGAACTGAGCAACTCTGCCTGGATTGAAACTCTGTTCTGCAAGTGTTAACTGAGAAATTAGGTGGTGCCATCAAGGAGATCTGCTTTTTGATATAAGGCAAAGGTAGGTCTGTTTTCAAGACAGTGCTGGATTTCCTCCCAAATGAGAACGTATGAGGGAGGCCCCTGCGAGGAGCAGTGACTTGCTGTGACTGCACAGCTGGGAGGAGCAGCAAAAGCAGATGCTTTCCCCACAGGTAGAGGTGGATTGTCCGGTGGAGACGACCTTGGTGAGGAGAAGGGAATGTGCCAGGAGGGCACAGGACAGAAATGCTTGCCCAGGTGCAGGTGTGCTACCCATGTGTCTGCACCTCCAGCACGCTTGTGGGTGATCCAAACAGGGAGGAGCAGTCAGTGCCCTGGGGGGACTGAACAGCAGCCCCCAGTTGCTATGGGGAGGCCACCAAGAAGACAAAGCTGGGCTCTTTGTTGACAAGCACAGTGCAAGTCTGAGAGGCCGATGGTCACCACCAGAAAAAGAGGAAGTTCTGGCTGAGTGTAAAGGGGAAAGAAAGTTAGGAGGACCAAGATTTGGGACAGGAGCCTACAGTTCTTAGGGGAGCTCTCAAGAAGAGATGAGACTGGCAGTTATATTTGAATTGCAGGAAATGATTGTTTTCCATCTTTAAGTATTAAGTTTAGCGAAAGGAGCAGGGAAAAGGTATATTGGGTGTTCCTGTGGAGTTTCTGGAGTATTTTCTCCTCCCTGTTCTCTACATGGGGTGACAGTACATGCTGAAAGGTTACTTATCTTTCTTTGGAAATCTGCACACACTGTATGTTTACTGAACTGTCCCTGCTGAGGCACGGAAACAAACTCTACAACTCAGAGAGTTATAAAGCAGGTATGTTTATTGCAGTGCTGGGTGCAAGGGGGATTGCTCTTCCTAACTTGCACACCACAAGTCATGATATTGCTCAGTTATATACATATGCATTTGATTTCCTGGAACTAATTATAATACTTGCATCTTAATTACCCGTGCGTTTTAAGTCCTTTTTTCCGCATATGGTCACGAGTTGGCCCATCGATTAATCTTGTCACAGTGCCTTCAACTGGTGTTCTGACTCTTATCTAGATGGAGATGTCCTTAGTTCCTTTGGTCTTGGTTTCAACTGGCATCTGCTGCTAGGTTGTTTGCATCCCCCCCAAGGATGTTCCCCATCAGGCTTGCAAAGATTGTGTCCTTGAGTGCATTCTTGCCTGAGGCCCCTTACAACAGTGGCAGTTGTGAGGCTGTTGCCTGTTTGCCCTGGGTGCTTCTGAGTAGAACCTCAGGGATCATGGGGCTGTTTCTAGACAGGAGTTTGGTAGTTCTGCACTTTGTTTAGGCACTTCTTGTCCTGAAGCCCCTATGACTCCCCCAAAGCAACAAGTTTCAGTCATCATGCAGGCTGTTCCTGTTATCTTACAGCCCAAGGCTACCTCATTATCCTGGCTAAGTTTTGGCTCCGGGCCTCAACATTTGTTGAGCTACATTAAATTGCATTAGTAACGTTTAACTATTTATTCCCTGAATCACTGTGGCTTAATTTATGTTGGGGAAAACTATCAGGGCATTAAAGGTAAGAGCTTCTGAGCACAAACTGCCATAAGTTCTCAAGGATAAACAAATTTGTGTTGTGGTTTTTTTTCTTCTTTGCATTTTAAACACACTGCAGCAAATTTAAAATATCTGGGAAATGAAAGAATGAGGCACCAAGGACTGGAAACCTCAAAATATTTTCCCCTTGGGATCTTACTGGATATTAGTGCTGTGTTCTGTCCCTTCTGTGAAAGATACACTGCTCACAAACACTGTTTACGTATAAATACAAGCCACCTCTTAATTTTAAAAAGAACTTTGTGAACTGACTTGTTGGTCTCTGATATATGTGTGTTTTTATTCAAGCATTTTCACTCCCACTTTTCTGCCTGAATACCTTGCTGTCCCAGAGAATGAATCAAGGTATATTTAAATTCTCATTTTAGAGTGTTGCTCTTCCAAATTAAGGACATAATGTGCGCGAAGATTAAATTTTACATCTGATGGTTATTTGCCATTATTTCCAGAAGTGAGGTAGGGGACCTGATTTTGTTATTTTGTTTGGTAAGAAAGAAAATTCCATTTCTTTCCAGTGAGGCATATAGCTGTTTACTGAGAAGAAGGGGCAGCAAAGTATCTTTTGCACCTTTATCCCCCCCAACCCTCTGCCACCTCCAGACCTCAAGCACTGAAAGCCAGTGCTGTGCCAGTGTAGTTAAAAGCTTCCTTTTTTCTAAGTCAACACCCTGGAATTGTTGGGGGATAGGTTTTATGACATTCACTTGTTTTCTTGCCTACTGTTGAAGAAACAGGATGATTTTTTTTCAAGAGAGCTTTAGTGGTAACACCACTTGGAAAAAGAGGTAGGGAAAATTAATGACCTTTTGCTGTCTCATCTGTCTGCTTGTATCAGTGCAGTTAAAGACATGATCTCCTGTAGTTTACTTCCTCCCCCCCAAGCATTGTGGGAAAACATTTTTCTCATGAGAAGGGCAAAGGATAATCAAAGCTTCAGAAAGAATTCCACTAATTTGGGAGATTTTTGTATAAGATTTGGAACTGACTTAAAATGATGAGTGTTGTCATCCCATATATAGATGTAGGCATATCTAGCCCAGAATCAGTAGAAACATGCAAATTTCTTTTTACCTAATTGGACAGTGTTCTTAAGCTTCATTAATTTTAATTAATTTTATAAAGTAGGCGACATTAATGAATTTTAACTAGTGCTTTAAATAAGCTTAAATATCTTCACATAACTATGTAGAAAGGAAAATAAAGGGGGGAAAAAGTGGTAAAAGTGGGTGCGTAGAGCTTGTGGGATTGGATGCCACAATGTTGATTTCCTTCCTGGAGCAAAGCCAGTCTGGAGAAACTCTGGAGTGAACAGTTCTGCTTTGCATAATATCTGTCTCTCTGAGAAAATCTTAAGGGCTGGATTTCCCTTTTGCCTGTCAGGTTTATATATGCCAATCATGTAGAATTACATAGATTTTGCTGATGTTAATTGTTAACATTCTGGCTGTTGATTTCTCCTGTGACTGACTCCCAAATACATATTTGGGATCAAATATCATACGTACAAAGAAGAGAAATTCTTAGTTAAATGCTACCACCTCGGTTTGGTGATTATGGACGAGTAAAGTGCATTAACTTGAACTAGTAAGTCAAGAAATGCTCCTAAATAGATTTTTTTTTTTTTTAAGACAGTTTGATAACTATATTTCTCCTCCCTCCTTGTGCTCAACGTCTACTGCTTCCCGCTTCGCCAGCGGCGGTGAACGCACGCGCCGCTCTTCTCCGCCGGGACGTTGCGCTTACCCGCTTTTGCACCGACGTGAGCGCATGAGACCGTGCAGCACCTGCTCCTCACGTGCGCTTGGGGTCAAAAGAGACCGAGAAAACCGCACCCTCGGTGCAGCTCTGACTCAGCTCGGCCCTCGCCTCCCCAGCTCTCTCTTGCAAAGCGGCGCTGACGGCCCGGCCTTTGAACCTGCCGCAGCCGGCGGGGGTGAGGGGAGGAGGGCCCAGGCCGCTGCTCCCGCCCCGGGCCACGCCTTAGGGGCGGGCCGCCCTCCCGGCCAATCGGCGCGGCGGGCTTCCCCAGGAATTTGAAGCTGTTCCCCGCCTTTCCGCCTGGCTACGCTGCTCGTTGCCGTGGCAGTGCGGCGCGGGCGCGATGGTGAGCGGGGCCCGGGCCGGGGAGCTGGGGACAGAGGGAACGGGGAGTGCGGGGAGCCTGGGGGGGCCCCGCGGCACAGCCTGTCCCTTGTCGCCTGCAGGCCTCGGCGGTGCTGGAGCGCTAGCGGCGGCTGGAGGAGGCGGTGCTGCGGGTAGGGGCGGGGCCGGGCGGACCCCAAGGTGCTCTGCCTGTGCCTTCCAAAAGCTTTCCTCTTTACGCAGAGGGAGCCGTGGCGGAAACGGTTTGTTCTGATCAGGGAGAAGAGAGCAAGAAGTTCAGGGAGCTGCAGCTGGAGCAGGAAGAAAGGCTGGCGACTGAGCTGGCGAGGCTGAACCACGAAAGACTTAAAGATGCAAAGATGAGGCAACAAGTACGAGAGAACAGGTAACACTTCAGAAACGTCACTGCTGCTGTTAGAGGTTACCACAGATGTCAGCGAACAGTGTCGGAGCAGAGCGAGGGAGCTGAATGCAAGGCAGAGGAGGAGAAGGGAGGTGCGACGTGGGGTGGTGGAGGCGAGACAGACTTGGTGGAAGTTGTAGCAGAAGCAGAAAGGAAGGAAAACTTATTTAAGATTCACATATGACAAAAGATCACATTTAAGTGAGTTTTGTCAATAAAACTCTGATCCACAAAATTTTCATTTTGACCATATGCTTATATATGTGTATATATATGTATGCTTGTGTGTGTGTATGTTTATATACATAGATCTATATAGTTACATGTAAAGTGTGCAAAGCTATTGATAGTGTACGGACAGCTATAGACCTCGGTTTGAGAGAGGTTTTATTTTTCTGCTCTTTTACTAGAGCAGTATTTTTCATCTAAAATTGGGCTTTTCCAATTTTATTCCAATTTGGGCTTTTCAACTGTTTAAATAATGATGGAAATTTCAAATTTTTTTCCACTGGTGCTGACCTAATCTACTGTATAGGTGCTGTAATAGTATATGTTTATTTTTTGGTTTTTTTTTTCCCCCAGTCTTGAACTTCGAGAGTTAGAAAAAAAGCTAAAATCCGCCTATATGAATAAAGAGCGAGCTGCACAGATCACTGAAAAAGAAGCTCTGCAGTATGAGAAAATGGTAATTAGCTTCACAGCGTCTCCCCACATCTGAGTGCTGTAACTCTTCATGTGGACTGTGCTGAAAATTTTGCTTTTGGGACGGGCCTTTTTATCTAAAATATTGTGAGGTTTGGGCGTTTGCTGTTTATTGAAAATACTTTGTGTGTTACAAAGGACTAATTAGCTGGTAATAACCATCCATAAGTAAAAGTCTTGCTTTGCCATTGCAATCAAAGTAGTAGCGAACTAAGCTGTACGAATAGACGTAGGTTTTATTTTACTGGTTTTGTAATGTTTATCCAAGTAAAAATTATACACTTTGTGCAGTAAGCACTTTTTATGGGGAATCCTTACCTCAGAAGCATTGTTGAACATGTTACTATTGTTAAACCTTTATCTGAATAACTTCAGAGAGAAGCGTGAATTTTTATGTGTAGAATAATATTGGTGATCAGGCAGATGAGTCTGATTATGTTAATGTTTTATACATTAGTTTTTGCAAATTGGTGTAAAGACAAAACACATTTATTGAGGAAGTCCTACATAGTGAAACCACATTCCAGTCCTTATGCCAACATGAGCTAGTTTCACTCATGCTGAACACACTACAGCGTCTTTGTTCAATACATAGCTTCCTCGAAGTATTGTTAGTTCTCTTCGAGTTGTTCAGATATTGAGGGTTCTCTTCAAGAGTTCTACTTACTGAATTAAGCTATTAAGCACATTAAGGCAGTACAGATAGAGGTGGAAAAAGTTCTGGTTTTGTAATGCAGTATAATTCCTTTTCGTATTGTGTACTTTTTCACAAGTTATATTAGTGGGAATAAAAAGGAATCTTGCATTGCTTTTTCTCCCTATAGACATGTGAGGCTGAAATAGCCCAAAAGATGAAGGAAGAGTATGAAAGGGTAATAAAAGAAGAAAGTTCTGCAGAAGTGAAGCGAAATAAGGAGAAAATAATGTATCAGCAAGAACTGGAGAAACAGATTGAGGAACAAGAGAGGAAGAAGCAGAAATCATATGAAGAGTTTCTAAGAGAGAAACTCATGATTGATGAAATTGTAAGAAAGATCTACGAGGAAGACCAAATGTTAGTTACTTTGAATTTATTTATTTAAAACAAAGCAACTGATAAAATTCTGTGTGGAACATTGATTTGTATATGTTTATTTCATAGACTAAGGCCTATTTCAGTTTTCCCTGGTCACATTTTACTAACAAAAGGCTAACTTGCGTGGATTTTGCTGTTTAAATGTCAGAATGTTCCTCTCTTTCCAGTCAGCATTGTGTCCTTGTTCCCCGGTCATGAAAGCCAGCTTATTTCAAGGAGTGCTTCCATTGGGCCCCAAGTGCTGGAAATGGCTGCATTTCAGATTTCTGCCTTGCCTCATGTCCCTACATCTTCATGAGACGTGCTGTGTGCCTGTCTTATGGACAGGGATAGGAAAGGAGGTTTCTGAGGGCAGGGTGGTAGTTTGGAGGGTGAGGGTTTAGTATGAATAAGTAAATAAAAAGTTTAGGAGATTCTGGTGCCATTGGGCTTCCTCCTCCTTTCTGCTTGGATGGAGCACGTATGAAACTGAGTAGAAGTGAGTGTATGTACAGTCTGTTTTCCTGAAGAAAGGTGTTAAGACATGTGAGATTAACCTGTTTGGGGTGATTCATTAATAAGTATTTTCAATTTAGGTATCTAGTTTTCAGCTGAACGGGTAAGGAGAGTCCTTTAAATCTTAGTTTCTGGAATATATTGTTAATGATGAGCATATGGTCTGTTTAATGTTACTCTGCAGTATGTTAAATAATTTTAATTTTTTTCTATCTTCTACAGGGAAAAACAACTGAAGTTAGATAAAATGAGAGCAACTCAGACATATATTGAAGAATTCAAAAAAGAACAAGCTCTTTGGAGGAGAAGGAAACAGGAAGAGATGGAAGAAGAAAATAGGAAAATTATGGAGTTTGCCAACGTTCAGCAACAAAGAGAAGATGATCAGATGGCTAAAGTTCGAGACACTGAGGAGAAAAGACAAAGACTTCAGAGCATGGTAGCAAAAACTGAAATTTCATAAAAAATTATTGTACATTTTTGTCTTTCATTTAGAAATCCTTCCTTTTTGTAATAGATTGCCCAAAATCTGGAAAGAGAACAACAGAAGCGTGAAGAACTGGCACAAATCTGTCAAGAGCTGTATCTAGAAGAGCAAGAGGACACAGAAAGGCAGAATGAGATGGTAAGCGCTGATGGGTAGTTGAAGTAGTACCTATGTTTTGGATTGGGGAGCATTTAACTTTCCCTGGATTTCTCCTGCAGATACACATATGGGTATTTTGATACTTGTCAGATAGCAGTTTTTTCATATATCGTACATATGTTACACATGCCTGTGCATAACCTGTTAAGGGAAAATGCAAGTGGAGAGGAGTATTTCAGCTTTGCTATAATTCCTGCAGAACATTCAGGTTAGAAGAGCTGGTCTGGGTGAAAGTTTTATAAAATAAAAATGGTAGTGTACATGCAGGAGAACGTATAATTTATGGAGCACTTGTAGCTATGGGTAAACTAATGTAATTTAAACAGATCAGGTATGAAAATTTAAAAAGAAAATGAAACCATTTTCAATTGCTGATCTAGAGAGTAGGTAATAAAGTGAATGCAGGGGGCAGTATTTTACATAGTCTTCCTCTGTCCTTTTGCTTCTGATGTTTTTGTGATGGAGCAGCGCTCCTTCAGTCTTTGGAAATTGTCACTGGAGTTATGATGCTCAGAGAACATTTAGTGAGAGGATGTCCCACATGCAATTCCTTCTGCATCTGAGGATGCTCTTCAGAGGCCAAGTAACTCCCATTTCTACAACTTTTCCTTTTTGCTCATGGGCTGGGTTGGGTTGGGTTTTTTTTCCATGCTTTGGATTTTCTAAGCCTATGGTGTTATTTGTGACTTTGGGATGTTTTTGAGGGACTTCCTTGAGCCCATTTTGGTCTGTGAGCCGTCTCAAAGCAAAAAGCTTAATTCTGGCATGATTTTAGGTGCATTAAATAAATATGAATTGTTTTCAATTCTGTTCTGGCACAAAGCATCTATTTGCAACACTATTTCCTAAACATTCTTAGTGAGACAAGCAATTTCTATATTAACTTAGTTTTGGGAGTTTTCTTTGCCATCCATAATGTATGTATGTTTTATTTCAACCAGGAAGACAACTGAAGGTTTTGAATATCCTTATTGTCTCCTTCATATATTTATTTATTTCATGAAGGAGAATGCCAGTAACTTGAATCAAGATCGGGTTTAAGCTAAGCAGGTTAATTAACTGCGTGCTTTTTGCGTGGCCATTTGCTTTTTCCTGTGGGCCTGCCCACACTGTCTTGTCTTTTGCTGTGGGTGGCAAACAAAATGTAACACAGGCTGAGATACTTAATGCTGTTATTTTTAGAGAGTTGTTCAGGATGACTGTCTTGTTGATTCACTTCATGGCAATGGGAAAAAATAACCTCCTTTTGTTTTGGACTTAATTTTGAGAATCTCGAGACATTTGCCAAACTGGTTGATACTGGAGAGCAGTGCCACATACGGAGTGTTTGCTCTAGTTATTTATGCTAGAAGGTAACAGCTACAGTAAATTCATTCCAAGATAAATCGAGTAGATTGGCTGATGATGATCAAAATTTTCCAAAGTATGTTCAGTAATACAGCACTTCATTGAATTTCCTTTGTAGGCAGAAATTGAAAAGAGAATGAGGCAACGCCTAGACTTAAGGCAAACTTACGAAGAGCAATTTGCTTTAAAGAAAGTAGTGCAACAAGCTGTAGAAGAAGAGGAAGAAACCTTCAGAAAACAGATGTTGGCCAAGTTTGCAGAGGATGATCGCATCGAACAGATGAATGTGCAGAAGCGAAGAATGAAACAGCTTGAACACAGAAGGGCTGTGGAAAAACTTATTGAAGACCGTCACAAGCAGTTTATTACAGATAAAGTAAGAGTTTTCACTTTTGCCTTTGATTTGGCCAGAATGTTTCACTATGAGAATACTTTTGCTACCCGAAGTGACAAGGCTATTATTACTAGGGAAAGGTGACAGGGGAATTGCAGAGAAATGTGCAGGCGGGGAAGCAGGCCTTTGTTTTGGTTTGCTGACAAGAAAAAAGTCTGGACACAACTGTTGTCCAGTTTAGCATCCCTGACCAGTATCACTGATGATGGTGTGTGAGAAGGGAAAGTCCCAGGTTTGGTTTTAGATTAAGTCTCTTGAATTATCACCTGAGGAGGAAAAGGTGTAAGCTGAGAACAAGTCATGGAATCCTATACCGCAGTTTTCGGACCTGTTCTATACAGTATAAATCACATGCGTTAACATGAATTGCAATTCCTAGTCATTGGCATGGGAATACATGCCTATTTCTCCTTTTCCTGGATTAGAACAGTAGGGCAGGGACAGACTAACTTGTCTTGGAGCCAAGAAGGAACCAGACCTTAACTACCTTTAAAAGGGCTTCTAGTACGAGAGTGAACACTTACATAGTGGACCTGCCCCACGTCTTGCCATTCAGCCTTCTCTTTTGTCTGAGGTTTTCTTCTAGTTACCAAACATGTATTGTTTAAACAGTGCTTTGTGGTTTTTTACGTACACTTCTCCATCCTTTTCAAATTAATTTTCTCTGACCAGGAGTTAATAAGTGGAAGTTCAAAATATACTCCACCAAAAAAAAAATTTCTCTTTATACCAAGGTGGATATTGGTGGACACACATGTTCACAGAGCTGAAACTCAACAGTTACAAAAACTTGCTTGTTTATTGTAGGAGCATGAACTGGAAGAAAGGCAGTTAGAGGAGAGAAGACAAGAAAACATCCGTGCAATTGTTGAAGAAGAGAGACAGAAACTCCTGAAAGAGCATGCCTCAAAATTACTGGGTTATCTGCCTCGAGTAAGTGAATTGTTTTTTAAATGCTTTAAATGTTTGTCCTGGAAATCGGTGTTCTCTTGGGGAGTTTAAGGTGAAGTTGCAAAGCTGTGTAAATTCTGGCAGGTGTCCTTATTGCGTCAGCTCTCCTGTGCTCACCTTTCCCTTTTTTAAAATTTCTTTTTGAGTTGGGAAGCTATTTACACAAGTATTTTCTCTGTACAAGGGCCTTTGGGCTCTCCTGCAATACTGATGCCTTGTAGAGAACTTGCTGAAAGCTCCCACAGCACTTTACACATCCAGTCTTTGGGATACGGAATATAAGTTCTAAAGCAGGGCTTTTCTAGATAGAGAGGGGTCCACAATATCTCAAACCCCATTTCTACCAAATTTCTCAGCTGGGGCTTTGGGAGCAATTTGGCAGTCTTCTAAGTCTTCTGTTACCATGGAAGCAAGGCCTGGTCTCCACAGCAGTGCAATAAACTGCAGTGCTTATAGAAGTATTTCAAAGCTCATTCTGTTCATCCTTGTGTTTTCAGAAGTTAAAAATATGGAAGCAATTACTGTAATAGGAATAAACTACAACTTATTTTGTATTGTATTTCATAATCAGAAAGATGACCCAATGGTATGCCAGTGAGCAGAGAGCTGCTTTAGGGATGTAAAGATGCATTTACAGTAGGAAAGGAATTATCCAACTCTTTAAATAAATTCTTTTCTGCAATACTGGAAAGCATTGTAAATATAGCAGAGTATAATTTTTATTCAAATATTAATATGCTATTTTGGTGCATTGATTTGTAAAATTTGGAGTGAGTCTAATTTTCTAATGTAGATTTACTTAAAGGATGACTGCAATTGGCAATACTTTGGTATGGTTTTCTGGTTTGAATTTACTGTTGTAGGAAGTCTTGGCTATTTCAGAGCATCCAGGGCTCATACCCGTTGCATGGTATCAATGTGCTACTTTTTTCTTTTCTCTGCTTCAACACTGTGTCTGAGTTGTGTGGCCACACATCACTTCACTCAAAATGATACCTAATGGTACACTCAAAAGTGCTACCTAATTCTGAAGTCTCCAGCATAGATGCAATTTGTAAATTTTTTCCCCTAAATGCTGCAAGGTACATTCTGTGGGTAAGACGCATTTTTAGCCCTAAAACTAATTTAGATGTAGATTTAGATTTCTGGGTTCCCCTGCTTCTCTTCCCCAAAACAGCTTCTGATTAAGTTGTTCAGAATCCGTTTATTTTGGAAATCATTCCTTTGTGTGAGCTCATTTCAGCACAACTGAAGGTGGAGATGGAGCCCCACCCCAGCCAGTGCCTCTTCTTGATGCAGTTGCTTGATTTTGCTAAACTGGCACCAGTGCTGTGCTGCTGTAATCACTCTCATTAGAAAGCGAATGCAGATTAATGTTGTCTTTTGCATAGTGCTCGTGATAGAATCCTTACAGGGTTCTCATCATCGCTTGCGTGAAGAAAAGGGGCAGTTCTAGGTTAGCACCACGTACACCAATATGAAACTCATCTCTTGAAGTTTTGTGGTGGTTGTCAGGGCTGGCTGTTCTAAAGGTAGCAGCAGTACAAGCTATTACAGTCACTTCCATCAAGAATTTCAGAAGTCCCTAATAATCTCTCTATTTTGTTTTACCTTCTGACATGTGTTTTCTTCCCCTTATTGCAGGGAATACTCAAAGGTGAACATGACATTAACATGCTTGGAGAGGAATTTAGATTGGCTTATCAGAAGAGAAGAGGTAATGCATTTTCAGAAGAGGGATGAAATTTCCCCATCTCATCTCCTGGTTTGCCACTAGGTGTCACTGGATTTCTGATGAAAATTCCCTTTGCTGTTAACAGTGAGGAACTCCTTTTTAATATCATTAAAGGTCTCCATTTTAAGACTGGAGGTCTAAACTGATGAGCAGCTAGCTTTATTTAAGCATATGTTTTACTTGCATTTTTCATCAATAAACTATTATGGATTTCTCAATCATTCTCAGTGAGGTAGCAGTGTTAAAGATGTTTTCTCCAGCAGCTTTGCAGAAACCTCAGTGTAAATTCATGTGTGGATTTCAGTATGGACTGTAAGATTCTCTTAATACAATATTTTTGGCTGTAGTTTAAAGGCCTATCTGCACTGGCATTACACTATTAAAATACTAATCCAACTGTAGTTTGTCTCTTCTCAAAGGGGTAGATCTGAGTTACTTATTTCACTGTTAGCTCATGTTACTTTGCTAGTAGGATCTAAGCAGAGATATTTTTCCATTTTGAGGTCAGAATCACCATTTATACCTTTCTTTTGGTGAACAAACTTATTGTTTATGTGCCGTGTTCCTATTCAGTTGCTGAGGGAGGAATCCACTGAAACAGCTGAGGTTAGGCAGAGGTTCATGCAAGCCGCACAGGCTTTTATTGCTCCCGTTCATTAATGTACACATGATATGCTCAGCTCATCTACACTCAAACTTCTACCTAGTTCTTGATTACACTTACGACACAATAATATCTTCAAGGATATAATGGTTGTCAATCACCTGAATATGGAGCCGTCGTTCCTGACTGTATCCCAAAGCAGCAGCTGGTGGCCAGGGAAAGATTTACTATTTTCACCTGGACTAAAGTAGCCATTTTAAACAAGACAACCACATCAGGTAGTGGAGCCTATCCAGATAGTGAGGGGCGAGTATCATGTATGTTTTTGCCAGCCAAGGGTGTAAGATGTAGTAGCTAAATCAAGTTATGATTGTTTCTATAAAAGAGCTGTTGGTGCTTAAATGAGATGCCAGACCAGCTAGCTTTGAGAGGAGATCTGTCACAGAGGACAGACAAGGCCAATTTTCCAACCACATGTTCTAAAAAGGACGTGACATTTTCTTCTTAGCTGGATCACTGGTTAATTTATCTCTGTTGCAACAAGAACTTTTCTGAGACTAAACCCAGCTTATTTGGACTGAGTATTACTTTAGATAAGGTATAGTTTTAAATGCTAAACCAGAGCGAATTGATAACAGAAGTTCATTTGTTGGAATACTCCTTGCACGGTCTGTGCTTCTCTGCTCATTACAGAATGGACAGTTTGGCCTGAAACTTCAGTAGACATTTGTATTTCACATGATGCTACAACACTAACTTCTCTAAGCCCGATAGCTTAATGATTTAAACATAAGCAAAATCAACAAAATCAATTCACTGGGACATACAGTTATTAACTATTATTCTTAACAAGCATTCATATACAGTGCCAAAATAATGTACCATCTGACTTGTATTTCAAACAGAAGTTGTTTTTTTATGGAATCAAGAATTTCCCCACTCAAGAGCTTTCATGAATTCCTCTTCAGTAAAAGAAAGCATCTTAGCAGCTTCAATGTGCATCTTAAAAAAAAAAAAAAAAAAAAAAAAAGGAAAAATTAGGAGCAGAAGGTAAAATAGTGTGAATGACCACTACAGCATCCTGTATGACTGGGACAGCTGAAAGGGGCTTCACATCTCTCATTCTATTTTTTGTACTATGGTTTTGATGGTTGTTTACCTGTTTAAGCTGAAGCTGCTATTTGTATTTTTCTGCAAAAAATTTATAGTGTAGGGATAATGTGATAAATTTTATGCTAAACATTGCAACTTCAGCTCTAGTAAAACAGGGCCAAAGTCTTTCTTAGTTCCTTATATTGCTTTAAAAATACCTCTGTTTTAATGAGGCATGGAAATTACTGAAAATCTGACAATGCTTGTGACCTCTAAAGAACACATACAAGAAAACTGGTACCTGTTCTTTCAAGCTGATCAATACACAGGTTAACTTTAAAGCTATTGCAAATACAATACATCATTAAGACTCGGTGTGCTAGCCCCTCTAATATGCGTGATTTAATGTTAAATGAGGATTTTACAAAATAATACACCACCATTAAAAATTAACTATCAGCAAAAACCAAAGAGTAACTGTACTACACCTTCATGAGAAATACCTGGGGCTGACCACTGGTAGCTGTCTTGCCATGTATCACACCATGCATCTATGGTCCATTATGGCACATGCACACCCACACCCCTACATGTGTACATATGTATGTTTAGAAATCATACAGTAGCCTGAAGTTGTATTTCCATTACATAGGATATGGCACATTAACTGGAACACTGAAAGGAACAGAACATTTTATCTTATAACAAGGGTACTTTCTGTTCAAATAATGCAATTCCTTGGAAAAATGCCATCAGGGTCATCAATGCTGGATGAGAAAACAATTACTAAATGGTCAGTGTATTTGCAGAGAGCTACCACTCAAAAAGGCGCAGCAGCAGGAAAGCCCTGAAAGCTCACTGGGTTCCAGCTGATGTCACAGCTGTGCCACACGTCCTCATCCCTGCACTGCAGTATAATCTCTTTACCTGTCATCATTCAAAGTGGAAAAGAAAGTGTTCCAGTTTTTACTGCAAAGGCAATACTCAGGGCAATCAGAACGGTCTGAAGAGACCAACTGGAACACCAGCAACTACTTGCTGCTAGCTGCAACTCATCATGCTACTGGTATTTAATACCGTAGGGGGATTTTTTTTTTCCCTCTATCATTCATGTGGTAGCATATACCCACCTTCAGGCTAGCTGTACCTGCCATGTGCATCTGAATCTGCCACACAAATACTACACAAATGGCCCAAATTAGGTTTTTCCTCATTTGTGAAGCAGACTTGAAGTTCTTTAGGTGACTATGTGTCTTGAGCACATGTGAGCTTTAGCTGCCCTTCCCCTGTGCCTTCTGCCAGAAGCGGTAAAAGGCAGAGTTAGGGCCATTCTCTTCCAGGTGCTGCCAACCATAGTCTGTTCTGAAAAGAGAACTAGCAGCGTTCTCCTTCTGTGAGCAAGAAATATTTTTTTTAGAAGAAAAGGTAAGTGGCTTCCTCTACTATTTGTGGTTCTGATACAGTATTCATAATTTTTTAAAAACATATTTAATGAAGTTTTGTGACGTTTACCCAAGACTATGCTTTTTGTTCACAAACAGAAACACTGCTCTTTGACACCCATTTCAGTGAATTCATCTTCCAGAGGAAATGAGCTACCTCATGTACAGAGTATATTTTGAGTGCTGTATTTTTTCATTCTCAAAATAAATCTGAAGAGCTAGAAGGGCCAGCCAAAGTCTACGCTCACACTCTTTCTCTTAGGTGAATCCCAAAGATCTCCTCAGCACCCTGTTACTGCCAGAAAAATTCTCTTCCACTAGAAATGCATGAGCTGCCCCAGTTCCCCTTATTCCACTTACATATCCTCCCCTGTCCTGTATGGGAGAAGTATTCCAGCATCAAGGGTGTATTTCCATATTGCAGTTCCCAACTCTTTGGCTAAGTCTGTGTATTTTGTTATATGAAGTTGTCACTTCATACATAACTATTCTTTCTCTATGGGGACTCAACAGCTTCAAGGGCGTTTACAAAATGTCTGGTAATCACTGCAGCGCTCAAATGGTAAACCAAATGGTCTGCTTTCTTATCTCAAAGGCTGACCCTTCGAAGGTGCTTCTGCTCAACAATCACCACACATTGCTTGCTTTAGCTCTCTTACAGCTTTGGTTGGAGTGCAAAAAGAAGCGCATTAACCCCATCCCGAAATGAATCACATTAGATTCAGTAGCGTAAGCACTTAGAGATGAACCAGTCTATGATGTGAAGATCCTACCTAGACAACTGTGAAGGCCATGGCTCTGCATGTGTCTCATGCAGCCTCCAAAGAAAAACTCATACAAATGATAGCATGCGATCCCAAGTGTTTGGTAAGTGAAAGGTGTGATGGAACTCTGAGATCTAAACATGTCAGTAAGTGGAAAATGCTCATCTGGCTCTAATTGGATTTCATATAAACTGACAGGTTGTTTCAGTGTGTACCCTCAAAGCTCATTTGATAGGTCTATGCTGAAAATATATTGTGATAAATATAAGGATTTACCCACTCTGCAGTGTCTGAGGCTTCTCTTTCCAAGCAAAATACCCCTCCTTTTTGGAATATCAGTATAGCTTTATCAAATATGATAGTCAAATACATTTTTAGCTATATTCTAGCTGAAGTATTAACCCAGTTTTTGGTGCAACACCTTTCTACAAAAGGTGTGTCACTAATGGTTCAGCATGAATTGTCAGCAAGTATCCTACCACCTATCCTCCATTCAATTTCAGCTTCAGCTGCTGAAGAAACTAAAAAGCAGCATCCCCTGCCCTCCCTTTTGTGCCCTGAGGGAGATATGAAACAAATGTAGAATAAAACAACCTTCAAAATAAGGGTAGCTGCAAGTGCAGCGTGGGTGGGAACACCCACACAACCATGCAGATGTTACCACATTGTGTGTCATTCAAAGTATGCGTGGTATTCCAGGAATTACAAAAGGATGGAGATCAATTCCCATTCTTCAATCCAGTAAATTCACAGCTAGGATAAGTATTCTTTTTTATTTTTTTCCTCCTCCTTTTTTCATCCGACACACTAGGAGATGTGCATCCGGGCAGAATACTACATGTGCAGAACACCTCATAATATAAATAAAAAGAAACAATGTTAATAGAAAAGGACACGCTTTGAGAACCCAGGAGGAATGTAGGCCTGAAATGTTAATGGCTCACTCCTGAGAGGGCACACTGTTGTAGCTGCTGCTAAGACAAGTAATATGCTGTGGGGAAAAATCTTTTTTTAAAAAAAAAAAACACAACAAAAAAACCCCTACGTGCTAAAATGGAGTCAACTGACACAGCACCACGGGGAGTTACTGTTATTACCTGAACAGTATTTGTTCTTGAACAAATAGGTACTCTCGGTCCTAAAGCTTGTCAGTAGTAATCCTTCACCATGACAGGATATGTTCCAAGTTACGAATGGGGTCAATTCAAAAGAAGATCAGCCTTTGCCATAAAGCAAAATGTTAGCAATATGGACTAATAAAAGTGAGGCTGCTGCTCCCTTGCACCAAAACGTCCCCATCTTGGGGCTCTAGTTTCCATGACTGCCTTACTTGACAACAGGCACATTTAGCTAGAGGTTGTTAACTGAAATATTACAGTACTCTGGTCCTTACCTTCTGTCTCTTTAAAATATCAATTAACTTTAACTGCTTTTTAAAACCTGTCATTAGCTCTTCTTTTTGTTTCTGCAGTTTCTTGTTTTCCATTTTCAATTCTTCAATTGTTTTGAGTTCTTGGTTTGCTACATCCTGCCATGGGAAGGAGAAATGTTATTATTTATGAAAGTGGTGCTTTAACCAGCAAAACTTGCCACTAGATAACAAAATTACAAACAGTAGCCACACATGACATGTCTGAAAAGAAATGAGATTAACCAAAATATTCCCATGTCAAAACTTAAAAAAAAAAAAAAAAATTCTCAAAGAAAACAGGCATTGTTTTGCCTGCATATGCATTAGGTGTGTATGTGTAGTTCTCCCTTTTTCTAAACACATCAAATTTGCACACAAATGGGGAAAATCAAAAAGGCTATAGCTTTATTCTCTATGTTACTTCCTCCTGCATAGGTTGCTGTAGTGTCATCTGAAGTAACTTATCAAGCCCTTTGGTGACTTGCTCTAAGTTGATTTTGGGCTTGTCTGTAAGAGACACAATACTTCCAAAGCCAATCAAGCCTTTTGTCTCATTCTAGTATTACTGAGTGATTACAGATTGAAACTTGTTTTCCAAAGCCACTGTACCTTATTACTTTGCTTCAGTTTATTCAGCTCCTCTTTATACCTTTCTGCTTCTTCCAGGGCCCTGTTTAAGCGAACCTTTGTTGCACTCTGACTGCTTGAGGCCTGCTTTTGTACACGCTTTAGATTCTCCAATTCCTATTTAAGAAGCAAAGGATAAAAACAAACATTATGAATAATAGTATTTTAATGAATCCCATATAGACAATACAATTACAGCACGGGTTCCCCTTGAAAACTTAAGGGTCTGTGGACTTCTTTGGCCTGCAGATAGAATCTGTCTCAAAGACCATTGATTTCACCATTAAAACATCCCCTTCTCCCTTGAAATCTTGGAAGGGGATCTTCCTCATCTTTGTTTTCAACTTCTCTTAGAATAATTGTGGAGCTGATCATGTAAGACCACAGGATTGACTGAAAAACCTTGTATGCTCAGTCAGAAACAAAGAAAAACATGTCGCTATGTCCACTCTGGCAGATATTGGAGCAGTGGCTAGTATTCCTAGCTGCTTCTTCCCACCTGTTCCTTTTACCTCTTTTCCACAGAGATTACTACATGCAATTACCAACAAAAAGAACAGTCTACTGAAGATGGCTGAGGGGAGTAACTATTCCATCTAGCAGAAAACAGTTCATCAAGTGATTATGGCAACAATCAACACAGTTCCCTCTTGTCTCTGATGGTAGTATTTCATAGTGCTGTAAGTGGGGAAATGAGAAAAAGAGACCAAACTGGGGAACTGAATAATTAGATTAAAGATCAGGGAATACAGATAAAAGACAAAGTAGAAGAAATAAACAATTTTGGCAGAAAAAGCTTATCTTGTAGTTTGTAAAAAACACTTTCTTTTTTTTAAGACTATCATATTTTTGGTCATGGACACAGAAAAGAGTCTTTTAACCAAATCAGGATAGAGCGGGGGCTTGTGGTTAACCTTTTACCCTCAGACTGTGTAATTGTTCTATTTTCTCAATTCAACACCAGCTCTTATGGTGGTTACTTCTAATTTCCCTATCACTTATCCAAGAAATACACACTAATTAGCAAGTGTATGCAGGAAAGATGTTATGGTAAAGTTATGACTGGAACAGGTATTTCTGGGAAGCTTTGAATCTTATCCAAAATGGAAAAAGGAAACAGGAGAGTAAGATGCACTAATCCTCTAAAATTCTGTTGGCGAACGTGCCTCCCCTAGGAGTCTGCAAAAACAGACGTTGCTTCAACATTGTTATGTTGCTGCTAACCTGTCCACCTGACTGATTAAAAAAGATAGGTAAAAGCCTGGCTAGCGGGGCAGCAGAGCCCCTCCCTGGAACATGTGCACATGCATCATCAGGGAATGCAAGTTTGTTCACTGGAAACTGACCCCCGTTTCCACAGAAAACAAGCTGCACAGCATGCAAACCCCTTTGTCTTGTATCAAGATGGAACTGTGAATAGGGTCAACTAAATCTTTGGTGCTATGTATTTTATTCAGTGTTAATATGAAGAGCTTTGGAATACAACTTTTCAAGCATTTAATTAGAAAAAGAATAGTCTGCATGCAATGCAAATTATGTATCAGTTAATCATATCATTTAATTAATTCTAATAATTCTTTTAGGTCTTCTTGACATTTACTGTCATACATAATACCTTACCAAGGATTTTTTGCAAGTCATCTAGTGAGGGCATAATGTTAAACATATTCAACTCCAAGTTTTTCATCTTGAAAATGCACAAAGTATTTTATTTTGTAAGTAGGCAAAGTTTCTGCCAAGCCTTCAATACTTCAAATAAAAACTGGATTCATTTTCTCCCATAATGTTTCTCTAAGAAGGGAAAAACCTACTATGTTCTAAAACTGCATCCCATTTCAATCTCTGGATTTTTCCGCTGTTCTGGAGTGCTGAGGCACTTCGATATCAGTAGGAAGGGTGACACCAGAGAGCTCGTCTATGAGTAACCCTCTCAGCAGGCTTTCCTTCCTCCCAGTGGCAAGCATACACAGCATGTCTATCTTTAGAAAGCTCAGCAACAACCTGTCCACCACCAAAAACATTTGAGAGGTAACATTTGGGTAACATTAAGCCCTTCTTCAAGGCAAATTATAAAATCCCCGCACAAATCCCTAAAAGGAATAAGAGCACAACTTTGGTGTTCCACTGACCTTTATCCAACCTTATAGCTAGATGGAATTAACAACTGAGAGAGAACACAGAGGAAGGAATGTTCTTGTAGAAAGGTGGTGAAAAAGGCAGGAGACGTGATATCATTTATTAGATCAACTAGACGGGGGGAAAAAAAAGCAGAATGCTGGAAAGAAGAGGATGGAATTTTCGGGGAGCATCAGAATTCAGCTGCTGCCTGAGGTGGGTGTTCAAGCAGAAATGTTCACAGAGACCAAAGACCAAGAGAATGAAATCTAAAAATAACAAACTAATTACCATGTTTCAGGTAAATTGTGAAAACTTGGTGAAAATCTTTGCCTAGGCACATACAAAAAAAGTAGCTGTGGTATTAATAAAATTGCATGAATTGTTGATAACCTAAGGAAGCTTGGGAAAGCGTGTATCACAATGTAAGTTGTCTATTTATGTTGCAACAGAAATCACAACAAAAGCAATAAAAGCCCAAAAATCAGATGTTACATTTGTGCTATCTCAACTATACAGAAACTTTCTCTAGACTGAAAGTATGAGTCTGGAGAGTTTAGTGGCACAGCAGTACAAATTCAGGCCCATGTTCATAGGAAATTGTTTTTAAATATGTCTAGAATTAAGCTACAACTATTAATTACATAGTGTTGAATAATGCTTCATACCTAAAGAATAAAACAGTTTTCAGATTGCTAAGTCCATAGGAGATTTAAGCAGTTACTGCAAAATTATTTGTAAATGCGTGTTTTTGGCAGTTAGATAATTTTTTAATCAGAAAAAATACGTAAAATAACTTCTGAATTAGCAGAGAACCATTCATTACACATACCTGCCTTTTTTGCCTTCTCAGTATCTTCAAAGAACTACCACTATTTCTCATGATCATGTCTGATCAGTTAACTTGAGAAATTCTAGAAAACACAACCTATTAAGAACTATTGAAGCAACTGAGAACAGTAAATCCAGAGCAAAGGCAAGTGAGGAAAGTGACCCTATTTTGGATATGGAAGCTATACAGCAGAAGTGAATCAACTTTCTGTCACAACAGACATCTGCATACTGGGATAAACATTCTAACTGTGACTGTGTACAAGAACCAGCATAGTCTGTCTAAGGGAATTATGGAAATTGCCATCACAGAAGGCTTTAAGCACAGGTTAAACAAACTTATGTACATGATGGTTTGTATACAATCTGTCCTGCCTTGGTTTAAGAGAATGGACTAAATGACTTTGTAAGTCTCTCAGCCCCATTTACAGTGAGACGATGAGTAGTATGAGTACTGCTATTTAATATTTTCCCTGACAGAATCAACAGTCAGAGCACTTATTTAAGGGAACTTAAAACCTCCAAGTATCTGCACAAAAAGAACACACAAAGTTAGAACACTTTAGTTTTAAAATGCCAGAACTATGTGACATTAAGATGAAAGCGTACCTACACAAACGCGTAGTATGATTTCATGGCAGTAGAATGAGACTTTGTTAGGCTAAGTTGTGTTCTGTTTTCCCCAGATTTTTAAGTGAAACATTCTCCTGGTTATGTTACAAGTACTACACAATACAATATTACATGATTTTTGAAGTCAGCCTCTCTAGCTCTGAGTAATTAAAGAAAAACACATGCTACTCTTAGATGAAGTTCCAAACAAACAAAGCTGTGTATGCAGGCCATCTGCTACAACTAGGCACATATACAATTTTGCATATGTGGCCTACAGCAGAAGCCAGGTTAATTTTGATTCATCCAAATTGGAGCTGCTGGTTTTCAGTCTATTTTCAAGAACAAAGATACATCCTTTCCTCTACTTGCAGAAGATACTAATATAAGCTGCAAGTGTTTTGTTGTTTTTTCTTCCCAAAATGTTCACCAGGTTCTACAGTTTAAAATAAAACTCTTATTACCAGAAGTAATTTTTAACCATTATAATTAAAACTAGAAAAATAAAATTTCCCTATATTTTTCAATGCTCTTTTGTGAATTTGACAGCAGTTTCTGAAAAGGTTGGTTTGTCTTTTGCGGCTCTTTTATACAGGAATTTAATTTTAAAGTACAGAAATATGCGATTGCAGAAGCAGAAGAAAAGCAATTAGCAAAATATATTATTTCTTCCTTTAAAAAAAGTGTTCCGACCATTTAAAAATACAATTTCTAAAACTATGACCAGCGATTGAAACACTAACGGGACCACTGGATATTAATCTATCAAACTAGAGTACAGAGGGTGATTTGATGCATTTTTTTTCCTTTCGTGAGATAAATCAGACTAATATCTGCAATACCTTTTCTAGTGCCATGACCTCTCGCTGTAACCCTTCACTCTTTTTGTTTGCTTCTTGTGACAACATTTTGTACTTTTCAGTCTGAGAATGTTGCATACTGATTGTTCGTTGCAGTCTGGTGTTTTCTTCTTTAGTACCTTTAAGCTGAGATTTTAAATTCTGATTTTCATCATCCTGTTTGACAGTAATTAGCAAGAAACCCCAACTAAATTATTGCAAGGAAGCAGTAGGATAATGTGATAGTAATGCCTTGTAAATAAGCAGTAAAAATACACATATTGTACATATGGAGATAATGATTTTTCAGAATTATGTTATTTTTAAATGTTCAGATCCTTCATGATGGATTTCACAACAATTTTAAGAAAGGAAACAACTACGACAAACTAAGAAAACAGAAGACCCATTTACCAGGACAATACTTCAAAAAACAATAACACTTCTTTTGTTTAATTTTCTCCAGTCTTTTACTTGGAACTGTCTTGTAGCAATATGTAAAACATTTAATTTCTCATAGTTCAAAGGTTTTGAGAACTATCAAAATGTCAAACAACAGTATGAGTAACTGGCACATACATATTTTGTGACATTTTTGTGAGAATAGCTAAATGCACACATTAGGAAAAATTCTGGGGAAGAGAATGTAGTTACTGAGAAATCAATCTATTACGTTTTAGGAGATTACCTGGTTTTGACTTAAAAGCAAGCTAATGATCCAGGGTATATAAAGTATTCAAATTCAAGATTCTCTCAACATTGAGTGAATCCTGTATTAGCTTCATGACCTACTGGCAATTACAACCCACATTAAGCATTATAATTTCAAGGCATTTTTCTTTTATAACCTTTTAAACATTATAAGTGAATACTAATGTAGGTTATTTCAGAGATTCATTATGCCTTTCATTTCTTTAAGAAAAAGAAATCAAGGCACATACAGAAATTGAGTTTCTATGAAAACAAGTCTTTCTCTCCTTTCAGGCTGTGGAAATGCTCTCCTTCCCAGCAGCGATGGCTAGGGCACTCTGCAGCACCACAGTGTCCCTACAGCTGGGGCATGTCTTCATTCCCAGTCGTTCTTTCCTGGATCAAATTCTTTCTTGTTAAGTATATTTCACAGGCTTTTAGTCCAAGATCACATTTATACAGAAATGACTATTCTTGACTCTGATTTCTTAGGAAATTTAAAACAAATAGAACTTTAGTTCTTAATACTTGAAAAGGTGAGGGAATTCTGTTGTGATTATTTGTTCAAGGAGAACCTACTCTGTTTCTACAGATATGAAACTCAGCTCTTACCTTTTTCCTGCATTCACACACCACGCTATCCAGCTCTTCCTGCATAACATGTAACTTTGCCTTAAAAAATCTGATCTGAGCTTCTGTGAAGATAAAAAGTTACATTTAATATCCACAAGTACTCATTATTCAAAGCAGAAAAGAAGCAAGACTGATGTAAGAACTCACGTTGTTTGTAATTATCAGAAATAGGCAAATAAAAACTCAGATTTCTAAATAAATGTTGCAAACTTCTCATTCTTAGGCAAAGCTTTGTATAGATTTTTCCTTTTAATGACTGAACTCAACATCTTTAACATGTAAAGGACTCAGAATTCTCAAAATTGAAACTTATTGGAAACTTTCATCATACTATGCTATACGTTACAGCATTCCTTGACACTGAAGTCAAGAAAACTATATTGTAGGGTATGCCTACATTGCAGTCAATCTCTAGCTGCAATTTGGATAGTTACACCCAAAGTAGTTTTAAACTGCTCACAACAAGGAATTAAATGTAGACTAGAGAACCCTCCTAATAGGTAAATATCCTTCCCACACAGTAGTCCATGCTTTTTTAAAGTACACTGCTAACAATATTCAATTAGTAGTTTAAAATTAAACTAATTTAATCAGATGGTTTTTCCAAATGAAGTACTTTCTTGCTCTTAGACAGCTAAGAAACATACTACTGTAATGACAAAACAAGCTGTGTGTGGACAGTATGTTCTTTTACTCCATATTCCCCACCCTTTCCCCAGATCATTCACAAGGAACTCCCCCTGAACTTCCACAGGCACAAGCATGGAAACAGTATGAGGATCAAGTTGTGTCACCCAGGAATAACCATTATTCACAGTAGATACAAGGGGAAAGAATAAAGTGGAGGAAGAGTATCCAGAGTTGAATATGAAGGGATGGATGGGTACATGTGTTCATTTGCTGTAATAGGAATTCTTTTTATTTCACCCACCTTCCCTTATCAACTGTAGCTTAAGTTGTAACTCTGCAGAGGCCAATATTAAGTAGGATTTAGGAAAATATCATAAAAAAATAAGATACAGACTGACGTTTTTCCTCCTGTTACATCCTTACTAGCTTCTGGTAACTAGTGGCTATCTCGAGATGGAGACCATGTTGAAGCCATTGAGTTTAATATTCTTTCATGTACTTCTATACTATTAAGTTGTTTAATTTTCTTCATAAAACATATTGTAGTTTGGCATTCACAATATCGTGCGGCAATGAGCTAGCTGATTTAATTTCCATCATGTGAAAGAAAAGCACTGTGTAGCTTGCTTTAAATCCCCTTTAATGTGGCATTTACTCGAGTCTGCATTACAAAAAGACAGCTTTCCCTTTACCATTACTGTTTTCATTACAGAATGTTTCATATTGTCCTCAACTGTTTTGTTTTCAAATTGAAGATTCAAATTCAAGTTGTTCCATGCTTCTGACTGCTAGTCTTTCCTAGTTCTACATCCTGGGTTTGAGATGGGTTGTGCAAAACTGAGTGTCACACTCAAGATGGTGTAACATCAATTATATAACAGCATAATGATAACAGCACAATATTTTGTCCTCTGTTATCTACCTGCAAAACCTGGTTGTTTCTTTTTAACATTTTGTTTCCTCTTTTACTCAGTTATTAGTCCATAGACAACTTCTCTTCTGTCTTAGGCAGCTCTGTGTCATTAAGAGCACTTAGCAGTAAACCTTGTTGAAACTCCAAGAGCACAATTAGAACCAGATCAGCCTTGGGAGGTGGCTATGATCCAAAATTAGTTCGAACTCTCACAACAGGTAAAGATAGTTAAACAATTAGCTTCCTAATTGGTCAATTTTAATCACCTGATGAGACTTAATAAGATAGCCTTACGTTATAAAGTAACCAACAGTTTATGAAATAGTAAATAAGAAAAGGACATCTGACAGATTCTGACATCTTACAAGGAAGGGTAGGTGTCTTGAACTCCTGAGATGATCTGAAGATTAACATGAAGTGTGACAACACATTTAGGTATTTTGTTCATATGTGTGAGGGTATATTAGATAAAAATAGAGCTTCATCTTCAGCCTTCTACATGTCTGTGTGTTTCTATCATTGCTTGTTACTGCAGAGTTGAGTTATAACTCACAAAAACAGTCCCTGAGAAAAATAACGTGTAAGCTACTGTGCTGGCAGAAAAAATGGCTGCACTGTGATAACCTGCGATCATGAAATAAAGATATGGAACATAAAGCCAGGAAGAGCACTGCAAGAAGCTCAGAGAAAGGGCAAGGGTATGGAACCTTATCAGTATGTTGGCATAAAAAGTCTAGTGTGGGCCCGTTAGCCTAAGGAATCCTTTGCTAGGAGATTTCCACTAAGGGGTCAGCCCACTCTGTGACAGAGTTAATTTGTAACTACATCCACTTCCTTGTGAAAACTGCAACTGTTCTGTGAGTTTGACACTGCTAGCATGCTCCGTAATAACTTCTTCAGCATATTAAGGAGGCATTCAGAGTGTTCTAAACAGTCAATAGCAAATTGAAGGAGCAAAAATCAACCCAGAGTATTTTCATTTCATTGTTGAAGTTGCAGAAGCAATTCTCAATACTTAAATGCATGACCTTGCTCCACAAGACCTGACTACCAGACATCAGTAATAACTCCTCTTGAGTTACCTTGAATTTATTTGGTGTAAGCTTCCAATGCAGTCCAAAGCAATTTCTTTCTAGTTCAGGAACACCGACTAGAAAAAAAAGGTATCTGAGGATCTGTTTTGGGAGACTTACTAACAGAAGACCTGCACAGAATTACATGTGGAAATCAAGCTATTTCTGTGTTGGCATGCTTGTTGACCTCAAGCTGTTCGATTAAAAGAAGAGGTTTTGGGCACTTCATACTACTGCAGTGAATGTCTGACTTCATGCTTGCTTTAGCATTGTAGGAAATGACATAACCCACTATTATCACACCAGAGTTAAGAAGATAGATATGCACCACACCTTTAGCTTCACTGGCAAATGCTGCAATCCCCTTTCCTACTCTATTTCTAGGACAAACATAAACACACAATTTGAAGTGGGAAAGTATCTGGAGGATTCTCATTCAAGCACTGTAGTCGAAACATTACTTCATTTAAGCCACTTACTAAGATCCGTAGCACTGGTCTGAGGAAAGGCTTTTTCCTTTAAAGGCAGAATCTGCGCAGGGGACCGAAGCTCATATTTTTGGAAATACAAGCTTAGCATCATGTATTTCTATTTCCCCAGTGAAATTAATCAAACATTATGCACATGTTCAACATATGTAACCATCCAAATGTCTTCCTACAAAGGTGGAAATCAAGATAAAATTCACTTTTCCCCATTATTATTCATACGTGACCTGATCTTCCCCTAGGACTACATAAAGAAGAAAAACCTTCTTTTCCTTTAACTTAAAGACTATAGAACTTTCCCTGTAATTTCTACAGCAACTCTTTCCCCACAGAAACCAGAGAACGAAAGTACTTAACTATGGGAGGAAACCTACCTGCTCCAATTTCATTTCCAATGCTTGGAATAATGTCATCATCTAGACAATCTGGTAAGCCATCTCTCTCTAGTTTTTCTTCAATTTTGCTTATTGTTTTTGCTAAAGAAAAATCTATGCAATCCTTCCATACTGCAACATCATCAGCATTTTGTACTTCCACGTTTCTTATGTCTGAACTAAAAAAAGGCAAACCCTAGATTTTAAATTTCTAATAAATAAATTACAAAAATATAGCATATTTTCTATTTTTAAGAGTAGACAGAGTTATTTACCTAATATAATTTCATTGCTTATAGTGGTATGAAAGGTGTATTGATGGCAATTTCTCATTTTCTTTATGTAAGATCCCTTTACCGTATTCCACATAAACAATTATAGGATTTTACATATTATAATGTAGAGGGCAGAAGAAACAGTACCATTTTGTACTGAGAAGATTTTGGCACGATCTTCTCATCCAACAACTTCATAGCTAAATCAGAGTAAAAGAAAGAAACAGAGGAATGTTCTCTTGCCTTTAGCTACCATCCACTGCCTTAAATTTGGCTATTTTTCCCCCACGTGTTAACTTTTCTAGAACTCTGTCCTCTCTAGCTGTACTCCTATCTTACTACCAAGATTTCTGTATCATTATGCCTGTCCTAGGAAACTTCACTGATCCCAGAAATTGCATACCAAAGTTTTCATAAAACCAAAACAGAAGGTATGTGACACATATGCTACATAGGGTATCATCTCCCCAGCTTTCTTTTATAAAAAGATGGCATTAGTTTCCACTGGATCTGAAGCTCCTAAATTCTTATTCCAATATATCCTCGTTCCAAAGCAGCCTCCAAACTCCTTCTGGCTGCTAACTCTCTCCCACAACTTTGGGTTCACCCTGCAGGTCCTGTACACATACTTCTAAATGTCATGATGTGGTGCTAGCATGACAGCCTCCCCTGAACTGCCCAAGGGATGCCCAAAGGGTCCACAAGTGACTCCCAAGTCCTGAAACACAACCTTGGCCTGTGTCAGTTCCATTTTCTGCCACCTTGCAGACAACTTTCACCATATTTTGGTACTGGCCCATGTCTTGTGGCAGTTTTAATTTGTTCCCAGGATTTTATGCATTTCTTCGCTCTTTTCTTTTGTCCAGATCTCCACTTCCTGCTTTGAATTTACTTGAATTACCTTGAATTTTCTATCTACAGAGCCGAAGCTTTTCAGCTTGAAACCCCTGAAAGCTGTGGTACTATTACTGACTCTTTCTTGTCCTGTCAGCCCAAGATTCATGGGGAGACCCTCACATTTCCTATCACAAGTCTGATCACAAATCAGTCTACACCACCTAAGTGTGCTCTCTCACGTGCCTCACATGATATATTTCCCACATGTATGCTCATTGGGCATCCTTTCACTGAAGGAGTTAAGAGAGTTTAACTGTTAGCCTTGAGAAGTGCTTAAGCAGAAAGCAACAGCTTCATTTTTTTAATATTAATCACAAATGTTTGTTAATACTTTTGTTAATACTGGTGCTCTATGCAAGTCAACAGAGATAGCTACATGGTGGAGCTTACTGAGGAGGATCAAAAGTTTGACACATTGATTTATACAAATATATATAAATGTAGAAGCATACATGAATAAAAATAACCTGACAGGCAAAAATAGCAACTAAAATATTTTATTACAAACAAAAAGAGATGTGTATAATATACCTTGAAGTTGTTCTTTTTCCCTTACTTCCAGAGTATGGTCTGTTCTGAGCCGTGGGCATGGAAGCACTTTTCTTGTTTGCTACCTACAAATTTTTTTCAGAAAGTGGTGATTTTTTTTAATTAGTTAGGAATTACTTCTTTTTCTGTTTTTTTGTTTTGTTTTGTTTTTTTTAGGTATTCAAACTCAAGGACACTTTCAAAGCATGCTTTTCAAACTTTCAAAAGCACAGTTTTCCAGTTTCGTTTGTACTTGTCTTTGTCTTGCAACTTTTATGTCCCTATACCCAAATTATAATACATCCAATAATCATTTTCTTGTGGGAGTTTTTGCACATGTACTCATAATAAACTCATGCTCAAGCACGTCTCTCAGCTATTACCAAGATATTAACTATTGGACTGCCAATAGAGTGCATTTCTTTGGAAAATGCTTATCATACCTTCAAAAACATGTTATTTTTATACATTATTTTAACCTTATAAATTCGCCATAGAAGGAAGATCTAACAATATTTTTGTTACTTTAACTCAAATAAACTTCAAAAATTTGGCTTTTTTCTACTGTATTCTGATAAATAACTGAAGACAATATTTTGGAGGCTTTAGCTCACCTCCTAAAATATTCAATGTAATTGTAATTAGAGACTATTAGTTTGTTCCTAATCTCAACCTCCTTTCTCCATTATATTTACCCTTCCTGTATTCAGTTATTTTCACTGCTAGTTTATTGCTAGTTTATTACATCTCAAAGACAGTAGTACTGTCTTAACTATTATAGTGGTGGGGGAGGGAAGGGGAGAAAGGAAGAAATTAGTTATGTTCTAATATTTTGCATTTGGAATTCTTAATTTGATGTTCAAAACACTGAACGCTTCTGTTAATGCTTTACAGATGAGGAAACTTAGAACACAAAAATTAAATGTGATGTAAGTCCACTTAACCACCAGACGCACTGCAAAACCCTGGTAACACTGTCCCTGTAGCACTGCTTTGAACATCATTTCCTTTTGGCTTCCCACCCATGTAAGTTCCCAGTGTAGCACAGCCTCAAAACCAGAAGTAATACTAGAAGATAAATTAACCAGAATAGTTTTGACTTTGATACCTTGAAATGTGAGTGTGTAAGAGATGAAACTTCAGGGTAGAGTGGACCTCTGCAGAAAAAAAAAAAAAAGAAAATCACTGAACATGTATAACAAAATAGACATTTTACAATAAAAATTCACATCAGGAGAATAAAATTTTATATGTCTAAAATAAGTAGTATAGCTAAGGTGGGAAGATATGCTAAGTACAATCATAAATTCAGTCTCATTCTCTGTCTTTCCATTCTACCTCATTTGCCACATAAATCACCTGGTGAGTCTAGGGTATCTAACACAATAGTTTACTTATGTGCCAGAATCTGAATCTTGTGTCTTGTGATTCAGGCGATTGCTGCAACTACTGGTTTATTAGATCAATGATTCCCTGTACCAGGGAGCAGCAGTATGCAGAGTGTTATCAACTTCAGCAAGAGAGACTGACAATCCATTACCAAAGATCACCAACAGCTCAGTGATTAATATGCCTACCCGACATACAAATCCCTGAACTAATACAAAGAAAATGAAGATGTAAACCAGTGTCCTCTACATCCTAAGAGGGAGTGCAGCTGAATGCTCAGATTGACTATTGCCAAGCCAGTTGACACCTCCTATAGGTGGAAGCTATTTATAAATTCAGCCTTACAGAATTTTCTCTGAAATACATATTACAAATATTGGATCCATTTTAGAAATTAAAAAAACAGGAGTAAAAAAGCAGCTTTCTTATCTGTTTATTTGGCTGAAAACCATGCTTCTTGTCATATATATATAACTTCTTTGTTTTCAGAATGAGTTATGTGAATCTGTGTTATTGCACTGAGAGTCTATTTTTTTTACTACCCTTTATAATTTTTTAACTTCAATTAAAATGCTGGCTTATAAAAGATTTGGAATAAAATTTAAATTTCAGGCACATCAAGTCACCTCATTTTGTTTTGCCCAGCTGATTTGAGCAAATATTTAGATTTTGCCTTTAAAAATTTCACAGACATCCATTCATCAACAAGAATTATATGCACAAAGCTCCAGATTCTAGTAATCAAAAAAAAAAAAACCAACCCTGGAGAAATCGTCTGTGTATGGTTGGCAACAGACTTCAAGAACAGGATGATTAGGTTTTGTCTGTTTACCCTATTTTCCTCATGCTTCCCTCCTATTGGCTAGCTTTAGGAGCATGCAGAAGGTGAGGATTTGCTGCCACAGAAATAGCAGTTATATGTTATTCTGAAAAATATGAAATACAACACCTTCTGTACTCAAGAAAACAATAATGTTCTTTCCATTAAAAGACTAATTTGTTCCTACTATATCTGTGGGCTCAGGGCCCTCTTTTTGGACAAACAAACAAACAAAGCAAAACAAAACCTTATTGTTCACTAAATTCCTCAAACTTGTCTAACCTTAATGGTTTCTTTCCCCTTCATCATACATGACAACCCACTTTAAAAACCTCATAATACAGTTCTATAGTTGTTTGGTAAGTGAAATTAATGGGTAAATCCTGAAAACGTATACAAATAAGGAGCTAGAGGATTGTGGCAACACTGAAACAGAAGCTGATGTTTAACAATTCCATCTCCACATGTAAACACAAGATGCACGCGCATGAGCAAATCCTTTGTGTTTGCTAATCCTATTCAAAGCCTATAGCATGCTTGCCCATGCGAGTACAGTTCCCATCGCCATGAGACTGGCAATGCTCTGAAGACTGAAAGTGTAAACAAAAGCTGATTTCAGTGTGATGTCACTGGAGCTGCTTTGTCTCTATGTAATTCAAGCTTCTTTGCAAAAATTATGCTATTAAAAAATCCAGAACAACTTATTTTAAAATATATGCTGACTTGGAGAGTGACATAAACTTTTGTTGCCTTTTTTTTTCCTCACTTTGCTTAACCATTTTTTTTCTCTTAACTGGTCATTTATTTTTTTTTTCCCCAATACTACCTCTTGGCTTCAATTTTTCCCCTTCTTTCCAGTTGCTTCAGTGTTCATTCTCCTTAAAGGAATCAATGGAAATTTCAAATAGATATTTCAAAAAGAACTCAAGTGCTTCCTTTAGATTTATGGCTTATCTGCTTGCACAATTTTGAAAGAAAAAAATGTAATTAAATATTAAATACTTGGAACTAATCTAATTGAATGGCCTCAATGTTCACTCATGGATAATCAGTGTGCCTAATTCCTAGCACGCATTTCTAATTTTTTTCACTACAGCATGGGATTTCAATTCTTCTCTCACATAAATGTTTACCAGAACACAGACTGTCATTGTTTCAAGGTGTCTTAATCTATGTAGGTAATTGGTAGATCAGATGCTACTCTGACATGCTAATTGCCAATATTTTTTTTAGTTCTTCCAGCACTTCCATTTATTTCAAATGTATACTATTACAGCTGTTAACTCCCTTTGTGGGGCTGAATCCTCCGATCACGTAACTTCATAAAACAGCCCTATAATTCAACTCCATTTTGAAGTTCTTAAAAAATCTTCTGTCTACTGTCCAAAATTCATCTTACAGAATATAAAACTAAAGCAAAATCCAGAATTTGTTTGCAAAGCATGATTATATTGGTAACACATCGAGCTTCTTTTTTTTCCGCTCTACAACTTACAGATTTGGCTTTAAAATAGCTCAGGAATAATTTTAACTATAGTAGCAAACTTTTGTTGTTATAGCCAGGCTTCTATCACAGACTTCCTGTCACACCTTTTTGTGCACTGAAAAACCCTTTTACGTTCATAAAAAAAACCTCACTTTTTGTTTTTGCTTTTACTCTGCACAAAAGTAATCATTTGATCATCTCTAGCAGGCTTTCATATATATTATTTCAAAACAGTTTCCCAACTGCAGCTTAACATTTGAAGCACCTTGTAGTTTGACCCTGTATCTTTGTTATCCAGATTAGTGCATTATAAATTTAGGAGCCTACAGATCAGATCCCTGACAAACTGTGTATTAGTCTATCTTAAATTCACCCACTTCCTGTACTATCAATATACAAATCCTTGGACAACTACTAATAATGCCTCTGAACAACTAAGTAAATACGGCTATGTATCCACTGTAACAGGTTTGAACATACAGGCTAAAACCCACAGTTGTACATATGTTCATACAGGCAAAAGGTATGTCGGCCTCAGAAGTGTAGTGATATCCAGGTTCCAGAGGGTGGCAGCTCAATGTTTGTCTGTCTTAGGTTTTTGTGTTTGGGTTTTTTTTTTCATCAAGCACTTCCTGTCCCAGGAACATTCAGGCCAAGCTAAATGTGAACCAGTATCTATTTCTTCGCTTTGTCAACTGAACTGGTTAAAACCCATCTACTGCTGAGTGTCTACTGCTTTGTACTGCAAAGAAACCTGCTTACCTTGCTTTTTTACAGATGTCAGCACTACTTAGCATCCTAGCTAGAACATTTCAGCAAAATTAAGACTTCCTTGAAATAACAAGGAACAACACTTACTTAGTATCAATTGTTTCAAATAGCAGGAAAAAAATTAGACTCCACCAATCTACTATGCTGCACAGACAGATAAAACAGGAGCATGACTAGGGTGCAAGTCAGGGTGTACAGGATCAGCATGAAAGATTCCCCACAAATTATATGCAGCAGTTGTAAAGCACATACCTCTGTCTGTCATCTTCACCTGACTTAGTCTGTACTGAAACTGGTCTAGTCAGTAGCTCCTGTTGGCCTTTCTTTATTTAAAAAAAAAATGTAGTCAATTTTGGGGGAATATAATCCATTAACGATTAGTTACATATTAATAAATGACAGATTACAACAACTACAGTCTACTGTGGAAAAGAACTTAAAATACAGGAAAAGATAGCTACAAATTAAAATGCCTTTGGTATCCCCCAGTATTTACTTCTGCTCCACAACATGTAATTGCTTTTTGCCTGTAAAACTTCTGCCTACCTTAACACTACCTGAGATGCTGCTGCCCATCCCCCCTTTTCTCTGAAATATAGGAGTAGCAAACGCAC
The DNA here is from genome assembly GCF_949628215.1 of Phalacrocorax aristotelis. NCBI lineage: Eukaryota > Metazoa > Chordata > Aves > Suliformes > Phalacrocoracidae > Phalacrocorax > Phalacrocorax aristotelis. The sequence goes on from NC_134282.1 coordinate 40,211,126, forward strand.
AGCAGGTGGAACAAATTCTCAATTTTCCATATTGCACTATAAGCCTTAAAAATAAATCTTTATTCATTGAATATGACCATAATTGGACACTGATATGTTGTATGTTCTTTAGAGAACAATTCAGTCTGAATGTTCAGATAGCTTCTATGTCGCTAAATTACAGTTAGAAAGCATAATCTAGAACAAAACGCAGTTGTCCCATTTAGCGTTCATTTGGGTTTTGGTTTGGGGTTTTTTTTTTTGGTTGGTTGGTTTTGGGTTTTGTTTGTTTTTTTAACTCAGACTGTTTTTCTTTTGTTGTTAAATGTGCATCTGTGCAAGCTGGCAGTGCCATGTGGCATATTAGGTGTTCTAAGAATATGTGATCTTCTGCTCTATTTGGGAGTGGGGGAGGGAAGAAGTGGTTTTGTTGTTGCTGTTTTTTAAAGGAAAGAGACTAGATGCTATTTTGGACACTTCAACTGCTTCTGTTCAAATGTCAAGCAGTTAGCCTCAGCTTACCACAGCTCGAGAGAAGAGTATGTTTTCACAGGACACAAAAATGACGTTTCAACAGTAGGAAAAGCACATATAAGTACAGAATGTATCTAATATGCAAAACACCTTCTCCAAACTGTTCTGGGTATAAACCATACCTCCCCCATTCACTTTTTTTAATTTGTCCATTTTTCATATAAAAACTTGACTCTACTACACAGTTATGCTGATGTTAAAAGATAATACTGACAATAAACAGGATTTTTTTTCTGTTTTAAGAAAGCTTCCTTCTTATTAACTACATATTTTCTATTTATGTTGCTTATTCTTTGTGTTTCTTTGAGCTTGAACAATGTAGATCCTATTTCACTACAATGTTATTGCAACGATATCTGGTTTTCAAATACTAATTTTTTTTATTATTTAAGACATAAAAACACCTATACTTTTCTTAAACATCATAAACAAGTTTTAATGTGGTTTTATGTATATATCTGCACAAATACTCTATGCATCTATATGAACATCTACCTACCTGATGAAATTATACAAAATCTACTTTTACATGTGCTTTTAGTAGAAGTTTACAATTTTGAAAAAGAAAAGGAAAAAAAAAGCTTAGGTTGCATTTGTAACCAAAATACTTTTAGTTGTCATGGTCCAAAAAATTTCTTTTGAAATTTGACCCTGTGTGCATGTGAACCAAGGCTAAGTTATGTAACAGTCTGCATAACCTACTCACCATTACTTCTTCAGCCTGACACACCAGTTTTTCTGATTTTGCTTCTAATTCTGCATTCAGTCGCCTGAAAGAGTAACAACACTTGTCATGCAGTTTTTGAAAGATTTAAAAGAAATAAATGTAAGCATGACAGTATCTCTCCCTGAACTAAGTGAAATTTTAACAAATCCTGCAAGGGAACACTGAAATATACCTCTGAGTGTTAACAAAGTTACATTTCAAGAATTTCCTGGGTTTCTGTCATATCAATAGTAATAAAACACCTACACCTATTAAACAGTAAGGTTTAGACTATAATTCTGGGAGGTAAAGGGTGTCCTTAATTTTTGGCCATGTGATTGCTTAATACACCTTTTATGCCTTTATTTCCTCAACACTTTTTTTAACACAGTTCTTACCTTAGGAATACTTAGCAACAGGGGTTGGGGAAGGAGTCATGTATGATTACATTACTTGATCCCATAATTAAAATGTGTTGGTATACATGATGTACAGGTTAAAATAAGCTTGTGTTCTTGCATGCTTCACTTTATAGCTTTTCATGCAGTGAGACTAAGTAAGTTTCTGAGACATGGCTTCTTGGACATCCTCACCATTCACAGGGGCTGAGAGCTGACAGGTAACAGAGCAAGTGCTTTTGAACATGCTTTCACTGCATCTGTCACAAGCTTTAGAGCTTTTAAGCGGTTTTTAACAGGCTTAAGCACTCATACATTCATAATTTAAAAGTAATGTCAGTGTTTTAAATGCAGAAAAATCTAACGTCCAGAGCTGCGGGACCGAAGGGAGGCCTAGAGCAGCGCACAGCCTACCCCGAGGCGCCTGTGTAAAAGGGCGACAGGAAGGCTGTACCGTGCTGGGAGAAAGTTGAAACATGGCTTGCTTTTTTTTTTTTTTTTGTGTACTCTCATCTGTACGCCCTGGGGGAACTAGTTGAGGGACTCGGATACAGGGGATTAACCATCAACCCTCCAGCAGCGCGCGGGGTAGCGCTGAGGTGTCAGGACCCGGCCGCCACCTTACTTGTACTCCGCCTCCGCAGCCAGCAAGCCGCCGCTCACCACGCCGGTCCCCGCGGCGGCGGGCAGAAGTGGGCCGCCGGGCGGTCTTTGCACCTGCAGTAAGGGCGAGTTGGTGTGCGGAGCGGCTCAGACCAGCCGCCACGCCCGCGCCCCACCCCGCGGCCCCACTTCGGCCCCACTTCGGCCCCACTTCGGCCCCACTTCGGCCCCACTTCGGCCCCACTTCGGCCCCACTTCGGCCCCACTTCGGCCCCACTTCGGCCCCACTTCGGCCCCTCGCGCCCAGCCCGCCGCCGCCTTACCCCGGGCAGGCCCCCGCCCCGCCGGACCCCGCTGCTGCCGCGGCCCGCCGCCATTTTGTTCGCACTCTGGTCTGGCGTCGCCTTCGCCAGGGCAACCGGCTGCCGCTGCGGGGGTGGCGGCTCTGCCTCCGTCCCCTGCCCGCCCTGGGGCCGAGGGACGGCCACCCTGGCGGCTGGCTCTCCTCCCCACCGCGGCCCGTGGCCCTGGCTAAGCCGCCTGGCGCTGCTCGGTGCGGAGGGCAGGGTCGGGGCAGCCGCGTTTCAGCCCTTGCTGCCAGGCGGGCGGGAAGCTGAAACGGTTCGTTCCCCTTCCCCTCTCACAGTTTAGAGCCAGGGCGACACCGTATCAGGAGCTCTGTGACAGCGATTGCAGGCCCAGGGCACGGAGACAGGTCTCCTGACCAGAGGCCAGGGATCAGCTGGCTCCTCACATGGCGCCGGGGTGCCATGGGGTCGGGTGAAGGCGAAGTGATAAGGCCTGAGGTGGCATTACACTTATTGTAATAAATATGTATTACAGCTCTTCAGTTTGAGCTTTTTGGCCTGGCTACACATTGTCCTGCCACCATCCCTTCATTTCAGTGTATTAAACTTCTGCGTTTGCAGCGTTACAGCAACTATTCCACCCTATTTATTGCTCTTTGTGCTGTCACCTCTCTGCATTTTCTGTTCCCACTTTCCTGTGATTGTTGTCTGTTTTTAGCCTTCTCCTCTGCCATGCATTTGAATCTCCCCATTATTTTTGTCCTTCACCCCCGCACTGTTTGCTTTTGCTGTGTTTCTCCTTCCCAGTCACCCATGAGCCTGTTCCCTCTCATCCATTGCTGTCCCACTCACTTGTTCATTCTCTCCAGTTTCCTTTCCCAAGTTTCTGACGGATGTTGCCCTTCTATTTGACAACAGCCCTGCCATCCTGCACCCATATAGGTAGCTGGGTAACTATATGGCAAGAATAATATAGTTCTATACCCTAAGTTACATGGGCTGTATATGATGTCAATTAAGAGATTTGCACAGGGGAAATCAGAAGGGCTTAGCTGACTGGAAGTAGAAGGTTTGTGCATAGCTGAAGGATTTCTGCAGAAGTATTAGTTGCAAAACAGAAGAAATGCTTGGAGGAGATTAACTTTGAGCTCTGAGACATGCAGTGTAATGGGATAAATGGAGGTGAAGTGAAAGACAGGACCAATGTGATTAGTGGAAGGCAAAAAATAGAAATATCAATACAGAAAATGAAGGTGCTTAACAGTAGTGTTTGATGCAAAGGTATTGACACAAGGTGGGCAAAGAGCAAGCCTATGAAAAAAGTTATTAAGGTTTTGAAAAATTGTCAGCCAAGATTTCAGTCCATTACAGTAACTTTTTAATATTTTTTTTTACAAAAATCCATGAGGGATTAAGGCATCATAACCAAAGCATCATAACCAAAGGTTTTAGAAACCTCTCCAGAGACGTTTAATGAGGTTCTGGGGGATTTTCAGAGAAAGAGAGGAGCTAGAGAGGGGAAACAAGGTTGGCAGGATGAAAACTACAAGGAGAAAAATGCTCTTTCCAAACAGCAACAAATATTTTTTTCCAGAATAAAAGTACTCTTTCTTTTTGCAAATCTAAAATATAATCTTAGTAACATTCTTACTGTTTTTAAAGTTCTCATCCAATATAGCTATCAGATCATTACACCTTCAAAGTGCCAAAAGTATTAGCTAAAGGATCTCTGCTAGTTAGACGCTGAGGCAACAAAATCAGTGGTTGAGATTAGGGAAGTTAGGGCCACTGGTTTTGTATCCAGCTTTTATCTAAGTCTTAATAAACAAAAGAGGCATAATTTTTTATATAATAAATACTTAAATATGTTCACAAGCACAACAATGCAAGGTTCTTTTTGTTTAGAGCCCTCTAGGAATAATAACATATATATATATTAGGATTGCAAATTTGCACATTTTTTTCTAAGATCCACAACATGATTTATTTAATATGATTTGTTTTATTGAAACAGTTGTGGTTAATTCTCTAATACATAGTTGGTAACTGGGTAGAAAATAGGCTTATATTAGAGATGACAACAAATAGCAAGATACATAAGGAGCTAGGAAAATTTATCTCAGTATTTATCTGGGGGAAAAAAAAAGTGTTTGAAAGAATAGAATTAGCAAGGTTTATGATTTACCCAACATTATTTGTTAGCAGATACCCGTTTTCCATTTAATAATTTTTAAAATGTTGATTCAAACATCATGACTGTAAAACCAAAATGTTTTTGTCATTTTGAAATTAAGCGTACATCAGATTAGATGCAGAGTTCAAACAGATTGATCTTTGTGATCATAATGAGCTGTACTTGGGACCTATTGCTTGGGACCTCCATGATTATAGTACATCATCATTCTGAATTTTCCACGTGTTTCATTTTTTCTTTGTTTTTGGGGATTATAAGATCCCAGAATTAAATGGCTCTAACAGAAATGTTAGATTCTGAATCAAGTGTTTCACTGCATTGCCATTGTTGCTCTTCCAGCAAAGGAGGAGATAGGTCACAGAACAAAAGAGCTCTGTCAGTATAGAAGGTAGGAGTGGTTCAGGCCAGAAAGGTGTGCGTAGCTGGTGTGATGTTAGAATAGTTCATTGCAGAAGACTGCTGAGGATCAATATATAGTTTTACCTTTGCTTAGACCAAAGAACATGTGTTATTTAGTTGTTACCTATGGCCCTCTTCCTTCTGCAGCCACAAATTTTGTGATCTCTCTTTCATCCCCTAATAAAATTATAAAAGCATGAGATTTTTATATTAAGCTATCACCTTTACACTTTTAGACACATTTTTTGTTCATAATATCTTCTTCTTATTGGCCGAAAGATTCATTATACAGAATTTTCCATGCTTCTCACAAAAGTTGTGACATTTAGTAGAGACCTAGAATACTATCAACAGCCAGCATTGTAGGAAGGGACAGGATTTCACTGTATATCACATTACTTGTTAGAAACACAGGAACAACTGTGGTTTAGAACAACATTTCCTTCCACAAAATCCATTGCAAATGTGTCAGGCCAAACAGACAATAGCTGGCACTCTTGCTCAAGTTTTTGGTGTTTGCTTTTGGTTTTGGTTTGTTTTTTTAAATAAGGCCCACGCTTGCTAACAAATAAATAGCATCATATATATGCAAAAATACTCACCATTTTTAGGCCAAGAATCATGTTAAGGATCATATATTGTCTTTGGTATGTGGTAGAGCTAAATTCAATTACACATACATATGACAGAGGCCTGTAGTAAAATATTACCTCTGTTGATCCTACCTCTAGAAGGAAGAGTATTTTAGAGGATCTGCTGCTGCCTGCTGTACCCTCCATCCTAGGAAAGAGGAATGCTTCTCTAAGGCAGTGTAACACAAAGTGTTTTGTTCTTCCTTGTACACTAGTTTATTAGACCAGGACAGTCTGTACTGCTTAGATTACCCTGCTCCAGGTTCAGCAGTCATAGAGAGGCTGTTTACTGCACCACATTTACACTCTCAGGTCTGAATGCTGGTACTTTTCTCAGTCAACACCCATGTTTTTAGGCCCAAAAATCCAAAGCAATACGGTCCAAACTTGAAGGAGGTCTGTGTTACCACCATGGCTGCCTCTGTTGCATCAGTGTGCCACACAGCGCTGCCATATCTCGTGGTCCATGTGACATAAGCTACTGTTCACACCATGCCTCTTATTGGTGTGCTTCACAAGCAGGGCGTGCACAGGGAGCCTCATGCAGACCAAAAACCACAGCCTGTGCAGGCTGAACCCAGTCATAAGGAAGTAAACCAGAGACAGGCTGACTGCAGCACTCACAGATGAAGGCAAAGAATTTTAAGTTAGCAGGCAGTTGTTTGCTTCTTTACTTATTTATTCTAAATGTACCAGAGAGGATGTCAAACTTATATCCAAAGCCTATCACTGTAACCTTAGCAACTGTAACGATTACAGCCCCTTCACACTTGAATAGTTTACCTACCTTAAATTTTTGCTTCGTTTTTCTAGTTCCAGTTTCCTGGAGGGGAGAGAAGGAAGAGCTGAATTTTGGAATGAATTGTAAGTGAAATTTAATACTTAACAGCATTCTGAAAACTTGGATTTTTTTCTTTTTTTAATCTCTAAATACTAAGTTTTTACTTTAAAAGACTAAAAATACATAATTTCTATGCAATAATAGGAAAAATAATATGAACTCACGTACAGCATTTTCAAACATCAGTGGAGTGGTAGGTTCTGGACAATGTGTAGCTATTAAATCAATAATCCAGACACCGAGGGAATTCCCCAGACAGCTGTTGGATTTTTTCCCCTAATCAGTAATAATAATCCAGTGGTGTTTGAAATGGCATGACTGTAAATTGGAACGTTTTTTTGTGCTGATATTTTCTCATCTGTCTCCAGTGGCTTCCTAGAATACAAAGAAAACCAAGTATTATGAATAGCCATGTGTTATGAAAAATCTGCTAGCTGTTTGGGTATCTGAAGTCTGCAAAAAATATTTAGACCTCACTGACAAATATCCTAAGCTGTTTTACCACCAGTATGGCCTGTTTTCTTTTGTTTTCTAGCAGAATTACCATGATGGATGTCACTTGCTTGTGTCAAGTTTTGTGTGGCAGGAGTTGGGGAGGTGTGGGGGAACCAAGCAACTAAGCACACAGATTTTGAGGGACAATGGGACTAGGGGATGGGCAAGCTGACCTAATAAGTTTCTTCCATCTCCAGTGTCTCCAGTTTTGCTTCCATATAGATTTCAGTGCAATGGAAATGTGTATTCTATTTCTAGTAGCTGTATACACATATTCAGTACCTAGTTTCTACGCTAGTCTAAGTTATTTTTTTATATATCTATAACCAGCATACTTAAGAGTATCTAGACTGCTATTTAAAAATACAAACATTTTTCTTTGTTCTTCTCTGCTTCACTGCACTATTGGGGCTTATTTATTTCAGTGTCATCCTTCCTAACCTAATCTAAACAATAACCTTGGCTCAACAATTTAAACATATTGAATCCCCAACCAGAGTAGTTTTCCCTAGTAATACTCTGATTACAGCAGCCTTTATGTCTGAACAGGAAAGGACCTTAAACACTAAATCTCATCAGCACTGTGAAAAATAAGTGGTAAGCATCAGTCACATTTTCTTGAAATACCACAAGCCTTTCTTGAGGCCTAATCCTTTAATCTCTGGATTTTGGGCACTTCTGTTCTGATTACTAGGGATCAAAAGGTTTGGCAAATGCTCTTCAGACCACTCTTCGAAGTGGCCACTGTAACATTACCAGGTTGTTATGACAATTGTATAATTTTTCGTTGTAGTAGTAGCTGGTTTGGTGTTTGTTTTTTTTGTTTTCTTTTGGGGGGGCAGGGGACGGACACACACAAAAAAACCCCACAAAAAACAGAGAAGTTAGTTTATCAATGCTCCAGTCTGTCACACTGAAAACTAATAAAGAAGCACATGGTCCTCTAGTACAGTAGTTCAGAGGATTTGAGAACATGGCAATGTCAAAGTAAAAAGGAAATATCCTTCACTGATGATGGAAATTCTTCCTACTGTGTAAGACACATTTTCCAATGGAGGGTACCCATAAAGGGCTGCTGCAACGTATGCAAATGCTGTTTTCCTAGCTTGTTGCCAAAGCTACAAAGTAGTAATTTGTTTTACTGAAACTAGAAGTCTTGAACCATTTCTGACCCGACAAGCTGTCATGTGTGAAGTTACATTAGAAAAAAAGAAAGAATTTTGCATGTCATCCATAGACCAAAATCAGTCCCTTAGACCCTACTACCAGATAGATTTGTCAAATGTTCATTGGTCTGTTCTGGAAGTATACAGTTTTTTCCTAAAAGAGATGATTTCCTCATACTCTTTCAAACAAAGGCTATGTGAGTTGAAAGAAATCAGTGATGACTCCTTCCCAAGTTTCATGTTACTTATTGCAAACTAGAAATAAAATTGGGCTAAATATTTTTCCCTATGTTTGATCACCAGGACTCCTAAAGATTGTCACTTTACATGTTAGATCTCTGTCTGAAGAAAACAAACCCATCTCACTTAATTTTAAGAGCAGAAACATGTTTCAACAGAGAGGCATGCTATTGACAGGGTAGATTTTGAAAAAGAAACAATCTTGTCACCTAGATGCAGAGCCCTGCAGGTATAACAGGAGCAAGTGCAAATCTGTCCAGGCTATTCCTGTTCATCAGAGCCCTCACTACTGACCTGTATTTATTGTTCCTGTCCATGCAGTTGTCGGTAAGAAATCCAATTGTGTATTTAGTACCAAAAACCCTAGAGCCTGAAGGAGCCAAATACTCTTCTGCTCTTTTCAAGCATATTTTTATTTGCATAGGTATGTCATCACTTGTATCCAGTTCCTCTTCTCTTGGAAGATTATGTTCTGCTACATAGCATGAAATTCATTTAGAAAACACTTTTTTATACTGTTGCTTTCATGGGCTTGCCACATTGTATATTTGAGCATGCATACCAAGGGTGAATGCAGATGAGGTCTTTCAAAATTACCTTACTGTGGTGACAACACCACAATAGATCAGGCCTTCACTATAAACTTGCATATTTTGATTAATTTTTCATTCAGTGCAGAGTAAGACATAATGGTTCTAAAATATTCAGTGAATACAGCATGGCATCACCAGGCAAATTAATATCACGTAACAAGTACAAACAAGTTCTAACATTTTAAATGTGTCAATGTTAGCATTCAATGTTAGTCTTAAACTACAATAACACACATTTCAGTATTTGCTCATTCTATGTTGCTTGATAAAAGAAATGCTAATTCGGTCTGTATTGTCAGTTCAGCCCTTGGCTTCCTTGCTAATGTCTATTCTCTGTGAGAAAACTTGTTCCAGTGTAATAAAATGGATTGAAAGTCAACACATATGCCCCTGTGTAAACCACCAGTGTGAACGCACTTGACTTGTTAGTGCATTAAACTGCATCGAAAAATTATTTCAGCTTATGGCAGGTACAAACTTCTTCCCTAACTGGAGTAAAAGATATATAGCTCAGTGTTGGCTGGGGGGAGAAGGTTAGTTTGTTATCTTTTGCCTGTTTTCATAAACAAATGCCAACAGCAATTGTTGTTATTGCAGAGCCAGCAGAATTTCATAGGAGTTTTCTTTTTGTTGTTCTGCCACACAAAAAATAGATGTTATTTTAACAACAGAATGTTTGATAGCTTTTAAAAATACAGCATCACAGCAATCAGCATTAGTAGTAATGTGCAAGTTAGCTTAAACTAAAGCAGGGCCTCTCTAATGGGAATTGCTTTGTGAGAGGGAATGCAGAGGTAAGATTCAGACATAACTGCTGTGGGTCAATCAGGCACAGCAAAACACCTGTCTTTTGAAGAAACTACCTGTGGCAAAAATAACCCTGGACTGAACACTGAGCTAAATTCCCAGGCCAGGTTCATCTGATAGGGATTTAAGGGTTTCTGTTATATGGTCACAATGTTTTGTTTCCCTTAGAGCAGCTAAGGTTTTCCCAGGATTCGCGCCTCAGCAGGTAACAGTTACAGATAACTGAGAAGGCCATCTGAGGGGGAGGGGGAACCAAACCCCAACCAAACAAATAACAGCAAAAAAACCCAAAAAACCAAACCTAAACCAAAACACAGAAGATTTCAAATCCCTTACAAAACTAAATACATAAATACATACTACAAAATGTATTAGTTGTATATGCAAATGAAGTGGAAAAATGCCCCTGCATCTGTCCCATCACTCCTTACTGTCCTCTTTCCCAAAAAAAGTTGGATCCCTACTTTAATTTAGGTGTTGTATATTCATTGAGTGTTATAGGACAGATGGACAAGGAATGTAGTGGAATGTAAAAGGCTGTGCTTTCCTTTAAAATATATTATCAACTAATTTATTAGCATTATTAAATGATTGTCTGTGTTCAAATGCTCTGAACCTTTGGTTAAGAAGGTAGGAGAGAAGAAAACTGTCTGATGTTAATTTTGAATTAATCAGCTTTTATGCCTTTGGCTGTCCTGGTAAAAAGAGCACTCCAAAGGCATTTATGTTCAAAGACTAGGTTGTGGGTTCTTTTCCCTAAAACCCAATCAAAATAAAAAGATCCATTGGAACAGCTATATTGATCACTTAGATTTGGACATTCTTCTCCAGTGTTGGCAATGCAGATTTTGCAAGATCGTGCCACTGCATAAGAAGCAGAAAGTAGAATGTAGAGATCAAAGCAAATGTTTGCTCTCAAAGAAAAGTTGAATTCTCACTGTAAGCAGATATTTTGAGTAGTGAAAATATTAATTGTAAAATTATTGCTGGTATCAGTAAATTTAAAAAATTACACTTAAGCATTAAATGTAAAGTTACATTTAATCACGTAGTGCTTCTTTTTGTTGCATAGGAGTCTTAAAGGTTACTAAAGTAGAATTAAACCTGAAAATAATAAAATTCTAGACTGAGATTGTCATAAACTTATGTCATACCTCCAGAATGTTGACTTAACTTCTGTGAGGATCACCTGCCTATCGTTTCTTAACCAGGCTGAACTAACAGCTATATTGTAGACGATAGTCTTAGTGCAAACTTAAAGTCCGAAAGTGCACTATAAACCCCACACAACTGATACTGTGCAACTTGCAAATCTGCTGTACTCACCATAAAGGCATTATTTATAGAGGAAGTCATTATCTCTGATAGCAATTTTAGTGCACTCAGTGACAACAAAATATTGAGATTCCTTTCTTAGGGACTATCTTGGTAAAAATAATGTGTGATGCTGGTCATGTAAAGTTGCTGAAGTCAATCACTCCTTATTTTAAATATTAGAAGATGAATTAGTTCAAATAGAGGAGGAATAGTTTCCATTTGAAATCATATTAGGGAGATATTGAATACAATAAAATAATCTTAATATTTTCTAATAAGCTAATTCTTAGCGGGGGACTATGGGTTTCTGATACAGTATTAAACTCTCAGGGGTTTGCTCACAGCATTCCTGTTTTCTGTACTCTAGCTACATAACAAGTTTGCTGTAGTCCTCAGTAACTCACCTGTGTTCTTCTGCTCCATTCACTGGCCTGAGGCACAGTAAATTAGTATCTGTCCCACATGCAGAGGAAATCAGAGAAGCAACTTTCTCTGGCTGATTTGGGAGATGATGCCAGAGATCACATGAACTGAGGAAAAGGAAAACAGACCCCCAGAAAGGGTTGACAGGGCTCATTTAGCCTTGGTGAATGATATAAAGAAAGGGTCTCCAAAGTCAAACTGGGGCAGCAAAGAGAGAGCTGTTGAGAGTCTACCACATCAGTTGTGAAAGCAATGAGCAGAGTTAGCAGAGGTTTGCCTGATTCGTGTCTTTCAAATCAAGCACGTGGAAAGACAAAGAGAAGAAATCACTTCACCAGCACACAATGGGAAATTAAGGACTGGAAAAATCTTTGTAACATGTTGTTTGTGAAAGAGAAAGCAGGTAATGGCAGTGAAAAATAAATTCCATCTTCCTTTTTATCTCTGAAGTCAGTACAGCATGAACAGCAGTCATGCATCCTTTCCCTGTGCTGCTCTGGCACCATGACTAGGTGCTGGCCTGTAGTACAGAAACCACCTCCACCAAGGTTGTGGTTTATTTTCCATGCAGCTTTTCCAACTGTGTTGACATTAACCATAAAGCTGCACATAATGTTATTCCATGCCATGTATAATTTCATTTTTCCTTATGTGGTCAGCTGTCCAATAGGAAATTAAAATAAACGACCTCTTTTCTGAGCCATGTTGAACAACTGTTAGATAAGTGCCAACCACTTGTGTGTCTCAGCATTCAGTGTTTCACAGAGCACTGTCTAGGTTTGTGTCAGTGGAGTTTTACAAAGCTACCTATGTGACAATGGCAGTTGTTAATCTGAGGGAGCTATGCTAAAGAAAGTACTGCTTGTGTAAAACTGAAAACATTTTTCCCAACTTGCATAATATTTTTGTAGATCTTGTCTGACAAAGGTTTGAGTTTTGTTGGAGATTTATTCTAGTGCTGGAACTCTGTTTCAGGAAAGTGGTTAAGCTCATATATAGTGCTAAGCATGTGAACTGTTATCTAACTACATTGCTGTATCAGAGTTCTAAATTTGTTTCATCTCCTTTTGAATGGAAATTGATCCATCTTCTGAAATACTGCTCATGCTAATGAAAACATATTTATTTTTCCAGAAAGACATGCTAGTTGAGTTAATATTTGCCTTTAAAGTTTGGTTTCTCCTGGCAGAGGGAATAGTTTATGTCTGGGCTGCAGTAGAACAAATTTCATGATGAATATATGAGATGAGAGAAACAACATATCTAGCATTCCTGCAAGTAATATGAAACACCCTATTTTATTGTTTGATCTATGGCTATGCTGTACTGTTTGAGATTAATAGGTTTTCTTCTTTTGCTTTCAATCTTTTCCTGATGTTTCAATCCTCTGAAGTATTTATCCTTTAAATTAGTAACATGGTATGAAACCATACTCTTCTAGAATTTACTTTTATACATGAGTTTAGCTCAATTTTGAAAAAAGCATTCATGCTAGCCTTTTCTAACCTGTATTCCTTCACTCGCCTTACCTATTTGTCAAGTTTTTCTATTCTACATATTAATTTTATGGCAGAGACCATGATGCAGAGACTACCTTTGGGACCGATGCTGTGGGGTCTGGAGTCTTTGCAATATGTCTTGCAGTGATTGACACAGGATAAACCTGAGCTCATTAATTCAGCTTTCCACTCATACTGTGATATTTGTGTCTAGGTGGCTTTAACCTTTTAAAATATCTCATTATTACCACTTCTGGTTCCGCTTCATGAGAGTGCTAGTCTACAGACAACCAAGCTTTTGTGTTCTAGGTCAACTAATATTCAGACATTCATCACAAAAGCAGACAAAATAGTGGCAGAAATGGTGAGAAATTACTCCTTTGGTTGAGGGAGAAAAACTGAAGAATGGAACCCACATTTCATTATCTCAAACATCAGAGAGTGTTGACACTGTGAATCTGTTAGCACATGTGCACAGTTTGAGAATAACAGTGATCATGCCCGAATTTCCATGGCATCTATTCATACTAGTCCCTCTTCCTCAGTAAAAAAAGCAAGGTTTTGGTGCCCTTTCTGAATTTGTTTTCTGCTGAAAACTATGTATCTTAAAATCTGGATGCAACTGCACTGTCTGGAGAAGGCCAATTCTTTTGTTTGTACTTCGACCAAAGGATTACACTGACAGTTTCCCAGATCCAAAATTGTATTTAATCTGTTTGCAGAGCTACATACGTCATTGGAATGAGAAAGAAGGAAATGAAAGTGGCCATATCTGCATCAGCTGGTAGCTGTTCACAGGAAGCAACAATTACTGTCTCGCCTTCTTCCCTGGGAACGCCCTCCTTATGGCTTCACATGCCACATAACCATGTGGTCCACGGACATGCAGCGTTGCCATCCAAAATATCAAAAAAGCATCAGAGAGCAATAAAAACTCATACATGAGTAGAATAATAGGAATTAGAATAATTCCTGCATGAGCATAACTGAAGGTAATTTCAGTTGCCATTGTCAAACTGAGCTAAACTGGCAATGTGTATTTGTAATTAGTAGCTGTGCACTTACACCGAAGCAGGGTCTCAGACATGGCACATGCAGACATTATCACCTCCTTCAAATTCACTCAGCCTGTAAAGTACCCTGCATTTTTCCTCTTTGCTTTTTTTGGTCACAGCTCATGCATCCGTGAATCATTCAAGGTGAAAGTTTGAGAGATGCTATGTGTCAGGTCAGTCCAGGTTCATTCACTGTATGTCCTCAGAAAGCCAGGAACACTGGCTTGTAAACAACAGGGGAGGGGAAGGGCAGGTTTAACAAGACAACCAGGGTTAATATTTTCTTTCAGTATTGTGTATAATTTGGTTTTCTGATTACACACTAACCCACAGTTGTATTTTCTTTAATTCAGTTCTGCAAACACAATAGCCAATTAATATTCCTGCACTGTGTTTTGTAAAGGATGCATAGAGAAAACCTTTGTTATTCTTCTGGTGCTAAAGGAGCTGTTTGAGTTAAACCATATTCCTCTACATAGCAACAGCAAAGTAAATGACAGCATTAATTCAGTCCAGAATGCTTGATAAATTGAAAGGGGTTGTTTACCTAGTGTATGAAAAAGTCTCTTGGGGATGGGTTTTACTGCGATCTGCATAGTCATCCATCTTCCTATACTGTCTGTGCTCATGTTTGTGAGTAAAACATATATGGTAATTTAGCATTCAGATAATCCCACAGCTATAATCCAGACAGATTTAGCTCAAATTTCTCCAGGATTTCTATTATCTAGATTTAGCAGTGTGGTGTTGACTGGATATTTGAAAATGCTGCAAATGCTTTTTTTCTGCACTAAACAATGTATTTTGATGTTCTCATAATTGAAGCTGTGGATTCTTCCTGGCACCAACCACATGTAAAAATGTATCTTTGTGAGGACAGTGATTGCACAGCTGGAGCATGTTTTTAATGGATTCCAGCTATTTGACTACACACCACATCAGATCATACAATGTTTATATTAAAATCAGTGTAACATATATGAAAGTACTAATAAGGATAGTCTGAAGAACGTTCACCTCCACACATCATCTATTTGAAAATGAACTCAACTGCTTCAATTCTAATAATGTTTTACTACACTATATTAGGCAATATAATAATACAGAGCCTGGCTGTTTTACAGCACTTTTCATAAGTAGATCAGAACTTTTATTGTTTTTGGTTTCCTTAGACAGAACTTCTAGTCTTCCTTGCTCAGCAGTTTTGAGGAAAAGAGGGAGTCCAGGGGGAGAGAGAGCATCATTATCCACATGAAATGAGGGGATATTAAGTCCAAGTGCACTGGGTACCTTTCACGGCAGACCACCCTTTGTCATATGTTCCTCTGATTAATTGCAAATGTATTCAAGGGAGCAGAGCAGACACTGTAGAGAGGGTCCAAATATTCTTGTACCAAAAATGCCAACCCTCCCACACTTGCCAGCATTGGTGGAGCTGCAGGAGTAAGAATGCTTATGTAGGAGATTTTTAGCGGGGGAAGTGTACTGTGGGGAAAATTGTAAAGCTGATTCTTTTACTGGAATATCTTGAGTGAGAATGTCTGAATTGAGGCAAACTGCAGAGCGGGGCAGTGCATGCACTGTGCTCTGCCTAGTAATTGTGTTGCAAATGCACAAAGTGCATTATTCACCCCCAGGCCAGATCTTCTAGGAAGAGGCTTGTGCACACTTGGCAAAAATTTGATGCTAAGATTATGTCATCCATAAGTGTCTGAGAAATTCAAAATAAGCAAACCACATGGAAATGTTTGGAAAACAAACTCTTTGGAATGATTTGTGGGATTTGGGATGCCTTGTGTCATATTTTTGCTCCCTGAACTGGAGGATTCAGATGCCAGTTCACTAGGTGAATTCAGGCATGCTGCCCCAGAAAGCACCTCCATCATGCTGTGTTCCAGATACCTTCTGTGACTGTGGAATATCACCAGCCCCAATAACTGTAAAAATCTTACGAGATATTTTCAGTGTGAGGAAAGAGAGAGGATGCTCATTAATCAGTTGTGATAAAGGTGTTTCAGGTATAGAATTTATTTACTTAGTCCTCAAACTGCAGGTTTGCCTGAACGATTGGAGGCGGGGGGCGGGGGGAAGCAAGCATGAATGAGAAAGACTTCTACAGCTTCTGGGAAGAAGCCTTCTGAAAGAAATATGCTGCATCCATGTGACAGTACTTTTGGTTTCATACTCGCTCTGAGTTATTCTTTGCAATACTACAGCAAGTGGGTTTCAGAAGCACCAGCACTCACATACTTGCAACGAAAGAGTCAGAGCATTCACTCGCCTCACTCCGATGCCCCTGCTAAAGCAGTGGGCCTGCTCCCATTGCACTAAAAGCCCCCACTTCTGGTGTGAGAAATTTTATTTATGCTGAATATCTATCAATAGCCAAGTTTGATCCCCATTAAGTCAGAACTATGAAGCTGTAATGCCAGTGAGATGGAAAAGCAATCCAATAGCTCTTAAACTGCTCCTTCTTCCAGGCAGTGCCTGGGGCACCAGCTGTTGTGGCTGGGAGTTTTCAAGCCCCAGTTCTCTTCTTTTTCAAAAGGATTTCCTTAGACCCCTAAAAAGTGGTATCAAATTACCACAGATGAGCAGAAGAATTTAAAATGGACCTGACATAACTATGTCTTAGTTCCATCTTTATTTGAACAGAAGTATACAGCAATTTAAAGTTTTAAAGTCAGTGTCTGAGGAAGTTGGAAATGCACCCATAGGCCTTCTCATTGCTGCACATAACTGCTCAACTCACTAGCTGGGGTCTGGTTGCCTGCTTTGTTTTTCTTTGGTGTTCTTTTTTTAAAATCCTATTAAATCCTGACCTCTTATTCAGCAATTATTTTGAATCATGCTGAGGACACTTTTCCTCACTCCCTTTGGCTTTTCACTTGCTAATGCAAATGCATCTCAAACTATCATCTTCCCAAGTTATTAGATCCAGGGTTTGATGATGCATACTGGGCTTTGCTGAAGTATCAAACCAGCAAAGACAGGCCAAGAAACGAAAGAGCACCATGTAAATATTGACAGATTGTTTTTATGACTAAGCTATGATTATTCTTTGTTAATTTGTCTGAGCTTTCAGAAAGGAAGGGAGGAAATTTGAAAAGCAGCATAGTATTTTTTTACAACAGGCAACCATGTACTGTGATTGTAGAGTTTTCTATTCAAGAAATCCCTCAAAATGAAAAAACTTCAGAACAAAAAATCCCAAAATATCTTACAGTGAGGCAAGTGTGGTATATTTAAAAGTAACATCAGTGTGTTCTATGTCTTCATCTGTAATTTGATATTAAAGACACTGTGTATAAGGTTAAAAACATAATCTTTTCTAACCACCTACCAGGCATTTATGCAGGATGTTGTTTCCTTTTTGACAGTTAAATTACTAGTAATAAAGCGCTGTATCTCTGCCATGACAGTCTTTGTCCTCTAACATGGTTGTGCAACTATATCATCTTCTGTAATATGTACCAATACAGTGAGGGGAGAATCTGGGCCTGTGATATTTAGTTAATGATTCTGTGTGTCATTAGCAGAGCTGATACTTTTCTGCTCCCTCCCCTACCTCAGTGTTAGAGGAATAAAGCAACCCAAACTAGTCAATTGCTGCAATTCGGAAAACAGATTTTCAGTTCAAGAAGTTGCCATCTGCACAATCATCCTTTTCCTCTTCGAGTAACAAACAGCCAGAAGGTACAGAGCCCCCTCTGTGCATTGCAGAGGGAAGAATCTCAGACATGGCTTTGGTAGCCGTGCCCTGCTGTTTTTTTAACCCATTGAGGTACTTTCTAAAGATGCTCTTATTTCCGTGTGCTTGGGTGGTGTTATGGTGACCAAGAGTGAGTATATCAAGTTACTGGTATGGGAGTAGCCCTGCCAGGAAGCCAGAGGGCATGTTCAGTGCAAACTGGTTTTAGAAGCCTAAATAGGCACAGCTCAAAGTTGAGTGCCTGCTATGTTAATAAAAGGACTAAACATTACTTCTGCTACCTCCTGAATGTGGGCAGAACACAGCCTGTATCTAAGAAAAGGCTTACTTCTGGGTTGATGTCACACTTGGCTAGTTGGCCCGTATGGCATTGTTAAACTAGGGTTAGATAATTGGATTTTTGATCTTGGGGTCTGCTAGAATTCAGGGGGAGGACTTTTAAAAAGTAGAAAGAGAAGAAATTAAGAAAAGAAGCAAGCAAACAAAGAAACAAATGCCCCATCCCCTGCAACATGGGAAATTGTAATGAACAAAAGGTGATCAACTCATTCTAGGGGTTAAAGGGCAGACGAAGAGCAGAGGGAAAGCTGCCCCACTTCCTTTCTTCCTTATGTTGAAAGTGATCTGTTCCCTGCCTCATGAAGGAAATAAAATGATCTGCCCCAGGAAAATCAAGTTAGGAAGGTGACCTACTGATTTATTTATTTTACTCTTCTCATGGTGGTATAAAACATCCAGCTGCAAAGTGCACTGTTTTGTAAACTAAGCTGCCCCACTCTAGAGGTTATCCAGATTAAAACTGCTGAAAAACTCTAAGCACCATGCTAAACAGTACAGTCCAGGATTTTATCAATTATAATCCCCACGCTTTCCTCCTATCCCCAGATGATCAGTTGTAAAATGGCAGCTTTTATCTAAATTTCCATAATTTCACACATGATATTTATTAAAAAAGCTATTTAAATACATCAAACATCTCTTAAATTCACTTAAAAATAGTGGAGGACATGAAGTGCTCCCTTGTACTGAAGATTATACCTTAGTCTGTTTTTCTTTTGAATTGTTAGAGAAATGTTAGAAGCCTGATAGTATGAGAACAGCTGTTTCTTGGCTGAATCAGGTATTGATTTGTAAGTGTAGAAGTATTGTAACTGTTCAACTAATTAAGATATTGATAAAGCCTCTTGATAAAGGATGTCGTTCTTCTCTTATCTAAACTGATTTGCTATTGGGTTTTTTGCTATGTTGAGCATCCAACCCAAACACATTAGTTAAGACCACAAAGATCCCTGTGGCTACTGAGAAGACTATAACTACCACTGCTGACTCATTCACTGCCCCACTCATCTGACATGGGAACTGCTACCCAGCCTTTCCCTCATTACCCCGTTCACATTTTGTTATCTGCCCATGGATCAGGTTGCCTCAACAGCTCTCTGACTTCATCCCCATCTCAGTGGTACCTTTCCTGATAGCCTAATTTTGACTCTGAGCTAGATCCAGTGCCTAGATAGGATAAGTGTAAGATTTCAGCCAGATGGATTATGAGCATTTTTTTTCTCATGGTCTTGGCTCCATCCCCACAGAAGATTGCTTCAGCCCAAGAGAATAAAATCCCATCCTTCAGGCAGCTGAGCTAGTTGCCTTACTTTAGCATGCAATGTAATTATGCTGTATATTCCATGTAACAGATATTCCACACAGAGCTTCTGTTTTGCACCTGAAATCTGGATGCGCTGCTGACTTCAGGTCCACACAGTGCAAACTTCCTTACAAAGGTGGAAGAGGCATTAAGAATCTGGACCTAATTATAGTATAATAAATAAACAGCCTTTCATTTCTTACATTTCACCCCAATAAGAAAAAATGTCATGCTCCACTGAGCTCTATGCTGGTGGGGAAAACTCGCTTGTGAAGCTTATAAACCTGTTCAATGCAAATAGATAATATGACTTTTATTCCCAACTTAATTCAGTCTATAAATGAATGACATTTAGTCCACCAAGCCTTACTGAGTAATTCTGCAATCACATATTCACACTGAGGAAGACCTTTCAGTGGGATTCTTTGCAGGATAATACTTTGTCAGCTATTGGAAGTGGGATCATTGCAGAGATACTAACATTTTCTTGCTACTTATCAAATGCAGCACAGATCTGCCTGGCATCTTTGTTAATTATTTACAGTGTAGCAGACAAAGATAATATTTTTAGAATTATTATTTGGAGAATTTATGATCTATTATGAAGTGGAAGCAATTTTTATACATGAGCAGTATTGGGAGGAACTGCCAGTGTGAAAACTCAAACCGGATCTGTGTGCATAATATTCTTGTCTTGCAGGAAGTAGTGGGAGTAATATGTGAAAAAGAGTTGTTCACAAATCAGTATCCTTGGGAGCTCTCTAGATGACTTTTCATCCACTTTGTGATATTCTGCAAAAGGAAAGATCCTCTTTCCCCTTCTTGAGCCTTTTTATGTCACAAACTGTGCACACAAAGCCTTGTGTGTAACAGCTCACAGTGGTTCTTTAGCGAAGGATGCAGCATAGGATGAGGTACAAAAAAAAGGTTCCAGTCCATGATGGTGGTTACAACTACAAACGTCTGTGCAAAATAATGTTAATCATTGAAACCAAATGTATTCTTAAAACTGTCCCTGTTATTAAAGGCTGAATTATCTTTCCACATTATAGTAGGACGAATACCACACAAGCCTTTGCACTGCCTTCACTCACAGCTTAACTGGAATCACAAACACTTTTCATAATGAAGTCCACAGCCTGCAAAAGGTCTGTATTCCAAGTGTATGCGTAGACCCTGTTGTTCCAGATTGTACTTCTTTCTCAAAGCATGCACTGACAAGCTTGCCAGTATGTTTATTACTGTACATCAGGGTGAGCCAAATAATGTTTATTACTGGCTGCACATTAGGTCAATCCAGAGTTTCACCACAACATGGTAGTTTTAAATGGGTTGTGCCTGAAGGGCACTATGCCTTATGGATCAGCTTAGTGGAAAGGAGAACCTGCACCTTCTGGATGTGCTGAGCTCCCACCTCAGCCTCAGGGGAGAGTAGGTACAGTGACAAATCCTGTCCTTGTATTCCCCAAGCACAACCACTCTTGATTTGTACCTGGCATTTTTCCAGGGCTCTGGGATGGAGGAAATCTTCCTCATGTCCTGCCTCACTCCATATAGCTGCACTAGGGCCAACCGCAGTTACTGGTACATGTATTATGTTGAATAGTTAAGTCTATGTAACGTCATAAATACATGTGTATAATACCTAAGTTATGTTCTTGGAGTAAAGATGCATCCATAAATATATGTACCAGCCTGATCCGTACATAGAAGACAGATGGTATTTATTCTGTGTTAATACTGCATGCAGAATTTCATCCCTCTAAATATCTCAAACATCCTTTTTTAGAATCTAAATCTACACATACAGATTCTTTTTGCTTTGACAGCTGACTGTTGTCTTTTACCTCCATTCAACATAGGCGGCCTTGGTTTGTTCTTATAAGTACTATCATCTTGTGTATCTTCAACCTAAATGTCTTGTAATTCTCCTGTCTTCTTAAATCAAGTTAATCAATTGATTTAATCAATTTAAAGATGGAAAGCAAACAATGCTGCTAACAATCCTGAAATTTGGAGAGTTAATAGGTCAACTTTGACAGGATTTGGATCTGCAGGTGTTGGCTTCACTGGCCATCACCTTTTTTTTATAGTTTGTTCTTTCTTAGTAATTTGTTTCAGAATACCATTACACATAAGGATGAAATGCAGCCACTGCTGAGATTTTACTGTTCAGTGTAACTTGTTCAGTTACTCAGTTGTTCAGTTACAATAGAAATACTGTTTGAGACACATGATCTTTGCCATTGTAGTCTTACGCTGGAACGTTTCTGCCTTACAACTACAGCCACACATAGATGTGGCTAAAAATTAAAAAGTGATGGCACTACCGTGGATATCCAAACCCCACTGTTTTAAGGGACTTTCTAAAGGAAACTAGGCCAAAAACTTCACCTATTTTAAAAGATATGGCAATCTGTTGTTTTAAAAAATCATTCACAATTCATTGAGTCCTTCTCTCTCCTATACCTTGAAAAATATCGTAAAGTAGCAAGATTCAGAATTCTTCTATCTCTGTACAGTTTTGCCTGCAAATATTGCATGCTGAAGTCTCCAGTTTGACAATTTCATTTTTCTCCATCACTGATCTTGAGAAAGAAATAATCTTAGAAGTCAGAAAATTCATAAATTGAACTAATTAGGTGTTGCTAAGTAAAATTGCTACATCACTGCATTTTCTCCCTAGTGTTAGCTGCAATTGATCTATTTGGCAACCAAAAGGTCTTAGGATCCATAAAGGATTTTTGCTTCTGGGGACTTCCATGTTTTGAAATTGAAAACCAGGAGCAGTAAGCCATATTTCTCAGTTACTTTGTTATTTGAAATCTGGCTGTGAAACTCTATTTACTTTGTGTTGGACTCCTGCCAGAGGAGGCCTGGTTTCAGCAGATGGTTGTGGAGCAGAGGCCAGACGTTTCCTGCTGCATCCTGAGGAGGCACTGATAGCATCACTCCCAGGCACAGGCAGTACTGTCTTCAGCAGCCATTGACTCTGGAGATGCAGTGACTGCTGGCAGAAAGGTTGTGAAGAATCCGTGAAGCAGCCCTTGGGGCAAAAGCCTTTGTGGACAAGAAAGTCCTGATGTGGTGCTCAGAGGTGGTGGAGCTGCCAGCCAGAAGATGAGCAGAGGGAGGGCTGGAGTTTTGACCAAGAGGAACTGAAGTGTTAAAACCATATGGACATAAACCAGTAGTGATGAGATGTGATTGCTTTGACCATTGACAGGATACCCCACTGTCCTGTCAGGGACAGTGTCAGAATTCTGTCAGAATCTCCCTAAAACTGAGCCTCCGGATTAGCACAAGAGACAACTGACAAGATCAAACATCTGCATAGGGGTCTGACTGAAGATATTTTTCCCCTACCTTCTACCTGCAGGAGCATCAAATATTCAACAACACTGAAAATGGAAGGATATCTCTGTTTAAAACCTCATAGAGTCAAGTATCAAACTTTGGTATTTTTTTTCAGTGACAGCCCTTCCTTCCTACTCATTGGCCTCATACAGGACAGTCTGAATCACCACTTTCATGACCTCCTGTCCCCTTCTAAGTAGTTTTCTTAGGCTGTGGTAGTTGGTGCCTTTTTCTTCCTTATTGACTTCTTCCGGCTTGAAGACAAGCACGCAGTATATAGGAACACCATACTCGTAATACTTTCAAGCTCAGCAGCGAGCCTATTTGACATTACATTGAGACAAAGATTTATTTTACTGTAAAGAGGAGGCAGTCTATGGAAATGAAGTTTCAAACTATCTGTATCATCAAAGAACCTGGATGGACCTTGGGAATTTAATCTGGTTATCATGACTTACAGAATGTAAATGAGCTGTGTATTACCCCAGCAAAAGGCCATACTCCTCACCTGACTGACCATGCCAAGCTACAGCCAGGCTTGTGTGAGCCTGGGCCATCGCTGTCTTGCACCTGATGATCATCTACATCTGCACAGAGTAAGGGCTGCATACCCATTTCATTAGCACCTATAAAAACTGCCTTGCAGAGATATGACTAAGTGGATGGCAAAGCAGAGAACTGGAGCTGTGTTTGCCAAGAAAACTGTTTCCATAACTAGTCAGAGTGGTAGCTAACACTGCTTCTTTGCTGGAGAAGGACTCGTGATCACGGGGACTACCTCAGACTTCCCTGGCAATTTTTTTAATGTTTCCTGTTATTTGGCAGGTTGCGATACTGCCCACCACACAACACTTGCACCTGCTCCAAACAGACGCTGCAAGACCCAGTAAAGCTTGGCAAACTTCTGGTCAAGCAGGCTATCATTATAACTAAAATAGCCCCCTTTTCACTGCCAGGTTTCTCCTGTCAGTTAATATGATATGATAGTATGATATGAGTTTGAAGGTTACCTAGGTAAACTGGCTTTTAAAAAAAATTTTTTTAAATAATTAAAACCATAAAAGCTGAAGTATTCATTAAAATCGGTTAGGTAGTTATTGTACTTGCATTTTACAGGTGCTACACATGAATGGAGACAACAAAACAAAGAGAACCAGAGGGAGATATCTTGGGCATAGCTCAGGATACACGGAGACAGACATCCCTAGGGAAGGAGAGTTGCAAAAAGGCATCAAAATGGAGTTCACTGAACCAGTGTTTAAAGCTTTTGGAAAGTGTCTTTTTTTAGCAAGCCTTTAAAGTCAATTATCCTCACAGAATATGTTTTATGTTTGTCTTGAGGATAAAGACAGCAAGTTTTCATTATTTATCTGCCTCATGCCTCAGGTTAGTCTCTGAGCATGCAGGTCTAGCCTTGTGCTAGACAAGAGATGGCAGATCCCTCTCTGTTGACAGGAGAGCAGGAAAAAGCCTTCCCCTCGGTGCTGGCTGCTAGCTGGAGAAAGGGCAGCAAGGCATTCCTCCTTGAAAGCACGAGATGCTATATTCCCCAACTGTCAGAGACAATTCATAACAGGGAAGAAAAAACAAAACAAAAGCCATACTAACGCAGAGTAGAGAAAATCCTGGAAAATAGGTTAGACAGTATTTAAATACAACTTTTCCCCACAGACAGGGCTTGTGTTATATCCTAAACTCCAGAAATGGAGGAAAAATAAAGACAGCTTTTGGAATTAACCTGGCAAAATGGAGTTAGCTCCCACCTGTCACAAGACTGCACAGTAGAGTTTGTCTTCATGCAGACAGCCAGCTCTTTCTTTCCCCAAAACGGCTCTTTCATTCTCTTTTGAAGATCATCCTCTAATGAATATATCTGTCCAACGCAGCAGGCTTCCAGTGCTTTTGAGTTAGAAAAGACAGGAACTTCAGTGCTAATACGGCAACATCAGTTTCTAGACCAGCAAAACCTGTCTGCAGAAAAGGAGAGGAGGACAGGAAGCCCCCAGCCTACCTGCTCTGATCTCAGCTGCTACACTCTTCAATAAAAACAGACATTTGGAAAATGGCAAAGAACAAGCGAGATCCTGGTTCTGCACATACCGGACAGGTTTCTGACATGCTTAAATTTTCACACATGCTTTGTTGACAGTAACGGGGCTTAAAATTAACTCCTTTCTATTACTATTTGTGTGTTTTTTTATAGAGCACTGACCAGAAGCTCAATCTCTGTGTCAAATGAAGGTGTTCAGAGCCATTATGTACAAGAAGTCCAGCAGACGATTGTAGTGGTCCTCAGTCAATATTCCCCAGAGGCCTCCAGTCTGTCCATCTGAGTGCAGGTTTGTCTCTTTGCTGTTAAGTAACTCCCCTCAGTGTCTTCAAGTTAATTCTGTCAGTGCAAGCTCTTTATTTACACAGTTATTCTGGATGTATTTGTTTTTTGCTTTAGTTGTATATAATAATGTAAACTGTGTATAAGATGCTGCCATTTTTCTTTCACCCATTTTGCATGGGTGCAGAGACTGAACAAAACACAAGACAAGTTGAGCTGGTTGTGTAGGAGTCAGCTAAAATGGCCTCCGTTTATGGGCCTGCCTACTACATAAAGGGAAAAATTCCTCACTCAGAGTTAAAACAGGCACGTAAGAAACCTGCGCCAAACCCTGTGCTCAGTTGCACTGAGGGAACATGAGGAAAGCACTGAGGGGGAATTACTCCTGATATGGAAAAGGCTCTCAGAGACCAGAATGTGGGCCTCTGCTGCAGCTATACACAACACGGCCCCATTTATTTCAAGTATCATGCTGGGAAAAAAATGTTAAATTCTTCTTTACTGCTAGGCCTGAGGAGAAAATCTCTTCTTTATGCAACATGGGACCCCAATCTCATTTTGGGCCTCTGTGCAATCTTAGTTTGGGTTTATGACTCAAACCCAGCAATAGAAACTAGCTTACAGTTGAAAGACTTCACACTAAAAAAAAAAATACAGAAAAATAAAAGGTGTGTTTTTTTTTTTTTAAAAGGTGAATTGATGGTGCGATATGGGAGTATAGACATACATTTTGAGGCCCACTGACCACTTCCACCACAAAAATGCAACCTGGGACTCTGGCCCAATTACTTCATCTCTGTGCTAATTTGATTGCATTCTGCCCTAAAACACCTGGTGTGATTGCAGGGTGGCAGTGGAAGCCCTGAGGTGCCAGCCTGGGCCTGGCATGGCAGATGTTACAGAGAGATGTGACTAATTTATTTTTTTGGTCATATGATGCCCATACAGATGTAAGTAAGTGTGATTACAGTTTGACATGATTGGGAAATATATTCATGAGGAACTAAATAAGAAATTTGTCATCCAACTGCTGGTTTAGACTGAAAGAAACACTGAAAAGATGTATATTTATTCAATGTATTGTAATAGTCTATGATCCTGCAAACATGATGTGCATCTGTTGAACTTTACTCTGATGTGTAGGCCCATCGATTTCAATCCAGGACTGATAGTTACACATTGGCCAGAACATTTTTACGGCTGGGGTCCTCATGGGTTAAGCTCTGGCCAGCCAGATGCCACAGGGTACACAGATGATCTCATTAGAGGCAACCCTGGCTGAGTTGGTACAATTGGTATTAACTGGAAATTGCCACAAAACTAGAAAACATCACCAAGGACATTCACCTTTGTCTTCCTGTCCAGCTTACATGCATATTGATGTAGTTTTCCTGCAAAAAGCAGAACAGTTAGGGTTTTCAGATTTATTACTTCTCTGTTTATTTCTGATTACAATTTTACTTGTCTTTTTGTCTTCTTTTTTGGATGCCCTTCAGAAATTTCCCATTAAAGTTAAAAAAAAAGCTTTTAATAAGAGGCAGGAACAAGAGAGCTTAGTTTTTGTGGTTCTGATGAGAGGTTTTGTAAGGAGAAGAAAATCACCATCGTCATGGCCATTAATGTTCTGATTTTGGAGCTTTGGAAACATAAGCGAAGATTTACTTTAGAAAAGTCTCACTTTGTTTGGTGGCATAGTAATTTACAATGTTCATCTCCTAAATTCAGCAATGTCCTGTCTTCATGTGAGTATTTACATTCTTAGTCATCTTTAGGCCCACATTTTCTGTGATTGGCATAGGCAAGTAAGTCATTGCGTACCACTGGCAGAAAGGGTACCCATGTGTCGTCCCCCTGCCAAGTGCTGCACCAGTGAAAATTGTGAATTCCTCTCAGAACACTACCAGCATTGGGGTGACTGGGGAAAGAAGGGCAACACAGGGTGGCTTGAGCCGCCTTTGCTGTTTGCAGAAAGCTGGGGGTAAAGGTCCAAAATAGGGGGGCTAAATGGCACCACAGGCCCAGGGACACAGGAGAAGGCTGAGGGCCCCGCATGGCCCGGCCTGCTACCGCCCGGTGCCGAAGGCTGGCTTCCACAGGGACGCGTGAGCCGCGAGGTTTATTATTATTATTAAAAAAACAAAACAAAACAAAAAAAACCAAACAACAACCAAAAAAACCCCCACAAACAAGGATTCCGGGAGCGCTGCCCGCGCTGGGACGCAGGGAAGGTGCCGGGAGCAGCCCGGGAGGAGCCGGGCGGCCGCGGTGCCGCCAGCTGATGTAATGCTGCTGCCGCAGGAGCCGGCTTCACGTGCCTGCAGAGCGCGGCTATGCGCTCGGTGCACCCGACACAAATCATGTGCATCTACGTGTATTATACATATCTCTCCGTCTAGAAGAAACGTACATACACACATACATACACATACGTGTTATTTTCGCCGCCGGCGCGCAGCCGGGGCCGCCCCCGCAGAGCCGGGCCGCTCCGGGAGGAGCCCCCCACCCTGCGGCGGGGGCCCGCAAGCCCTGGCCCAGGGCTACCGGAGGGGCCGCCCCCCGCCTCTGGCTCTCCGGCTCCGGCCCCAGCCTCAGCCTCAACCCCAGCCCCCTCCCGGATCCGGCTCGCCACCCCCGGCCTCGGCCCCAGCCCCAGCGGCGGCGCGGGGCGGCCCGTCTGCTCGGGCAGCGCCGAGCCTGCGCACTGGGCGCCCGGGCGGGCACGGCGGCCGCGGGGCGAGGAGCGGCGGCGGGGCGGGCCGGGCCGGGCCAGGTGCTGCGAGACGGGGGAGCGCAGAGCGACCCTGCGCGGGGGTGGCGGCGGCGGCGGAGGCCGTGCCGCCATGCGCCGTGCCGCCGGCCAGGTTCGCCATTCTGCGGCGTAGCGGAGGGACGCGGCTCGGCTTTCCGCCCGTGATGTCCCCCGGGCAACAGGGGAAGGCAACTCACTCGAGGGCTGCGGCAGAGGCCTAGTGCGGCCAGCGCCGCTCCGCGTCCCCGCCGCCGCGCCCCCATGGCCGAAGATCAGCAGTCGGAGGGACAGCCGCCACGGCGGCTGGCCGGCACCCCCGCGCCCGGTGGGGCCCTGCCGGCCCTGGTGCCGGGGCTGCAGGGTGGCGAGGCCAGCGCGCTGCAGCACAAGATTCGCAGCTCCATCTGGTAAGGGCCGGGCTCCTCCGCTGCCACCCGGGTCGGCTGCGCCCCAGGCCGGCGCTGGGGTACGCGGGTGGGGGGGTTGGGGGGTGCGCTGCGCGGGTGCGAGGTGGGGGGGGTGCGGCCCCTTTGTGCGGGGAAGCGCGGAGCGCGCGCGAAGCCGTCCGCGCACCCCGCCCATCGGGGGTGCGCGCCCCGCGGAGAACATGCGTGGTCGTGGGCAGGTGTGCCGGTTAGGCGGCCGGGAGGCCCGTGGCTGCTGCCGTGCCTGGCACTTCGGTTTTCCAGGAACGCAGCGGTCTCCCGTGTGCCGGGAGTGGGCGACGGGTACTGCCCGCCTGCGCTCAGCGGCTGTGATGAGGAGGGAGCGGCTCTGTGCAGAGGAAGGGATGCAGCCTCACCTGCTGAAAGCGTTTTAATTAGTGGACATCTTATACGGCCCTCTGTTTCTGTGGCTCGTTTTGGTTTTTTTAGCGCTCACATGAGACCCCCCAGCACAGAGTGTTGATGCAGTGGGGAATGCAGAGCGTTGCAGTAAGGGTGCATTTTTTTTTCAGTCTCCCTGTAAACCTCTGTTCTTCTGAGTTTCCAGTCTGGCAATTCAAATCCAGTTTTGACTGAAATTTGTGATGATGCTTTGCAAGTTCCTGCATGGGAATCCAGTTGGGGTGTTTTGGTTTTTTCTTCCCTGAAAATGACACTTTAAGAATATTTTTGCATGCATTTGGGGGAAAGAGATAACTTGAGTTTAGCTTGCCCTGCAAAGAAATTATTCTGTCTTTTTTAAAGAAACATCTGCAAGAGACTGTCACTTGCAGCATTTATATTTTGTTTATGTTTTTAAAAGCTGCTTTTGGCTGAGGGGGCTGATAAAGTATTGTAAAAGTTGGGAGTTGTAAATATAGGTTTCCTTTATATGTTCACACCATAGATATATTTATATACATGTACTCATCCTAACAAAAACATACTGATCTAGCTTGCCTGTTACTTCGTGTTGTACTTAGATTTTATAGTTTCAATTGCTGTAGCTGGAAAAGAGAATAAAAATATAATTTTTCCTTCACGTTCTTTTATTGTATGGCATACTGAAATTGTATTTGTTGTTTGATTGTTGGTTGGTTTAGGTTTTTTTAATATAAACAGTAAATAATATTTCATTGTCCTTAATCCACACTTGCTACCTTTTGTTTTGGTTTTCTCTGCAATGTGACCTAGAGAAGCAATACAAACTGCTGAATCTCCTGTCTGTTTAGATGATGAAATCTTGACACCCTTCTATTTGTTGTGGTATTTAGTGATGGCCTTTTTATATTTTCTTCTCTTTCCATGAATGTGCTGTTTGGAAATGAGCCTCAGAGAGCATGTTTACATCGCATTTGGATTAGGTATCATGTCCAAGTTGAAGACAAAATGGCTACTAAGTAAAACCTCTGCTTTTATTATGGGTTTTCTTTTCAAGGAAAAAGGGCACATATGTTAGCCTTTTAAATGAAAGCTGCTTATTTGTTTCAGGTAAACTTGATGAATAGCCCTAGCCCAGGTTTGCTACAAAGGAATGCAGCGTTTTGCCCGGTGTAAATGGTTTGCCTGGTGTCGAGTGCCTCTGAGCAGCAGAGGTTTTGCCAGCACCTTACAGCACCATGTCCTGGTACTTTGACAGACATTCCTCACCTCTATGCAAGCATTCCTCCCTGGCTACCTGCCTCCTGCACCAGGCTGGGACTTCGCTGCTGCTTTCAGGCAGTATCTATTCCCTGTGTGTTATACTGTTGATATGCAGTATCTGAAGATAAGGTTAATTTTTAAATAATAAAACCTTTTCTTTGACATCTTAGAGTCTTTTTATCTGGGACTACTAGAAATTTTGTGTTTCTGTATTGCAATCAAGCAGTCTTCATTTGAGGCTGGAGTTTAATGATAATTCGCATCTTTGTGTAGATGCGGTGGTTGTTTTTGAGCAAGGATGAGGAACATTGCCTGGGAAGTTGTACACACTGCACTTGGAGTACGGTGGGAAGTCTCCTTCTGTAGTTGCAGTCTTGGATCCGCTCTTCTGTTCAGTGGCTGCTGTGTGCAGGTGATGGATAAACAGTGGGGGAGATTGTTGAAGGCTGCTTGTGAAAATGGCAGTGCTCTGTTGTTAATGGGACTAGGTGTAATGTGCAGAAGAGAGCTTCCTGTTTTCTGCCTTCCTTCGTCTTCCTCCTCTCTTCCCCTGCCATGCCAGTTGTGTGTGCTGGCAGGTTGGCATGTTCAATTCCTCCTTTGCTTCCCAAAGGGTATAGCACATCTAGATTAATACTCTCCTGTATTGTTTTACCCCCACCTTTCCTACATGTGTTTCTGCATAGTGGATATTTTTACTTGTTCGTTTGTTTTTAAAAAGGGTTTCAGTCTGCAGTTGTATTGTCAGGGGAAATAATAGTATAGCAAAATATAGCAGCTACTAAAATACTGGACTTGAGGATCACAAACAAGTCTGTGCTTGTCCTTCCACTGTAAAGACAAATATAAATATAGCGTGTGATGTAGGCCCTGAGCGGGACAATGAGTTATTCATTATCTCAACTCGTACTTAATTTATTCTGTTTATTAAATTAAAATGTAGTTCAGCAAAAGCTCAAGTAATTGTGAACATGTGGAGTCCCTTAAAATGAAACAATAGGTTAAATACTGCTGGTTAAAATTCAGACACAGTCAACGTATGTAGTGAAGACTTAAAAATGTGCTTGCTAGGAGTCCAGTCTGGTTTTGGTTTGGTGTTGGGAGTTTTTTTTGGTTTTTTTTTTTAAATATAATGTGACCATTAGTTTGAACTGAGGAGGGGAAGATCTGAGAATGACTGCACTGTGCTTAAAAACAAATCAGGAAGTAATAATTGCATTAAAAATATCACATACAGGTATTTAACTGCTGTTTGGTTACAATAATTCAAGTTCATCACTGTCTAACTGTATTTTTTTCCTGTCTGCCCCACTTGAACATATCCAGCAAAGTGGTGTCCATTTTTATTTCATGTTGCGTATGTGCATTGCTGAGGCAGTCAGATGTATTCTTATGGTGTCGCTGAAACGGGCAGAAATAATATTAGATGTCTTTTCCCATTGATGGATTAGAAGTCTAGACGGGGAGAACATGTCTTTGGGAGCCCAGCCTGGCTGATTAGTGTCAGGTTGGGTGGGTTTCTAAATTGCCCTGGTCTTCGCTGGACACTGGGCCTTAATCTGTCTGGTTTTATTTCCCTTTGGATTCATTAAAGCTTTCATATTTATTAATAGCTTTTTGTCCAGACGTTGGAGCCTGAGGCGGGAAAACCTCCCTAGTCAGCTGTCTGAGCATATAGACTAATGTGGTTTCAGTTATTTTCTTTCAGTGAGGGTACTGTATTACCAAATGTTTGGTATTTGTATATGATGTTTCTGTACCCAAACATACAGTGGTGAAGACAGAGTCTACTCAATATTATATTAAGTTGCTAAAGAATATCCTGTAGCTGAAGACAGACAGTGATGTACATACAGAAAAGCAGCATGGCACAAGAATTGAGATGTGGATGCAACCAGGGAAGGTAAGTGTTGGCTGAGAGTCTGCTCTCGCTGGCGTGAAAGACAGACCAAAAGTTTTAGGCAATTTAATCCCTCCGCTCACTGTATTAATATAAAATCCAGTCTGTAGCTGTGAACACTGAAGGAACGGACGGGTTTGTTTTCTTGCTTACTGTTGCGAATAACTGGTGATGATTCTTCAATAAGTACTTGTTTACTGTTGTAAAGAGTAATCTGGTGATTGCATCTGTGTGCTTGTTGGCCCCAGCTCCTTTCACCTTGCCTGCATCTCGGCTGTTTTTATCCTAAAGGCATCTGTTAGGATTTGAATATAATAATTCTGCTCAAGAGATTAATTTCTCTCCTCCCCCTCCCCAATACCTCATATGTAAACCAAGTTGAGGACCAGGCGGTGTGGAGTAGCAAACACAAAGCATTGCTTTTGCAGCCATTTCGGTTGGATCTGAAACCCGTACCCACGTCCGTAATTTTTTGTCCTCAAATCACTCTCCTAGCTAGAAGTTGTATGGGAAAACCACGTGAGCTAGGCCGGGTGGTGCCAAAATGATATGTCCTAAGGCCCAGTTTGTCTCATGTTGAAGGGGGAGTAGGAGGTAAATTGTGCCCTTGTTAGTTTGGGGCTCTTAATATTGTGCTAGAAAAACAGATTAGCTGGTTATAACACCAATATTTTCTAATCTTTGGAAAGCTCCATTCTTTCTTATGACTTGCATAATTCCTGTTCCTTCCTGTGGTTGCATCCATCACTCCTCATTAGGCATTGTCAGTGAGCATGGATTGGCACTTAGCAGTTGGCACAGCAAATGTTCTGCAATTTGGGAAATGCCATTGAAATTTTTTGTAATAGGAACTACTACTTATTTGTATGGTTAGGTCAGCAGAAAAAGAATTATTGACAGTCTTGGTATTTTTAATAAAATACCTGGCAATGAAGAGGGAAGCTCAAGGGGTATGTGTTCAGACTCTTTGCAAATGCAGGTGCAAATGCCTTTTTGGTAGTTTTCTTATGCAGTTGAAATCCCTGTAACACCCTTTATGTATTTTTCTAAAACACAGGATTTTTTTGAGTTAGGTTGGATTAATCTGTAGACCAATCCATCTGCATTTATTCTTTTCCAGTTTTCTGTAGCTCAGGAGAGGGAGGGAGGGAGTAAGAGCAAAAAAGAAAAAAGCCCTCTATGTTTTGTTAAATGGTCTGTCAAAATTGAGTGGAGAACTTAAAATTTCCTGTAACTATTTACAGACTCTTTGTGGTTATTCTGTGCCCCCAACCTAAAATGCAGCAGCCCCCATTCCCTCTTTTGTTCTGGGTAATTGTTGGAGGTGGGAAACAAAACTTATAATTCTTCAATAAAAGATTACTAACTATTGTGAGGAACAGCTAATAATTATTACTGACAGATGTACAGGCTGTACTCTTTCACTAAATCTGTGTAACATCAGAAGTGTGTTTACCTCCTTTGAAAAAGTACTTTGAGACCCTCAGCTAAGAGGCGCTGTGTAGAACTGCAAAAATTTCTTCTCACTAACCCAGTTTTCCTTGGCTTTGTGATTCTATTGTTTGCAGGTGATGGGGAGACTTGCCTGTCCTGAATGTATTTCCTGATATGGTGTATAAGCAGTCAAATACATAAGAAAAAACTGAGCTGTGGACCATAGTTTAGAGTAGTCCCTAATGATTTCGGGGAAGGTCATCCTTCCTTGGGCAAAGCATTTAACAGCATGTCAGTCTCCTTCACACTCTGTTTCCCCAAATGGATGGGAACAAAAAGTGGAATTTGTTTCATTTGATTCCATCTGTTTCTCTACAAGTTGGTCAAGGTAGCTGTTGTGGAGAAAAATGTACCTGTGAGGTGAGAGCCAACTCCTAGGGAAGACGGTTCCATAAAAACATCCATCTGATCACTTTATGGGCCTATTTCTCTTTGACTGCAAACAAATTTTAAACTGTGTGCCAGGATGTAACCATCTGTGGTGCAGATCTCTTGAGCTTGGCAAAATAAATCCTACTCCATTTGTCACTTTTCAACTTGATTTCTTTTCCTGGAGAATGGCCGCTGCATCCTCTGTCGGTTGTTTTGGAGACCTTCAGTTCCCTTAAACAAGGTCCACATACACCCTTTATCTATTACTACCCATTCCTGCACAGAGGAAGCCCTCCTTTTGGGGGGAAGTCCCCCTAGAAGAATGCCTTCTGACCAAAGTGACTTAAAAAGCCATTTACTATTTGCTGAAATGCATCCCCTTGCTATTGGGAAAGCCTTCCTCCATGCTGCCGGGAGCGGGCAGGTCAGCGGTACGCAGCAGTCAGTGCCAGATTGCCATGGGAGGAGAACCAACTTTCCAAAACAGGGCATGGCCACCACGGTGGTGGAGTTTCTAGGTCAGCAGGTGTGGAAGCCAATTTGGTCTGCAGGCATTTTTACAAGGTTAGAAAATAAACCTGAATAAAATGAATGCTGACCTTTATGTAACCTTCTGAGAATGGAGTTGATATTTTATTGAATATCCTGACTCCAAGTTGGACCGAATAACTTTGCAGAAAAAAAAAGTTCTTTGTAAATCTGCTTTTAGGAAGAGTGGATTTTTCACTCTTGCTCGTGAGTTTTGTTTGTCTTTGTTTCTTGAAACAATAGGATCTAATGAAGTATATGGGGGAAGGGAAATGATATTCAAGTAATAAAAGATTTGGCTGTTTTACTGCTGTTCATTTAAAATGCATAGGAGTGCATTAAATTGTTGACTTCACAGCATCAGACATATGCAATTCCTTGTTTCATAAACATTTTACTTTCCACTGCAGGAGTTCCCTTTGTTGAAGCAAGTCAGATGGTGTGACATTGTGATTCAGAGCAGCATTTCTGATAAGTTCTTAATAAGCACAGAATTTCAGGATTGTCATTCCAGGCCTCTGTAGCTGGGTTGCTCACCATTTGGGGCAACTCTGTTTGATTTGCATGTGTATGTATGCTATTAGAGAGAGGGAATCCACATCTCTGAAAAGAATGCTTAGAAATCCCACCCCCCCAAATTTTCTGGATGCCGTATAAATTAATGAGAAAAAATACTGTAACTGGGTGAGATGACAGGATTGCTCAGGTTTGGGTGATCGGACTTACACTGAAGCACTGGTCAATCTTTTAATTAACTGGGGCTTGGGGTGGTTTTGTTAGTCTTTTTGTGTGTGTGAGTGTAGTTTTGAGAGCAGGGGTTGTGTTTAATGTTTTTATACAGATCCCATAACTTAGGTATGTTGCCTTCTCTTGTTACTCCACTCTGCTGCTTGCCAAACAGAAGTATTTGGAGAAGGGCCAGAGCTGCAAAATTCAGATCAGGATCCAAATTAGGATTTTTCGTTTAAGCCTTTCTAATATCTAATATTACAAAGCCTCACATATAAACAAGGAACTCCTTATTTTTAAACTGGAAAGATGAGGAGATGGAGTTAGCTTTCTAGCTTGCCTCTGGAACAGTCCAGGTAGAATTCTGGACTGTTATGTTTGAAAAGTTATCAGGTGGTTATTCAAAAGCTAAATTGAATAGATGACAATGCAGTCCTCTCACCCAGAAAGAGCCCAACCAGAAAGCCAGCACAAGTTCGTACTTTCAAGTCAGTGAGAAGAATCCCCTAAATACATCTAAAAATTCTGAAACAGCTGAGGTGTTTCATTGTGTTCCCTCAAATCTTTGTGAATTTTGAGGGTTTGTTTTCTTTTGTGCTAAATGGAGTTAGCCAGTATCTAAATTTTAATGCTTTTTTGATTTAATGGAAGAAGGATTATCTACCATCAGGTAGGATGCTTGTAATCGGCTGCTGTGCCATCAACAGGCTTTCAGTAAACTGCCAGGTGTTTTCTGTTGTTGAACGTTTAATCTTTAAGACAGTGGAAAAAACATTCAAAACTTCCTGAATATTTTCCTTGTTGCTTGTTTTTAATTGCCTGTGGTTGCTGCAGTGACATTGAACCAGTCAAAGGGTGGGGAGCCCGGGTGTTGCTGCAGGCAGGACTGGGAATAGTGTCTGTGGGTGGGACCTGCACCCTGGGTGTCCTGGTGGAGGGGCCTCTCTTGGGTGGTAGACCTGCCAGGCTCTCCTTTTGGACCTGCTCGGTACTGCACTCAGCGAGTGGTCTAGTCTTTATCTATTGTTCAGGCTATGTGAGCTGTAACCTTTTTCTAACTATAACCTATAAACACACCGCATGGTGCAGTGTGTGGTGACTGCAGAGGTATGGGAGGTGTCTACGGATGTGGGTTTCTCGGGGCATACCTGTGCTCTTCCGGAACAGTGGATCCTGCTTAGCTTTTCCCTGGAGCTGGCTGGGGATGGTATCACTTACTGATTGTCAGGTACGTCAAGTTTGGGAAGAAAATCTTTTTCCTGGGAAGAGCTCGTTTATTAAATGGTCAATATCTCAATTTAAATGGTCAATATCTCCCCCGAGAGCAAATTTGTGGTTAAATGTCAAGGTCAGTGATTTATGGCTGTCCTTTTTCTTGGATGGTCTCACAGGCATGGAGGCAATCTGTATTTCTTAGTCAAAGATTCCTAAGTGCCATTATAAGGTTATTGGAACTCCTGCCAGTGAAAAAGTTGGGTTGCGCTGGACAGCAGGAATTACAGTTCATTACTTTGCCTATAAAGCAGTCTGTCAGCAATACAAACAGACCGTTGGAACTTTTTCTTGGTATGAGGTTGCCTGGAAGCGCCACTTAATTGTCCGTGCTGGTGGTGTGCAGGCAGTAGGTTCTCCAGAAGAGCACGCAGGTAGCAATTACCCACCGGTGTCCCTGCTGTTCCCTCGAGGGAGACTCCCTTGCAGGACAGGTACCCTGCCGAAGCAAGCTGTGCTTGTTTGTACTTGCACAGCATTGTCCACCTATGGCTACCATGTTCCACACTGTGTTCAGATTCAGATGCTTTGTGCTTCTCACAGTGTTTCTCAATGAAAAGTAAATGATTGCTTTGTGATCCTTGTGCTGATTTATATAAAAGTTGGTGGCTGCAGGTGAGGCACCTGTGAGGCCGGCTGGCGCTCAGCCCCTGCATGAAATCTGCAGCTCTTTCTGCTGTGTGATGGGACTGTCTGAGGCAAAGGCCAAAAATAATTTTGAAATTATCTTGTAGGAGTCAGAGACTGTGCCACAGAAACCATTTATCCAAGCTCTGACGAAGTATGGTGTTTCTTTCATTAAGGGTACATAAAAGTTTGCCTATTTTCTTTATGGTTTGATTTTTTTTTTAAATTAAGCTTTTAGCATTATAAATGAAGAGCTGTGTTAGGGCGTGCAGTTGCTATTAGTGGTCATGTTGACTAAATAAATTAGTTGATATCTAAAAGACAGTCAAATTGCTCACTGGCAGTGATTGCAAGCTGCACACCTGGAACCACAGCATGCTGAAGAGCTAAGCCAGCTTTTGGCTCCAGGAGCCTGCTCTGTAGAATTATCTTCATTATGCTTGATTCCAGTGCTATAGTTTAATGATTAACTCATAAAAAGTTGAGCAATGATTTGGCAGCTGAGAGAAAAGTGTATTTGCCTCTTCCATTCAACAAGTGAATGAAGTGGGATTTACAGATCTAGTTTTAAAAATATGGAAAGGGATATTTTGAACAGAAACTATCAGTTGTATTTAACAACTAGGGATAGCTTACAAAGTCAAAAAGACCCCAAGTAATCAACAAATATGCTGAAGACATAAGAAAAACCACTTCTTTCTCTTTTTACAGCAATTTTGAAATGCTGGGTTGTGTGTCTTTGATTACATCAGGCAAAATTTGTCTAAATGCAGTTTGTAGTGAAATTTCAGTTAAAAATTAATCTTGTAAATCATAATTTTATCATGCAAAAAAAAAAAAAGCTAAAATGCTGACCCTGAAGATTTGGTAACCTATGTAATTAAGTCCTTGGTCCATGAAGGTATTCAGACAACTATCTAATTGATTATTTCCAAGTAGAGGCTAGATGTCTGATTACCTTGTAGATATGTCCCTGAATGTACACTATGAGTAGTCAGTTTTCGTGGTTAATAATGGCTAAAAAAATGGTAATACTCTAGGTCTCTCAGGCTGAGAATAAAAATGAAAAACAAGATAATTTTTTGTTTCGTTTTGTTTAGTACCGATCTGTTTAAGCAATCCCCATTTAGCTTTCATTGTGCATATCCCCATGGACTGCATCTTTTTCCTGCTAGAAGCTTGCTTCTCTTGGAGGGATTAAGGACATGAGGTGAAACTTGTAGCTTAATTGAAAAACAAAATTTAGATTGTGTGTACAGTGTTTCAGTGTGTGGAAGCCCTGTCTTTGTGAACCCTTAGACACGTGTATGTACTGGGATGTCACCAGTCAATAGCTCCAGATGGTCAGGGTGAAAATACTTGTAATGGGTAAGTGTTAGCAGTGCAGAAGCTAATAATGGTTACTTGTCGCTTCACAGTGATTCTTGTCACTTCAGAAGAGTTCTTGGTTACCACTGGATACTTAAAATACCAGAAGCTCTGTGGCAAAACTAGGCTCAATGTAGGATCAGGAGATAGCTCAAGTACATTGTATTCTTCTGGAAGAGATGATCGTTCCCAAGTTAATCAAACACAGAAATATTGATCTGCAGTTTTGGCTTGATTATTTCAGCTGCTCAGTAAGGGAGTGGCAAAGCAGCATGTATTTCAGCTTGAAAATTGAAATCAAACTATGTTAATAATCAGGAAAAGATACTTTCATTCCCTTAACACAGACGACTGCTCTCCCACTGGCATGTTTATGCATGATGTGGTTCACAGGAATGAAAATCCAGACGGATCAATTCTATAGTGCTCTTAGACAATGTCTCCTTCTGGAAGGACCCATCAGACAAATGGTAACATTAGTGTGAGACTTTCATACAGGTATAGTTCAGTAAGTTGTTAGATGCTGAAATATGTTAGCCAGTTACATGCTGCAGCCTACAGTTACATCCACAGCCTACATGCTGCAGATATCTCTGTGAATATTGCTTTAGTACCTTTCTGTCCACCTCTGTCTTAAATATAATTCTCTGGCACTATTATTTTTTTTGAAGGACAGAAGTTTAATGCAGCTTTTTTGAAATCTGGTCTAGATTTAATCAAGGACAGCCTTTTCTGTTTCTGACTACTTTACTAAGTAAGTTGTGGTGTAACTTTGCAGTTTCCTGGGATGTTTGAAATGGACACGCAATGAGTAATGAATACATGCAGGTATTCTGCAAATTGTCTAAATAGGGTGCTAAATGCAGTGACCCGCATGGCTGTGGCTTCAGTACTTTGTACTAGGACAGGTCATATGCCCTCTGCTATCTTTTTAGAAGAAAACCATGACAATATGAAAACTTGTAAAATGGGTATCAAAATGCGTATGGACAATGCCATGCCTGCAAAACAGGTATATTACTTGAGAAAAAATGGCTAAGTTCTCAGTTGCTTGGGTCCCATCTCCCCGCAGTTGCCTACAGAATGGGGTGGCAGAGCCAGGCGTAGCAGAGTCTGCCTGTCTGGCTCAAAGAACTGGCTGCATACATTGTCCTCTGTTCTGAGGAGACGGGGTACTGAACCCTGAAGTTGTGGGGTATTAAGTACGGGTCAGATGCCTGCTGTTCATAATTTCCATTCATAGATTAGGTTTTAGAGGAAAGAAAGAATCTGATAAACTTGCTTGTTCATTCATCATGGCTGCAGAGGCAGCCCAGCCTCTGAAGGAGGCAGTGGGTGGAGCGAAGGTGACTTGAGTGACTGGTGCTTGTCTTCTCTATGCGAGAAGTTTATGCAGCGCTCGTAATGGAATTGTCAGTTCTGGCTGCTGTGAAGCTGTACACGTCTGATGGATGCCTCAGCCCGTGACCTGGTAAACATAATCTTGGGTTGGAGTAACCGGTCCTGCAGTGCAGGCTCATGTAAGATAGCATCTTACATTGTTTGACACAGTTAAGCTACCACCTAGCAGTGAGTGCAGTCGTGTTTAAACCCAGCTTTGTAGGTGCAAAGTGAAATAGATGCATGCAGGTATGAACTTACATGGCTTTAACTTAATTAAATCTTGTGCAGCTTTAATTTTAAGCAAGTGCAGCTTACAGGTTTAGACAAGCTCTTTAGGCTGCAAGTAAACTAAAGTTCACCTGGGTTGCAGGCTAGGGGAACTCAAACTTTCCAAACTAAATCCTTGAGAATTAGAGTAGCGTGTGTTTAACTTTTCTGAAAACCCTAGTTAAGGATTAAAACGATTTTAAAGGACACCATTGGTATTATTATTTTTTTTTTTTACCCCTAGAAACGGAGGGTTCAAAACTGATGGGTTATACTACTTCAGTAATCAATGAACTGACTGTTGAGGTAGGCGACAGACTTCTGGCTACTTGCAGCTTTTTATTTGCAGAGACCAGACGGTTTCTTTGCCTGGAGTGGGTTGAAGCCAGTAAACAGAGGTGAGTGAGAAACGCCCCAGGATGCAGGTGCTAGGCTGAAGGGTGGAGACCTGAAAACCTGTGGCAGCTGAAAAAGGAGGTGTTTTTTGAGATGGGAGGTTCTATGGCTATTGCCATCAGGCAGCAGTACCACATTGATCCCGCATATGTTCAGCTTTTAAATTTTCACCCCTACAAAAAAAGTCAAGGACAGGAGTAGGGTTATGGGATGTGCCAGTAAGCAGTGTGGCACAGGTCAGGGAGAGAAGTTGCCTTTCCTGTGGCAGCAAAGCTACGCCCATCTAGCACAAAAGAAGTGACCCTTTTAGTAGGCAGATCCTTGGAAAGTGCTTGTAGGTACTTGGAGCATTACTCGCACAGGGAAACCTATGAGGTTGCAAGGATTGCATTCCCTGGGAGTTACCAAGGTCAGCACTTGGGTACAAGTTCCTCCAGTGGAAAAAAGGGTGCAGAGGAGCTGTGTGGTAGACAGCCATGAGAGGAAAGGGAGTGAGGAGGAGGAGGAATGCAGACGTGTGGAGATTGGGGCAGAAGCAGAGGTAATAGGATATTGAAAGCGGCATTGGGAGAAGGGGGCTAGATAAAAGCTGGATTTGTTTGCAGAAAGACAGGCTGATGCCTAAGGGTGAGCTGTTTAGTGTGGAGGGGAGAGATGGATGACTGCGGTATGGATGAGGGACAAAGTGTGTGTCAGGGAAGCACCATGGGTTAAGCTGAACCTCCC
This sequence comes from Phalacrocorax aristotelis, assembly GCF_949628215.1. NCBI lineage: Eukaryota > Metazoa > Chordata > Aves > Suliformes > Phalacrocoracidae > Phalacrocorax > Phalacrocorax aristotelis. The sequence goes on from NC_134282.1 coordinate 40,252,238, forward strand.
CAGTGCAGCATCTGTGAAGGGCTCACCAGGCCCACTGCAGCCCTCAGAATACTTCTCTGCTTCGGTGTGTGTGTGTGAGGCCTCAGGTAGCATTGAGATGGTAGCATGATGTGAAGGCTGGGGCTCCTGCGGGACACCTGCAGCTGTTGACCCTGCAGGTTTTGGAGATAGGATGGCTGCATTGGCTGTCTGAGTACTGGCTTGTCTTGGTGGGACTCAAGTAGTATGTGGGGCTCAACGCTGAGCTTGGCAGTGCAGGAGGGTCTGGTCCGTTCCATAGGCCAGCGCTCACTCAGGGTAACAGCACAAGAGAGCTTAGAAAGGACTGGGTTATGGCACTGCTAACCAGGTGATACCTCCCTGACTACCTAATGAATAGGATAATGAAGACGTTACAGAAATAACTAGGATAGCGGTGGGACATGGCAATGTCAAAGGAAATAATCAGAAATAAAGAAGAAACAACACACCTTTTACCGGCAGGCTTAAATCTGCCATCCTGGCACCTGCGCCAGCATTGGGAAATGCATATGGTAGGAGAGCATTGCTGTAGAGCTGCTAACACTGGAGAAGCTTTTATATTGGGTTCAGCGGACTTTTGTGAAATGATGTCCCATAAACATAGCTCTGTACATAATTGCACATTTATGGGTGTGTATTAAACATAAGTAGAGTGTATTTTCTTGTGAGTTTGTGTGTTGTTTCACTTTGCCATCAGCCGTCTGTAGCCACCATTTCTTGAAGAAAAGGCAGCAGAGGACAAAGTCTGTGCCCTGTGGCAGGCTGCGATGCACAATGAGGCACTGCCTTCATCCTTCTCACCTTGTTGGCTCTGCAGGCATGGAGTGAGAGAGTTTTGTGCACGTGTGTTTTGTGCGTGTCGTTTTTTTCTCTTTTTTATTTTCTTTTTTATAAGTGCTGCTCAGGAGTGCCACTGTTTTAGTTTTACTAGGCATCCTTTCTTGGAGCCATGTGGGACAAAGGCTTGAGAAAAATCTCATCATGCTTTATAGCATCTCCAGACCCCTTAGAAATACTAGCCTTAAGTAATAATGTTGTGATTAGGCGTCTGCTGACTATGGCTGAAAATACCACAGCAGATCTTTCAGCTATCTATAGACTGAATTCAGAAGCAACTAAAGATTGATTTGTTTTTTAATAATTAGTTTTAAAACCAGAAGTTTTCATTGTGAAATACGTGAACCATTGCAATGGATGACTTGCCGTTTAGCCACAAACCTGCTTATCTGGTGACTGTATCCATTCTTTCTGCTTTTAGTGGGAAATACTTTAAGTTTCAACTCAAGCAGTCTTTTTTTTCATGTTGCTGTATTGACATCGCCCTGTGCTTTTTTTACTTAGCCTTTTTAGGCAATTGATCCTTGCAGACTGATCTTAGAACAGTGCCCTGCAATGCCCCATGTAGATTATCTTCCTACATAATGTATAGAGGGCATTGCATCCTTGGAATGGAGTCCTGCCTGAATGTAACAATATGTACTGATTTTAATTCAGAGCAATGCTGAAAGAACCAGGGTGAGAGCTGTGTAAAAGCATTTTCTTTGTCTCTTAGAAGAGTTCATAAAAGTAACTCGTAGCAAAATACTGTATTTAAATATATGTAAAAAAAACCAAACCCTAGGAACTTAAATTTCTGTCTTGTTGCTGGAATAGAGCACCTGGGAGTGTGTTTGTTTCAAGTTCTTCCCATTTTAAGAATTGTGGAACAAGCCTTTAGCATTGAATACAGCTAGATTTCTTCAGAGAGCTAAAAGATGTTTGTAGACCGAAATTTCAGACATAGGTATTCTGATGTCGCTGGCTAATTATTTCTTGGCAGTTCATTACAATGGGCTGCATTTGAGACTTGTGCATTTCATCAGCAGCCTTATCTTCCTTCTTTGTTCAGCTGTTTGTATAGTTGGCATTATTTAATATTCATAAAGTCATCATAGTGTCAGAAATGGTGAAGGGATTAAATTTTTATCGTATATGAAATGTTTAAATTGCATTTATTTTAGTAACAAGTGTTGAAGTCATGCATTTGACCAACTTTAACCTGCACTAAGTTAAGATGTCATTGCATGTTGAACCTTTTTCAGGACTGTGCTGCAGCATTGCTCCTTCTTGTGTCTGTTGAAAAACCGGTCTGGCTTACTCTCTGGCAAGTGGAAGGAGGTAGATCAGGTTACAGGGAAGATTAAATGGTTGCCGCTCTCCCTTGTTGCACTGTTTTGTCGGCTTGCTGTGCTTGTTGCTTCCCTGTTTTGCTGAGAAGAGTGGTTTGACTTGGGTTGAGGAGGAGTCTGCTTTCAAGCTGCCAGTATTTACAAATTGGTGAATACTTGCTATGTTGACTTTTTGAGTCCTGAGAGTTGGGAACTTTTCTACATTTCCAGTGGACACAACTCTGACTATTTTTATGCTTTAGGGAAATAACAATACTTCATGTGCTTCCAAGATGCAATTACGGTCCCTGTAGCTTTTATCTGGAGTAAGAATATGCGGATATACTGCATTTGAATACTGGAAGATTTAATTTGTCTTGTATTAAATGTTTTGCTTCTATTTGCTTGGGTTTGTGCTAGGTTCAAGTGCCTTGTCTCTAAGGCATTGACATTGATATCCCCAGGGGAGAGAGAAGTGCAGGCAGGGAGAAGGCCTCTAGGTGGCATCAGAAGCCACCTGATTTTTGGCTCTTGCATGCCAGAGGGTGAGGTGCAGATGGGAGGGGAGTCTTTTGCTCTGGGATGCCAGGGTTGACTTGCGGACATGCCTGGCTTGGGTGTGCTTTCCTTTCTCAGTAACCTGTGCTAGCAAAAGCTCTTACTCCATTAGCTGAGCAGTATTACTTATATAGTAATCATTTCACTAATTCAAACACGTTTCAACCTTTTTCAGCTCTGCTTTCTAAATATTTAATTGAAGTGCTTTTACAGCCATTTTACTTCTTTATCGACGTGAGCCAAGCCAGACAATGTAACATGACATACGTTAAGATGTTAATCGAGTAGCAGCACACATAGGTGGCTGTTTCATAATTTTCTCCTTAGGTGATCCTTGGCTCCAGTTTAACATTTCTTTGTGCTTCCGAATGGAAGGTTATATAAAGATATGTTTAGAGCTGTAAGTCTAAGAAAGAGAAGCATTAATTCAGTAAGATTAAGAATTAACTGCTGAATCCTGCAGTCACCACTGGGTCACAGAGCTTGTCGTGATAAGGATGCGATGATAGTACCTTTCTGATAGTGCTACTTACTGTAATAGGGTTGGTAATCTTTTTATCGAGTGGTTCCTTATAGCATGCAGAGTAAATAGAATTTTTTTTTCCTCTTTTAAATGTCGCCTGTTGTTGTCAAGAGTTGTGGAAGAGATACCAAATCTTTCCAAAAGGATGCGTGGTCAGTTTAATAATGACCCTCTTTATTTTAATATGGCTTTCAGAAAGATGACTTTGCCAAAACTGTTGCTGTTGGTATTTGGTAGTGGAATCTAACTTGCTTTCCTCAGGGAGCTAACTGGGTTTTTGCAAGAGGCAAAGGGGCAGCAGGATGCTGCACAGGAAAAAGAGCTGCTGGGTGCTGTCAACACCCAAATATCTCCTGTGCCTGGGGACGCAGGCCTGGTAAATGCTGCGAATGTGGTATTACTCCCCCCAGAAGCAGCCTTTCGAGACTATCTGTAGACCCTGTTGTTGGTTTGACAAACAACCTTCTGCAATTGTACAGGGGAATGACTGATGCAGTGGCAAATGGAGGCTTTTCAGAGCTGAGTAGTTTTAAAAGGCCATGTGGCCAAAATAATTCTTCCTTGGCAGACAGCTCTAACTGCTGTCTTGGGTATCGTCCTCATGCAGAAGGCTTGTTTTCAGATGTCTGAGTAAAAATATTAGGGCAGTGGTGTGTCACCATGCAGCGTTAGGGTCATAAGCATGGGCTACAAGTGAGCAGTTGGGACAGTTTCCTGGGGCCCTGAACAGCCCCTGCACTGGTTTCTCTGCCAGAGCAACGCAGAGTTCTTGCTGGTCTTGTGCCAAACTCTCAAGAGAAAAAACTTATGGGTGTTTTGGTTCGGTTTTGGTCTTTCCCCTTCTCCAAATAAAGGTTATTTGAGAACTTGATAAGCCTCCTCTCTCTTTTAATTGCCTGAGAGGGTAGCTGTTTTACCATCTGAGATGGTAACTAGTTAACAGTGCCAATGATAAGCAACTATACACCGGGGTTTTCTTTCTAGTTGTAACTTTTCTTATTGCATCCCGTCCATCTGGTAATAATGTAACGTAATGCATGAGTACTGCAAACTGGGAGCCCTGCAGTGGGGAATCCTTGCTGTCAGGTCAGTATCCTGTCTTCATGATGTTTGTCACAGCTATTAGCAGTGATGGAAAGTGGCTCCTTTTCATAAATTGAATTAGGTTTTGGCAGAAATAATGTTTTCCTTAGGCTCTCCAAAATGTACCAAGCACACGAAACACAGCTACAGAGGCTGTTTTCGAGAGGGTATTCCAGTTTATGCAAATATTTGCAGTCTGGGGCTGAAGGTGATACAGAGTATCTGTGCCAACTTCACTGATGGCGTGAAACTTTACATGAAAAGCCTCTGGGCTTTCTGTGTTTGACCACCTAGACAAACCACTATGATATTTTGCACAATAAATTGCAGTTCCACTTGCCCCCCAAATTTTGCTGAACTGGACTAGTTGCCGTTACTGACATCTTCCTCCATTCGAGGACTGAGTCCACTGCTAGTGCCTGAATGATGAGAGCCATGTCCCGTGTGACTTCTGGGACTGGGAGGTCCCCTGCCTGAGCAGAACTGCCGTATTCTGGAGGTGCTGTGGTCCCAGTCCTGATGGGGACACAACCAGGAGCCCCTTCGCCAGCATACTTCTCTGCACAGTGTGTCCCAGGACAGGAGTTGTGCTTCAGCGGGTGGATGTTCATACAACATGTTCACTGTGCACATGTGTGTTACTCCCCCAGTGTTTGTTTCACTGCTAGCTTTCATAGGGAGTGAATGATCTGCCGTTGGAAAGCTGATAAGGGTTAGTTTCAGTGGCTGCGCAGGCTTTGAGAAGGCTTAGAGTTAACTAGGCAGTAACTAATAAGCTCCAGGGCTTTCTTTTACCCCTGCCAACCACCTTCTTCTTTCTAGTCTCACAGGCATAAGGCTTCTCATATCCCTTGTGGTTATATGGCTTCTATTCTTTGCAGCATTACGGAAATACTGTGTGCTCAGAGCAACTGAATTCTGTCACCTCTTGCAATACAATAGCCCCATATTGCCCAGCGTAGTTCGGCTACCTATTCCTGAAAGTAAAGTATTGCTTAATTAGAGAAGGGTTGGCAGCATCTGGTGTTATGGCACTTTGAAAAAAAATACATCTCTCTGCCTTCTCTCCCTGCTTTTTTCCTTCCACCCCTCCCTCAGTGTAAAGTAAACCCAGCTGCACACCTGGGGAGAGGACACACTCCCCATTCTGCCCCTGCCAAGTCAGGGCTGTTTTGAGTAGAAATATATAAATAGATCAGGGAAAGATGATGTGCATACTTTGGCACACGATAGAAGGGCAGTTTGAGGAAATGCTTTAGTCTGATTTCCCCCTTCCCCACCCTCCCCAGGATACTTTCAGGAGTTTGTCAACGTGGCTTCAGCATTTGGGAGCTTAGATTACTGCAGTCTTTGAAAATTACCTTCAAGATTCTCTCAAAGGTCTTGGGCCTAAAGGTTAAGTCAAAAGCTGAGGCTGTTAAGGTGGGCTGGAGGCTTTCCAGTAAGGTTTTCAGCTGCAGACCCAAAGCAGCCAGTTGTGTGTTGCCTGGGAGGACATAAGACTGGGGTCTCTGAAATGCAGTGGGTTTTGTGGGGAGCCACCCTGCTATGCTTCTTTAAACCACAGGCTAAGAAACCCCCTTTTCTCTGCAGTTTTACTGATTAGTAAAAGCTGGGCTCTTGTTTTTGAGTGGCTGATGGTAGCTCTTCAGAGCTCAGCAGGTTGATCCAGACTGGTGGTGGTTGGGGCAGAGTTGACCTTTTTGAGGAGCATTGTTGCTCAAGAGGATTACATCCTTCTGGAGTTGCTCAGTGTGCCTTAACATTCAAACAGTCTGATTAGTGGTACCCGCCAAGCAAAAGTTTCATTGTCAGTTATGATACTGTCATTGATTTCATATTTTTTAATTGGCAAAGTTTTGATATATAGTTTTATGCTTCCAGGTTCTTGTGGTGGATAAGTATCTGGTGAAAGCTAGTAAATCCAAGGCAGCTGTAAAAGCAGCCACCTTTGTTATCACTTGTAAGAGAGCGCTATCCCCAGAATCAGAAAAGGCACATTCTTGTTCTGGATGAAACTGCTTGAAGTAGCATGAATTGAGTTTTAGATCAAGTAAATGAACTAGTTTAACTTCAGGGACACTGTCAGCATGAAGACTATGAAAGAGAGAATAACATCAGCTGTGCTACTAGGTGGGGATGAATTGCAGTGAGCCCCCAGGAGTAGCTCTCCAGAAAGAGCAACGCTGGCATGGTACGGTTTCTAAGTTTAGTTTTCCAATGGGATCAGGTCCCTAATAGATTAAAATGGTTATTTTCATTAGCAAGAACATCTATCACTCCCGCTGCTCTCCTGCAGCTGTTCCTAGATGTGTAGCAAAGCATGTGGATAGCAGCCTCCAAATGTTAGAAATGGCTCAGTGTAGGACCTGATTCAGCCTTGCTCTTGGGATTGCTAGTTGCAGTTACTGTAATTGCAATAGTAATTAGGTAAGGGATGCATTTGACAGAGACTTATTTATTTATTTGTAAACCAAATTTCAGCTTTCAAAACACATCTATCCTGTTAAGGAAGAAGTGGGGGAAATAAACAGAAGTGGAAAATACATTGTAACTGGGATGGCTGATTCTTTGCCACCTTTGTCACTTGTCCTTTTATCTCCTGGTTCAATGGAGATGCGTCCCAAAGCATCACCAGGCGGAGCTTTTCTGTGTGGTGCTCAGGACCATGAGGAAGTGACTGTCCCAGCACCTTCCCAGTCAAAGAGCTGGTTCCTCAGGGTTGCTGTTGCTTGATTTTGACATGGATTATCTCCACTAGAAGGTAAATAAGAAGCATATATGTCATCAGACGCAGGCTTTATAGAATCAGGCCGTGTTATTTAGGATGAAAGAAGCCTTAGTTTACCAGTAACAAACTTTAACAATGTCCTCCCAGTATACTAGGCAGAATGGAGCAGGAGATGGAAAAGTTGCTGTTAAAATAGACATCATGGTTATCCCTGCTGAAGCCATAGGACCCTTGTCTTTTAAAATGTCACAAAATCTGCTTGCAGATTGGAGGGCATGAACTTGACTATCCTTTTTGTGCCGCCAGTTGATGCAAATGAAACATAGAGAAAGTATATTTCCTGGCCTTATTATTGCTCTTCTGCTGCAGCTTCTTGACACTGTTGATGGGTGCTGTGGGAGCACAGGTCACAACTGGAAGAGTCTGAACTACATTTGAGAGTTTACATTTACTGACTCAGACTGATATTTGGAGATAAAAGCACAGCTCTAGGGATCTCCTGCCCAGCTGGCTCCTGGCAACTTGCCTCTTTCTCTTTGCAAGAAGAAATTAATAATGCAAATGGCCATGCTTATGCACAGTTTCGCAGAACCTAGCAGGCAGGGAAACCATGCTGGCTGAAGCATGTTCTCCTGAAAAGGCTAGGGCACAATGTCTTCTGCAAGCCTGTAGAGTAGAGGCTGTATTTGGACTAAGTTTGATCTGCCTGTACCCTGCATCCCCTTATCCTCCATGCTCCTTTTCTGCATTAAGCTATCATGTGAAGCCATAAAAAAGGTTTATGCACAAAAATGGGCACGTATGCCTGAGCCCTGTTGCTTGCTGCCACACAGGAGAGAGGCTGTGGATCTGTGGCAGTACAGGGACTGTGAGACCCTGCTAGGGGCAGGATGCAGTGGGGTGAGGTGGAGCCCAGGGTGAAGGATTGCTGCTGGAGCAGCCGTCTGTTCACTGACTGTGGTGAATCTCAAAGCCACTCTGACTTTGGTCAGCATGCCTCGGGTCAGATGCAGTGATAACTCTTAGCAGCAGCAGCAGGTTTCCATGCTTGGTGTCCTTTGACTTTTCTAGTAAGATGGTGGTTTTTGAAGGGTGAGATGACACTTGAGTTCCCTTCTTCAGTTGCTACAGTAGATATGAGCCTCTTCCCCAAGACAAGGAAAAGCTGCTGTTTTACCGTCATTAGCGTTCCCTGTTCTCACAAATCCCCAGCAGCTCTGCTTTACTCCTGCCTTAGTGTTCCTGAGCGTCTGCTACACAAAGTCAGCTGAAGACGATGTCTGCTGATGTATTATATTCTTACCTGTTGAAATTTTTAATTGTATTCTGTCACTATAGCATATGCAGTTCTTTTATGGGAAGGGGCATCAGTATTAGCAGCTTCTGCAGAACAGATTTTTAGACCATCTTTTTTCAAAATGAGGTGTTGCAACAAGATGCTCTTTGAGCATCCAATACAACAGTAGATGCTGGTTTGGTAGCTTTGGTTCATATCACAGCAGACACTAGGGCCATTTGTTTTGCTTGTTTCTTACCTATGATTTTAGTATATCCATCAGTACCTTACATGGTCTTTATTTGTATGTGGTAGCACCTGTACAAAAGTAAAATAACTAGAAATGAGATACTTTATTGTGTTAACAGGAGATTGAATTATGTTTTATTCTACTAGGAAAAGAATCGCTCCCTGAACTCAAAAAATGGTTGTTTAGTGCTTGTTCAGTAAGTGTCCAGCAGTAAAGGCTATTGGTTTTTGTATGTTAAAGCTCCTGCTCCTCTTCAGAGCAATGTTAAAATGCCTTCAACTAATGCAGTCAGACCAAGCATGTGAAATACAGCACCCTTAAGAAACAGAAAAGCTGCTTATGGGTGTGTTTATATGAAGTATAATAAGTTCCATACTGTTTGGACTCCTTGGCACATGTACTGAGGTTATTTATGGCATACTTTAAATCAGTCCCCACCCAACATTGTCTTAATAAGCCAGCTGGGAGGTAGTGAGATTAACGTGGAAAACTCCTAAGTTGCCAGTAGGATATCAATTGTCTGCTTTGTAGCAGCTCTTTGGAAAGCTAGAAATAAATGCCTTGAAGTGGTGGGATTTACTAAAGCATGGGGAGAGGGGGTGTTAATTGTGTTTACAGACAAACAAGTAAAATGCATCTGAACAGTGGAAGAGTTTACAATAAAAGTAGTGACATCCATCCTGGCTGCTTTGCAGCTTGGGATAATAGCTCCCAGTTGCAATGTTATTTCATTTTTAAAAAAAACCGAAACAAAAAAAAAACCCCAAAACAAAAACCTGTTCTAATATAAAAGAGCAAAACAGCAAGAGTTCTAACAAATAGTTACATTTGGGTTGACTTTCTAGTAAAAAATAGCTGGATGAGTATTCTTTGATAGATTAGCAGGATATTTCATAGCAGGAGATTAAGCCTGTAGTACAGTGGTAGAAATTCTAATATGTAATGTTTTGTCATTGCCATTTAGATTAATCCAAGATTTCTATTCTCTCTTTCTTTCCTCACATCTAGCAAAACTGTACAATCTAAAGTGGACTGCATTTTGGTAAGTACCACTCCAGAATGCTTTTTAATATTTAATAAACTGCAAGACCGAAATAGATGTCTCTGGAGACTGACAGCTATTATGAAGCTTTTCTTAGCAGTGTTTTAAGGTACTGCCACTAAACATGATCAAAATTAGTTCCCATTGCCAAAAAATACATGACGTGGTTTGGCGTTTGCTTTCCATGGAAGTATTGACCTCTCATTGCTAGCAGCAAGTGGCTATGATGGCCATTTGTAGAACTGTCAGTGTAGATACAGCACAGAAAGGTGACTTTCCACTTTTGTAAGCGTGATTTTATTAAATGCAAGATTATGTATTGCACAGATGAGAGTATGCAAGAAGCTAATTGTGCCTTCAAGTTCCATTGCTCTTTGGGCCTTTAATGGCAATGGTTACTGCTTTTGTTGTTGTTTCCTTGAAACAGTTAATTCATGGCCGGTGCTACATTTTAAGGAAGGAACTATACTGAACTGCGTGTTTGCACAAAACATGGTAGACTGATGTTCTGGTCTGTGAAAAACTTGTGAGGGCCGTAATTATCAGAGTTTTGATTTGTTTTTTAAAATCTTGCTAACTTCAAAAGTTGCACACCATCTCAGGTACCTTCCCAGAAATGTGCAACACTTACAGGTCCTCTTAGCTCTGCTGTACTACTTACGACAGAGAGATAATAAAATTTTTTGAAGAAGGAAAGCCCTTGAAATGCATAAATGTCATCTTCCTTTGTGCATTAAAACAACAAGATCTACACAGTGATAAGAGGTTATTTCTGGGAAGAAAATATCTAGCACTGACTCAGAAACAGGTTTTATTTGTTTGTTTTTAATAGTGAGCAGGTTGCGAGTTTCTTTAAATCAGGGTCTAAGTTCATAAATCTTAAGACTGGAAGGGACTGCTTATTCTGACTTCCTACCTGCGGCATTTCATCCAGAAGTACCAGCGGGTAAGATAAAAAGATGATGTAGACAACCATTTGGATACTATCCAATAGAATTGGTCCGGCTGTGTGGCTGAGCTGAATAAGAATATTCTTTAAAGTCACATTATGAGAGGCTAATTCAGCTGGCAATGAATTCCCTTTCCTTAAAATGTTGTCTTAATTTATTGTGCTAAGAGGTTTAAAGTAAGCTGTATTGTTGTATTGCAAACAAACTTTGGACCCAGTTTTGCCTATGCTTAAAAATTGTTGGGTGCATGCAATTAAGAGCTGTGCAAAATGTCATTTTTGTCTACTTTATTCCGTATTGACATTTGTCTACACAAACCAGGTGTCTTAAGATCTTAATTATTTTTTTATGTGAGTCTTCAGTGGCGAAAGGGCAAATTGCACTTGTAAACTTCTTTTAATGCCAGGTTTTTCTGTGGTGAAAAATGGGAAGTGGGGTAGGTGTTCCTAAATAGCATTGGAGAGGGAGTAGATAAGTAGGTTGTTAACTGGTCGTCTGATTCTTGGAAATCTCTTTTAAGAAAATGGAATTAGACTAGGACTGTTCTTGCATTAAATTCTGCACATTTGTGGACCTAGGGTACTTAGGTAGGGATTATCAGTTTGTATCAGCCCATTCATTCGTGTAGGTCCCATACATTGGATCAACAAGCTATTTTTCTGAATGTGCTCTTAGATACAAAGCAGTTTCCGTAGCTTGACTTGGAACAGAGCAGCAGTATCCTGATGGTCTAATTTTCTGTTGCAGAGGCCTCCTTGTCTGTCTTGCTGATGAGTTCAGAGGAGTCCTGTCAACAGTGGAAAGGCCACTCTAGGTTAGCAAAGATAGATCTAATGCTGTTCAGGTAGTTTAAAAAAGAAAAATCCAAGATCAGAATAGTTTCAGGAAATAAAAATTAAGCTGAATTCTGGCAAAATGGTTTCTGTATTTCTACATGCTTTTGGAAAGCTGTGAACTGCAAGACAGAATCTAAAAGTATGTTAAACTAAAAGGCTGTGACTACATAGCTCTAAATAACTTGTTTGGAGCTTCCTTGCGGGCCTGTCCAGTTTTGTCCTGCAGAAAGTAGATGAGCAGGTTACCCCTTTGGTGGAATGTGTATGGGTTTGTCAAAGCAGTCCTTTGACTGGGGTACCAGCTGCCAGTAGAGAGTCCGACTCCAAGCTTATGGGCAGGTCAGAACATTTCCTTTAAGTGCACATATTTACATTTTTGGTTCAGAGAGAAAACTTTTCAGGCCCTTTGAATTGGTCTCATGAAACACAGAGGGACAATGTTTGTCCCTTGTCTCCCATATTACTGTAAGGAAGAGATTTGGGGCTAGCTTTCAGTTATACTGGGAGATGCTGATGATACCTTAAAGTATTTAAACTTGGTCAGTTTGCTAGCAATCTTAAAAGAGAAAACACCAGTAGAGAAAAATAAAGAGTGCACTTGTTGCCATTTGTGTTTGGTAGCACCAGTCACAGCCATAGTGAGCAGAGCCGCACACAAATGCTCTGTAGTACATAGACTGTCTAGTTCAACACAGGGTAGCAAGAAAGAGAGAAATAGGAAGAAGCAGCAGAGGTGATGGCAAGAGTCTTTGTTATGGAGGTAGCTAGCAGCCGAGGACTATGAAAACAGCTAGTATAAGGGCAGTAGGACTGCAGTTACTCATACAAGAGACCAAAGTTATCTTCCTTTTACTTGTTATACTGAACCACTTACATTCTGACATACTGTCAGTTTCTGGAAGATCATACGAAAATCATTGTATGCTGTGCAATCCAAAAAAGATAATTAGCAAGAATTGTGGTGTAAACATCCATTAAAAATTCATTATAACATCTTTTTAACTGTAGTAAACACGTCTAGCAGTAGATTCTCTTATGACTTTGCTTGTTATATTTGTTGCCGCACACTAAGTGAACTCTGGAACTTGATTTTTAAAATGGTATGCTCCATATAATCTCTCAGCAAGAAGGTTAAGGTTTCTTTCCTTAGTCCTCTGAAAAGAGGTCAGTGCTGGTGAGAGAGTGCTGGATCGAAAGCCATGAAAACCAAAGCTGCCTATGGCTGGAGCAGTTACAGTGTGGGCATCAGCAGTGCGTAAGATCTGTTGAAGCAATGTGCCTCAGTCCTGCTGTGGAGAAAGTGGTAGCTTGTCAGTTATCTTTTTGGCCCTACAGGAGCCAAGCAGAAGCTCTATGAAGCTTTGGCAGCTGTGCTTGGACAGAGTCAAGTACAGAGGTGCCATGTGTTTTTCGGGCTTGTTTGGAATATTCAGCACCTGAAATATGTTTCTGCTTCCATTCAGATAAAACACATCAAAAGTATTCATTAGCAGCTTTTTAGAATAATACGTTCTGTTTCAAGTATTAGCTGTTTTCTGTCTTGATCATATTTCCAACAAACCATCTGACCTTAAGCAAATTATTTAACCTTTGCTTCTTGTTGCTCTGTTCACAAAGTGGGGAGATGATTGCTTGACTACTTCGCTATTCTTAGTCTGGTTGTTAAGTAATAGATGTTTGGTCTGCTGAAGTGTGACAAGTTTTAGAAACAGTCTGCCAGCAGGTGCGGGTTACATTGCCTTTGGTGTAGCCTTTTTTACTTTGATTAGAGTTTAGTTATCTGTAAATACTCAAAATGTGGAAAGAAATATTAAGATCGGTCCATGCTTTCTAAAATAGTAGTCTGGTAAAAACCTTGCAGCAGTACCCCTGGCCTTCAACTCCTCTTCACCAGAACTTGAGGACAGAAATAAACTGTAATTTTGCCTTCATTGTGGAAGTATGAAACAGTTCGAATTTGAATGTCATTTTCTACTATGTTCATTAGAGAAGTTGTAACTCTGCTAATTGTTCCCTAGTGTATTCTACCTCTATCTTATTTAAAGTTTGGCCTGACTAAATATTTTCTACTTTAAAACAATCCAGAAAAAGCGCATTCCCTGGAGTTTTCCCATGGTAATCCCTTTTGACAGCTTCAGGATGAAACGTCACTAATGTTAGTGACCTGACAGTAGATCAGCAGTCAAAGAAAATTGGATAGAGAGAACGAGTCCACCAAGGTCAGGAAACCTTAAGTGGTATTCTGTGACTCTGGAGACTCACATTCAAATATCTAGGTTCTCTGGTTCAAGCAGGAACATGAATAAACTCATGTTTCCTATAACACAGATTAAGTCCTTCACATTCTGTGTTGAACTGATCTTTGTCTCTTTGTGCTGCAAAAAGCTCCAGTGTCTAGTTAGTGTCTCTCAGAATGGAACCAGATGTCAAAACCTGCTATTTTCATTTAAAAAAAAAACAACAAAAAACCCACAACATTTTGGCCATCCTGGTTTTTTACAACTGTTCATTTACTCAATCAAAATGCCTGTTAGAATGAAAAAGTTGCTTCTGTTCCTAAGAGATCCTTGTTCTCTGTCTTAGGCAGCAAAAGGACACATTCATTTGGAGCAGATATATGTGGCCACTGATAATGCAAATATAAATGGATCTCTGGTTTAATTTGTTTGCATATTTTGTGCATTTCTTTAGTGAACTATATATATTTGATAACTGTCAAAACAAAAATATCAGTGATTTCTGCTACTTTATATGTTACTGAAAGTCTTTGCTTAGCTGTGACTTGAGGTTTCTAACTCTTTGTCCTTAGTGTCTGTGTCTCAGAACATATGATCACTCGTATTTTGAGTACTTGATATATTCTTTGACTAAATTGAAGCCAGGTTGTGAAAATAAGTATGAACACTGCTTGCTCCCCATCTTCACTGAATCTTCCTTTATTTAATGTGGCTCCATTTACAGAAGGTAAATACAACGTGTGAAAAGCAATCGTAGCAGGGGTGGTGCTTTGTGATGGCTTTACACCTCAGTCCTGCAAGCAGTTTAGCATGCTTATGCATTTTTCTAATGCATCTTCAAGAAATATGGTTTATAAATAGCTTTTGGAGAATTAGACAGTCTTCACCTGATTTGTTAGAACCAGTCAGTCAAGGTCGGGAAACTTCAAGGAAAACAACTTTTACTTAGATCCTTTCAAGTAGCAGAAAAGGATTCCCCAGATATCTTATATTCTGTGAGTTTTAAAACTACTGTAGCATAAGGTTTAATGGGCTATGCAAAGGGGAATTTGTGCAAGATGATGCCAGCACTGCAGTTTTCCTTTTGATGCTGTGACTCTTTTTCCACTCTATTGACCTGTTTTTTCCACACTGTTGACCTATTTGGGAGGGGGTGATAGAGAAAATTTATAGTGTATTTTGCGTTCTTGTTAATTTTTATTCATTTCCATACGCATCCAACTTAAACCTTGAGATGAATTAATCTGTTTCGTCTTGGTCAGTAGGCCAGCTGAAATGTTCTTCCATTTTTCCCAAATTCTTTTCTGATTGCATTAGGAATTTGAAAGTTTTGATACTTTGAACAGTTGCAGTAACAGAGTTGTTACTGAATTCACCAGACCTTTAGTACTGAGAACTGGTGGATGTCAGCTGGGGCTGAAGAAGAGATTGTACTTACAGAGGTTATAAACCAGGTTTTGAGAGTTTTAGAAACATTTAGAGAAACAAGCCTAAACAAAACATGATATTTAACAAATTATTACACTAAACAAAACATGGTTTTCTGAATCTACTTGCACTGACTGTCACACTCTACCCCTTTGCAGCCACTTCTTCAGTTTTAAGATAATTTTCTCTAAATAGTTTCAGTCTCCTCTAACAAGCTTAGGTTTATCTAATTATCACCCAGGTTAGGATTACCTCCGTGAACTGCCTGTGACTCCTGGTTGTGTGTTAGCTCTCCTGTTTTGAAGAGGTCCTGCCTGCCTAGGGCTTCCTTGCAGCCATCACTGGAAGCTGGAGGAGTTCTGCAGAAAGTGCTGCCTGGTGCCTGGGGCCAGCATGGAGAGGAGTGGGTTCTGGGTGAAAACAGTGAGATGACATCACTGTCCAGCTGCTTCTGATGAGGATGTGAGAAAGCCATAATCCTCAGATGCCTCAACTCTATGGATTCAGTTTTGCTGATGAGAGAGTTGCTGGCTCGCTTGCATCCTTTAGAAAAGGCTCTGCTAACATAATCCCAGTAAAATTTTTTCCCTACCCATATACCGTTGGTTTTTTTTGGGGGGGGGGGGGGGGGGGGGGTGTGTTGTTTTAATGAAGGGGTTTGACAGATGGGGCCTGTGTAGCAGAGCCTCCACAGCTCAGGGAAGGCCCTTCCACACAGCCCCTTCCTTCTGCCAGGATACAGCAGAATCTGCTTCAACTGCAGTGGATACTAAGATTACTTCAGTATTTTTTGATGAAAGGTTTAATGTTTCTTCTAAAACCTTGCCCTTTTTGTTGCACTCCGGCACATTAGATTTGGACATGAGAGGTTGTCTTCCAGGCTGGTGTCACAGCCGTAGGGAAATTTTTGTTTTGTTTTGCCTGGGATGCTTTTGGCACATGGATTAGTCCTTACCATGCAAGGTAATCTCACCCAAACAGTGTCCTTTGGTGTGCAGCTTTGGTATTTGATATTTAAAACAAAAAGCATTTAAATTCCTCAAGGAAGAGGAGGTCTAATAAACAAGTGCAGATTTTCTTGCAGTTGTTAAATTTCTATCTTTTCATAAATAAATTGTTAATTTTCTGTAAATTCTTCCTTTGAAGAATGTTGATCTTCTCAATAATGAGTTTATTAAAGGAAAATGCACCAGTCCAAATGCTGTGATTTATGCTGGAAAGGAAGAAGAGAGAATTTCACTAAATGAGCCCATTAAGAAATACCTCTCTGGATATTTGGTGGTCTGAGCACTGCTGCTGTGTAAACTGCTGTAGAGCCACACAGAAATTGGTGTCAGCAAATTTCAGGAGTTTGTCAGAGAAAAAAAAAACCCAAATGTTGTGGTTTGCTGCGGCTTGTAAAAGCAAAAAATCCAGTGTCTGTTACCTGGCTGCTGGGGGAAGCATTTCTCTTGTCTCTGAGAGCATCTGTCTCATCAGTGGTGGCCCAGTTCTGTGGAGCAGTTCTGCGGTGGGTTTAGATGGTGGGGATTAGCGATCCCCCATGCTCTCCGTGCGCCCTTCCCCAGATGGCATGTCCCACCGGTCCTTGCCCAGAGTCTGGGATGAGGGAGGGACCTGTGCATTGGGTGCAAAGCCAGTGGAGGGGAAGTAGGAGCTCACCTCTCTAGTACTGCTGTTAATTTTGTGCCAGCTGAAGCGAGGTGGATCTGGACATGACTGGGACAGGTAGGGAACCCCGGTTTGAAGTGAAGCTTTGGTTTTTAGTTTCCCCACTCTCTATTCTGCTCATTGCTGAAGTTAACAGCCAGGTCTCACTACCCATCAGTCCCACTCTCTTCCTTTTGGAAAAGGTTACATTGGCAGTGGGGAACCAGTGAAGGAAAAGAAAATTAACTGCAATCCAAAAGCTGTTTTCTGACTTAAAAAGGGATCATGAGAGTCTTTGACTCTGTACTGGTGGTGCACCACCTCATGCATTGCTTCTGCAGCATCTTCCAGAAGGAGGACCTCTTTGCTCCTTGCTTCCTGGCTTTACACCTACTGTTATTGAGCAGGCACAAGACCACAACTGATTTTCCTAGTATTTCTAAGTCCATGTAGCTGGTTTCAGATGACCAAAAGCTAGTAGCAATCACCATTTGCCTACACCAGGTAAAACTCCCCCTTGTGTCTGATCCTCAGCTGGTATCCTCCCGAAGAGTCATCTGGCATCACTGAGATTCGTGTTAACTGAATGGCTGGTCTTTAGTACCTGATCAATAACTCTGATTTCCAAAGGAAACAAACAAACTTATACATATATAGATAGATTTTAAAATGTCTTCATTGAAGTCTGTGCTGCTTAACTATTAATATACATAGTGGATCACAGATCAGGTCTGATGTCCTGCGTTGTTACAGCATAGCTGTTTTTGATGCTGCGTTCTCAGAGGTGCTTCAGGTGTGCTTTGAGAAGATAAAGTTTTCATGTTACATGTCTGTTTACAGAAGTGATCTACTATTGACATTTTTTCCAGTCTGCTTTTGTTGCATGTGAATTTTGTAATGGTGACCAGTGCTTTCTAGTGTGTGATGGTGTGCAAATAAAATAGAAAATCACGTTTCTAGTCATAGGGTTCTCACAGTCACATTCTTTTGTCTTGTTTAAAATTATATTACTTAGGAATACGCTGTTGGATGACAATTTTTAGCTGTCAAGCTCAATGCTTATTTGCTTTTCTTCCTTCTGCTTCCCCCACCTGTTTTGTTTTGTTTTGTTTTAAACCAAAATACTTTTGTTATCTAGCAAGAAGTTGAGAAGTTTACAGACCTAGAGAAACTCTACCTCTACCTTCAGCTGCCTTCGGGTCCCAACAATGGAGACAAAAGGTACGTGTATGAGTGCAAATGTGAGCAACCAGTAGAGAAAACTTACTTCACTTCCTGTGACACTTACCTGCTGAGAAACCATTCATATGACATGTTTGGCAGCAGTAGCAGCCTTTATTAAACATTAAGGACTCTTCTTCTCTGAAGATTGTTTTTTTTTTTAAACTTTCCAATCTTTAGTGCATGAATAACTTGTAAATATAAACCTTCTGAAATGCAAGAGTCATCAAAGAAAGTGTTTTGCAGCCTAAGTGTGATTGTTGCTTCGCTTTTTATGTAGGAAGTGATAATATAGCAACACAAAAGTGATGGTGGGGGGAAAGAAGGAACTCCTGGTATTTCTCGTAACATTTGTTTGACTAAAGGAAGGTCTAGAAAACCAACTTGCAGATGACAACATCACAACATTAGTATACGCTTCCAGTAGGATGGTTGTAGGCAGGTGCTTACAGGAAGCACTCTGAGCATCTGCTGGCAAACTTGGGTGTTTCCAAAGGGCAACTGGCAAACTGAGTGGGCAAAAGCTTAGAGGTGGTCAGTAAGGATCAATACATTTAGGAGGGGAAGTAGGTCCCACCTCCATCACTGTCTACTCACAGCTGTGTATCAATAAAGAACTGGAGTGCGGAGTCTCTTTGTTAAATTGTAGATGAAAGAGGGAGATAACTGCTGGTCATGCTGCAATCAATAGCTAAATATGCGAGGCACTGGCCCTTGTTGTCTCTGGTGTCTCCCCACCTGTGTAGGCAGACAATTATTAAGTCTTGTAACTGAGGAGGAGCTATGGAGCAAAGTCTTCATCAGCACTGCTGCTTCTTTCACTAGCGATCAGATCTCCATGTCGTCCAGCCGTGCCCAGCAGATGCATGCCTTCTCGTGGATACGGAACACCTTGGAAGAGCACCCTGAGACATCCCTTCCCAAGCAGGAGGTTTATGATGAATACAAGTGAGTGCTCCCAGACTGGATCCATATGTATGCCTTTAGCGAGTATAGATAGTTCTGTGACACTGGCTTTGCAGGTACTCCACTGATATACCTGTACAAGTGCATATAGCAGAACAAGACCTTACGTACTAATGTGCTGAGAACGTACTAGCTACAGTGAGGCAAACTGTATTCATTATTTCTGCCACTCCAGATAAGAATGTCATGTTTAAATTGTGCATTACATATGCTGAAGGAAAGGTACAAGTATTTCTTGACAAGTAAATATTTGTATGAAAATTGGGTTTGTTTTGTGACCGGAGCAGCACAGGTAAAAAGCACCAGTTGCTATCTTAAGAGTATGTTTTGGTCTGCTTGTATATACATACATAAGTGACTGCCTTAACAAGGATGAGAGGTTGAATTGTTCCTCCTGAAAATGTAGCTGTTTTGCACATAAGATCTAGGTCATCATACTGTTCTTTCCAGAATAATGCATAAATATTGGACCTTCCTGCAGCAAACCTGATTTCTACAGAGGCACAATATATCTGAATATGTATGAAACCAGTAGCCAAGGCCACTGTGAGTCTTTGTTGTCAAGTCTCAAAAGCTACCATGTAACAAGAAAGTGACCAGAAGCAAGGGAGAGGGAGCGGTCTGACAGAAGTTGGATTTCAATACATTTACAGAATATTCCCCACAGGGGTGGGGGCAAAGAAGGAATCATCCTTAGCCCCATTGCCTGAAGATGAATAGCAGATTTATCATCTAGTATGAATATTTCCATAATCAGAACGATTACAGTAATTTGCAGCGAGCTGAGTCCCTTCACCTCCTAAAGTGCCTACAGGATTCAGCCCTTAGTAATTGTTATTGCAGAGTTGCCTTCTGCGAGTACCTCCTTTTAATTAACTCTCTGGTCAAGTTTTTTACTATGAGCTGAAATGTGATGGCATTCACTTGCCTGGGGTTGATAACATGCACACACCTATTTCTGAAATCTCGCCATCGACTGGAGCAGTGACGCAGCCTGGAAATATAGCCAATGGTGCAGACATGCTGGGGTGGCCAATCCCCAAGCAGCAGCCACTCACGCAGACACAGCAACAGCGGCAGCTGCTGTGCAGGAGAGAGATGGAAGCATTATTCTTAAATATATTTCTTATTAAATAATTTATGGCCTGCTTCAGCAACAAATCTGCTTGGCTTCCATGCTGTGCCAAGCTGCAGATGCCCGGAAAAATCATCACCTACAGATTGTGGAGTGTGGAATTTGGATGGCTTTTGTATGTCACTGCATCAAGTATTTGTGTATTGTATTTTTTTTCCCTAACAAAATAAAGGTGGTAAGCAAATATTCAGGAAGATATCAAATGTTTGGAATCTGTTCTCCTTTGAAAGCATCTGTTCTGTTTTTAAACATTCAGTTTCTTTGAATATTTGAATTAGTTATTCTTGCACACCAAAGGAAGAGTAGTCTTGGAGTGGGAGGTGGGGAATGGGCATATAAATAGATAAGAGCATTAGTTTCGATAAGTCATTTTTCTTTACCTAAGGGTGTTAAGACCTCTCAAAGCTCACTTCTGCCATATTAACAAGTTACCATTTCTCTCTATGTGCAAAGATAGATGCTGCATGAGCTTGTAGTAAGCAAGCGTATGCACTCTGCATGTATAAATCAAAGTTACAAGGCTTCAGAAGAGCGCTGTGTCATACCAGCATCTCAATTTCTACTGTAAATTTCAGTCAAAATAAATCTTGCAAAACTATTGGGCTTCTGCATCACCTTTCCCATGGATTTTTATCTATAAAGAGGGAAAGACAGACACTTGTACTCCATACAAGTCCACCACTGGCAAGCGTTGCTGGTGTTTCCAGCTCCTCCATGTTTCAGTAGCCTTTTCTTGCTGAGCTTATTCAACACAGTGATTCTTCTGTTTTCTTACTCTTCTATTTAATTGCGAATTCATGTCTCTAACTGAGTAAAAGTGAATGGATTCATCTTCCTTTTGAAAGGGATTAAATAAATGAAAAATGGATGGTAATGTAAGGCAGTAGCACTTGGGAAGGTTGAGAGCTTGCAGCTGAATTTCAGAAAGGAGGTAGATGAGAGCTAGTTCATCTCTCTTGTTGATGCTGTGATGCTGCTTGCGCTGCCAGAGTATGTTGGGCTGTAAGAAGCTGTGCTTCTGTGGGGCACACGCGGTTCTTCTGCCAGCTTCCTCTGGGAATTACAGGGGAGTACAGTCTGGAAAATATGGGAACTCTTGGGATGCTGCCTAACATGTTACCTAGCTTGCAGATGCTGCTTCCCATCAAGTCCTTTCAATGTTTTCTTGTAAGTCAGTTTTACCTGGGTATCTTCTCCCTATTAGTAAACACCCTTCTGGAGGCAACTGGGTATAGATTTAGCTGAGTTTAGGGAATTAGGATTTGGAGTCTAAGTGCAGTCCTGGAGTACTTATGCAGTCAAAATCCCTATTTGCCTACAAAATTATTTGTTTATCCTCCAGTAAACACTTGGGTCCTCTTATATTGCTTCTACTACAGTGACACAAGGAAAGTAAGTCCTTCATGTTTAAGTTCGGTGCCCTAAAGATTCACTTAATATGCTTAATATAGATTAGGAGGTCTTTAAGTCAGCCTGTATATCTTTTCTTTAGTCTGTAAATCATTAATCCTTGCTTTACTGGCTGCTGGGCCACTTGATGTCACCTGGCGCATAGATTATGTTTACTAAGTATTAAGGATGTTAACCAACAAGTTAAAAGAAGAATATTCAGAAGCTAGCACAAAAAAGGTCAGTAAGTATAGGAATACCATGTCTGTTAAACAAATAAAAGACACAAGATGCATACTAATCTTGTTTGTTAGCACATAACCAGTGTTTTTATGTCAAACTCTCCCTGATTGGAACAGGAGGGGGCCTATCATGTTGTAAAGTTCAGTCCTCTGTCATAAGCAACTACCTATGTATTCCTTTTAAAAGCTGACCAAACTCCATCTAAAGCAGTTGTTTCCTACCTCTGCTGCTGCTTTTGCAAGCCTGACCTGCAATTCCATTTCTCTGAGGGTTTTTAGATGTCTGTTTTCCATCCTACCTGATTTTTAGGACTCATTTCTGTGCCAGTACTGTTCATCAGCTTAATGAGAACCTACCTCTTCCTAAGGGTCTTCACTCTAATCCATTATTAGAGACCAGTTGTTCTGCTGGATTGGATAAGCCAAGATCTTGGTGTCACTTCATGCAATAGATTCTTTATCATTTGCTATTCATAATGGTTTTTCTGCCCAGGAAGCTACGTTAAGCTGGCTGCATAGCCTGACTGTCTTCATTGGCTTTTTGGTGTTTTTTTTGTGTGTGGTTTAGTTCAGGTGCGCTTCCAGTGTATTTGATGTCTTGAGTACATTTAATTTGAAGATGTTACAAAAAAAAAAAAGGCATTTTCTCCTTATCATGTAAGGGAGCTTTGTACAAAGGAACATAATGGACATGCGGTTGCTTATCATTCCTATCTCTGTGTAGACCTTCCCTCCCCCCACATGCTTCCCACCACCCTTCAAACAAGCAAAACAGCTCCTGGGCTTAGCAATGTGCCAAGAGTGCAAGTAGCAGAGAGAAGAGCTTCAGGGAAGAGACTCCTGGTATGCGTTGTCAAGTCAATGAGAGACCACATGGGTGGGTATGGAGGGTTCTCGGCCAAGCCAGGAGGAGAGGGGCCACATGGGTTGATCTGTCTAAAAACTGAAATTATGTGGTAATAATAATAGCTCAGAAATCACAGGCTTGCAGGGGCTGCCAGTATGGATACAAGGGGACTATGTAACTGTATGTTTTGCTGCTAGCAGGTAACTGTCTTGAAACAGATGTGCTAGACTTGAGGAACAGATTTTTCCCCCCTTATTTATTTATTTTATTTGAGAGAGGGAATGATTTTAACTTTGAAGTTGATTGATTGGTAGGTCCCTAATCCTGTTGTTTTGCTAGGTTTTGTTTTTTAATTTTATTTTGCTGACATTGTTGAGTTTCAGTCAAAGTTACTGCTGACTGCAGCAGAGAAATTCGGAGAGCCCTCCTTTGCATGCTGGTTGAGACTTAAGCCCTGAAATCAACATCAGTAAGGGAAGAAGACCCACCTTTTAGGAATTTTCAGAGTAAAGTTAAAATCTGTTGGAGCCTGACAAGGTGCAAGGGGGGAAAAAAAAGGCCCACAGAGATCTATCCATTACACATAAAGCAATGCCTGATTCCTAAGAGGGTGCAGCGAGGCAGGAGAAGTATTCCTTTGTATTAACTTTAGAGACATTCAGAATCCAGACTGTGATTGACATGCATTGAAATATGTTGGTATATAAATTGGATAAAATCCTTCTTGATGTCCCATACAGAAACTAGACTAATGGCTGCCACATTGTAGGCAGTATCTCTTGGTTTGGAGAGAGTGCACTGGTAGCTGTGGGAAGCGGGTGCACGCAAGCTCTGCAGGAAATGGCAGAACCAAGTACATTAAACTTGCTGTTTAGCATCATCAAAACCATTACATTTGTGGTGGTGCTTTCCAAGTGGAGGGTACACAAGGTGCAGGACACAGCCAAGGTAAAAGAAGCAGATACTTGCTCTGTAATAATTAGTATTTTTACAGAGAAAATCAACAACGGAAGTATCTCAGGAAGTATATACTGCTTTCTATAGAGATACAGTTTTCATAGAAGACATTTTGACTGGCCTACTTGGGTGCAACTACCATTGCTAATTGTTAGTGTTTTTACTAGGTGATGCTTCTTCCCCCACTCTGCCCCCCTTCCCCCCCCCGCCCCACCCCCCTTTCCTCATTAATGTTAAATGTGGTTCTAAATACGGATGGGTATAAGTGTTCTTTTGAAAACCTTTGATGGAGTCTAGCATGCAGGCTGGTCTCTTGTATTAACTTTGATTCCATTCACGCTTGCTTTCTTTGTTGCAGGAGCTATTGTGACAATCTTGGCTACCACCCATTAAGTGCTGCTGACTTTGGAAAGATCATGAAAAATGTCTTTCCAAATATGAAGGCCCGTCGTCTAGGCACAAGAGGCAAATCAAAATATCCTTTGCTAGAATGCTTCTCAGTAACTTCTTCAGTTGCTTGGAGAACGTTTGTCATTATGGCTTAATTACCAGCTAAATGTAGAAGTAATGTGCAATAAAAAATGCAGACACTTTCCCAACATTCTTTAAAAAGTATTAATTGGGGTAGTGTTAGGCTGCAAGATATAACTTTGGAAGCAAGTACTTAAATTTAGGTTCTGACGCTTAGTTGTCACAGCAGTGAGGAGTCAAAGAAGTTTCATAATTTTGAAGATATTGGAGGGCAGAGGAATTACTGCCCTTCCCTCCTATCCCCCAGCTAACAACCAGAGGTGATTTAGACCTTAATTCTTGTTTACATATTGCTACAGTGGACTGAGGAAGAAGGCTTTCGTGCATATGCCAACACTGCCCAACCTTGACTTTCATAAAACCGGAGATGGGGTATGATATGTATTTGCTTATTTATATATATTTCTGCAAATTATAATTTATTATGTTGTTTTTTCTGTCCAAAGTTTTCAAAACAAAGAGCTGTGTAGTTTTTAAGATTTTTTTCTTTACGATACTTATATTCTCAATCATTGCTTGATGTTTTTCTGTAAAGCTCAGAACAAATTGCAGTGCTATTAAAAAAACTTAGGAGGTGAAGCAGACTGTCACAGTGCTGCCACCAGCTATATCTTTTTAACTTGGATTCTGTTTTGGTTTTACTGTTGTTTTTGTTTTGTTTTGTTTTGTTTTTTAAAAAGCCAACACTAAGGAAGAGGAATCCGAGTGAAAGAAGCAGTTCCTGGGTAACAGTGGCTGCTGTGTTGACAAGACTCCAGATGCAGGGGGAATCAATTGTTTGTGGTCCGGATATTAGGATTCTCTCTGCAATTTTCTTCCAGAAATGTTAGCTTCATATAATGCCTTTGGAAACAACCAGTAGATTAATGTTAAGACGTTTCATTCTGAGTTACATTGATATTGTGATCTCATTCTCCCAATTTCATGATAAACTGTGAACATACTTACTCAACTTTTTGTGTGTTTCTGATCATCATTTGCTCTCTATTTTTGTTTTCATGCCTTAATAATTAAAGTAACCTTTCCTCCTTTGTTTGTTTTAGTTGGATGGGGCAGAGCCTGGGCAGCTGCAAAGTGCTGATGAGGAAGTTGTCTCTGCGGCCTGCCGGCTTGTTTGTGAATGGGCCCAGAAAGTGCTGAGCCAGCCTTTTGATACAGTCTTGGAATTGGCTCGTTTTCTTGTAAAAAGTCACTATATTGGTACCAAGTCAATGGCAGCTTTAACAGTAATGGCAGGGGCACCAGCAGGTAATGAGATAACTTAATGCTGAATGGATAAAATAGGGGATCTTTTTTTAAAGAGTAATAACATCTTGGTTTGAGGAAGCACTTCTCTTCAGGGCAAACTTTAAACACTGACTCTGAGTGTTGAGCATGTATTTATGTGATTTTACTCCACATTGCTGCAAATTACTTTTCTTGCTGGAAGTCTGGGTAGAGATATCTGAAAAACGGTGTCTCAGGTTTAGTTTGTGATTCTCCCATTCCTCTGATGAGGACCCTGGTCTTTAAAAGCACTTCAGGGCATGTGAGTAATTGTGCTGAATTTATGTACTTGCTAGATCAGGAGTTTTGTGCTGGTACAGTGCTGGTTTGTAGACAAACTGCTGGTGTAGCTCTGTTTCTGTCTGATAACTTGCCCTAATTTGGAAGCAATTGTGTCTCTTAATTTTCTTTCAAGAGCAGATTTCTGGTATGTAAGATGCATATGTCTTTGAGATATCTGGGCAGAGTCAGGTAACACATCAGATGCTGCTGTTATTGATTACATTAGAAATAAGGGCTTGAGGGGCATTGAGAGGGACAGGAGAGCCTTCTCTGGGGGCAGTTGTGTGACTGAGATTCCAGCACTCGATTTTAAATCTTCATCAAGGATTGAGGTAAAGAGAAGAGTTATTTTGTATTTTGCTACACTGGATGAATTCCCGTTTTACTCAGTCAGTGGGAAAACTTACACTTGATGTGGCGCTTTGTACATCTACTTTTGTGTTCCTTGTTTCCCTCTTCATGCTCAAAATCAGTCACTTAATAATTTTTAGGTTTTTTTTTTTGTGGCTGTGGATGAAGTAAATTACAGGAAGGAAGTGCAGGTGCACAGCATGCCCCTCAGACATCCTTCTGGGAAGTTCTGCCTAAATAGGTCAAGCAAAATGTGTTTGGATCAAGGCAAATCCCTTAACTTGAGACAGGTGATTTCAAATGGAAACTGGTGGTCAGGGCTGTACATTGGAGTGATCACTTTCTGGATCATGTTCTTTCTCCTTCCAGCTCTCTCTCCTTTATTGCAACTTGGAACTGACAGGTGGCAGTGGCAGGGTTTGCAGCCCATGTGCTCCTTTTTTTCCCTGCCATTGCTAAGCTTCATTGGTTCTGCTTGCCATTCTGCTAGAAGGTGTGCTACAGCTCTTCAACTCATGTAGCTTCTCCCCTTACTTCCTTCAAGAGAATATGGTTTTCTTCAAGGAAAAGGGCAGTTATTTCCAGTGCATGCCTCTGTGGCTTGGATAGTCATTTCAGGAAAGGTTCTTTCTAGAATGGCAAATAAAATACTCCCATTCCTCTTTATTGGAAGGAACTACAGTGTTGCTGTGCATTAACTGAGGTAAAAGCAAACTTTTATCCTCACAGAAAAATTTGTTGATTTTATTTTTCTCATAAATATTACTTGCCTTCAGTATTCAGCCCACATAGATGACTTGTTTTCCAGTAATGGTAATCTATTTGGTCATTTCACTGCTCTGTGAACAAGGAATTGTGAAAGTGGAGACGTGTTGCAGTGTTCAAGCTCTCACAGAACATGCAGACTGCTGCTGAGAGGGTGGGCTCCCAGACCACAGTTCCTAAGCATGTACTGGGTATCTGAAACTAAATAATTGCCCTAAAATGATGTTGATTAATTTATAATTAAGAGTTATTTCAAAAACAGTGAAGCCTGTGAAGTGTAAATGAAATGGTATTGAAGCATTTTTAAAGGGGCAGTTCAAAGGGTTAGTTGGTCACAGAGAGAGCATGCTAATCCTCTTGACTGTTAATAAACAAAAGATCATAAATGTGTTGTGGTTTTGTAAGGGAAATTGGTACCAGCTGCACAGATGAGACTACCACCCTGTTCTTCCTAGAAGCACCACTTGCTTGCTTGTGATTGGCAAAGGTGGTATCTCCACAAAAAATGTTCTCTCATTCTATTTTCCATAGTTTTTTCACCTTTTCCTTCTTCCTTTTTTCTTTTTTTCCCTAGACACTTCTCTTCTTGCCCTTCTTTCACCATTATTCCTGATTGCACACAGGTTGTGATGCATTCTATTATATGCATTGCATTTAATGCCTTGGCCATTAGATAACACAGTCTGTTCGGAGCTGCTCCTCTGTGACACAGACCCACAGCTTTCTGGAAAGATTTTTCATTTTTAAAGCTGAATTTTAAATGTTAATCTAAAACTTATCCACTGCCCTCTACTGTCAGTTAAATAAAATGCATTGGTTTTTAGATTTTGCTGACGCAAAAGTTGCAATTTGGAGTTACTAGAAACAAGATGCCAGCACGTAGTATTTTAGCAGCTAATGTGCAGCTTATCCAACAGATAAGATTTTGCCACAAATGTGGAAATAAACTGCAACACTGAATAGATTTGTGCATGAAGTGGATGGGAGCACCTCATGGAGGTCATCCCAGAATGATGGTGGAGATGGGCAGAAGTGGCACTACAGCAGATGGTATGTGTGGTTATAATTCATTCTTTTTTTTTTGTATTCAGGAATAAAAGGGATCCCCCAGCCCTCAGCTTTTATACCTACTGCTGAAAGTCATTCCTTTCAACCGCAAGTGAAAACTCTGCCATCTCCTGTTGATGCCAAGCAGCAGCTGCAGCGTAAGATCCAGAAGAAGCAGCAAGAACAGAAACTGCAGTCTCCTTTGCCTGGAGAGTCTCCAGCAAAGAAAACAGAAGGCACTGCAGCCAATGGTGTGACCAGTATATCTAATGGAAGTCCTGCAATTCTGTCTCCTCCACCTATTGGCATTGTTGTGGCAGCTGTCCCCAGCCCGATACCGGTAATATTCTCCAGCAATTTTCTAGAGAAACCACCTTATGAAAGGGTGGTAAATTGCTAGTAACTAAGCAGTGGTGTCAGTGGGATAGAAAAATGGCTTCCATTCAAAAGCTTGGGTACTTCAATGCTTTTCTGTCCCAATGCCTGTGTTATACCACATGAGTTACAGGATTGATACAGAGGGAGCAGAATTCTGATCACATAGGATAGGCCAAGTTTGTCTTTGAAGTCATTGACAGTGGGATTTCATCTAGCAATAATTAAGGTTATATGTGGGAATAATTGCCCTTGAGACGAAGTTTAACCAGATGACAGAGCTGACACCAGTTTTGTGGGTCGCTGAGCCCCTAGTATGGAATCTAAATTGCCTTTCATTGTCCCAGTGCATTTAATGACAGCAACAATTTTATTTTTGCATGAATATCTGTAGTACGGAACATCTTTGTCTTTCAGCCATACAAAACTGGGGGGTGGTGGGAAAGTTATTTGTTTTTAAGATGTTAGCTGGGTTGTTGATTTCTACAGGAAAGCCAATTTTCCTGCCTGATAGTACGTTTGTTTTTAACTTGCTTTTGAGACCTTAACAATGAGCAGTGTTTTGAACACATCCACTCCTCTTTAACCTTTGTATGTCTGTCTTTTTGTTCTATGTGCTGAAGGATTGTATGAGAATGACCCTTTCATTACCAGAAGAGAGACTAGTGTGTAGACCAGTGCCTCATGCCTTAAAAATTGAGGCCACGTATCTGTCTACCAATCCTTAGGCAGACAAATAGAAATTGTCTTGTATATAGTTGAAGAGCTTGTTTTGTTTCAAACTGACATTGACCAGCTTTGGTGTATTGAGCTGTGTTGTCCTTCACCTTTGGACATGGCTTGGGGATGAGGTGGTCTGTGGATGTTGGGGACTTCCTTGCTTCATCACCGCACCTTCTTCTTTCTCTACAGGTGCCAAGGACCAGGCAGCTGGTGACGTCTCCAAGTCCTATGGGATCATCTGATAGCAAGGTCCTGCCACTCAATGTTCAGGTGGTCACTCAGCACATGCAATCAGTCAAGCAGTCACCAAAGACTCCCCAGAATGTTCCCGCCAGCCCAGTTGGTGACCGCTCTGCCCGGCATCGCTACCCGCAGATCTTACCGAAGCCAGCAAATACCAGTGCTCTCACCATCCGCTCTCCCACGACAGTGCTCTTTACCAGTAGCCCAATCAAGACTGTTGTGCCAGCTCCACATGTGAATTCCTTAAATGTGGTAAAAATGACAGCAATATCTCTTGCCCCAAGCAGCAGTAGTGTCCCCGTCAAACAGACACCTTCAGTTAGCAGTAGTGCAGGAGCAGTGGAAGAAGGGAGGACTGGTCCACAGATCAAAAATGGGTCTGTTGTTTCACTTCAGTCTCCAGGATCCAAGCCTAGCACTGTTGTAGCTGCTGTGCCGGCAGTCAAGATCAAAATGGAACCAGAAGCACTGCTGGATGAGAGCTCAGTACAGGGCCAAGAGACCTCTGACATGTCTAAATCCGTAAAGGCAACCCCTGACCTGCCTCCTGCTCAACTACTTAATTTTGAGGTTGCAACCTTGAAGGTTTCAGCTGATGATGTAATGGAGGCAAAACCAGTTAAGGGCTGTGATCAGGGAGCTGAAGAAGCAGGGACCAAATATAAAACACAGTCTGAGATCACACCGGTTTCTTCAGCAGGCAATAATCAAAGCACTCTAAAGCTCTCGGTTGCCAGTCAAAACTTGTCCAGCACCAGCATTGGTTCACCTGCTACTGGTGAGTCTACGATTAAAGACAAAACATGCACTAAAAGTCCAAGAAAACGACAACCTTCTACACTTCAAGATCCCCATATACCACCTGTAAAGAAACCACTGGTGGAGCAGCTTTCAGCTGGTAATGCCGGAGAGGGTCAAAAAGCAAACAGTGTTAAGAAATCTCCAAAGGTTGGATCGTTAGCTAACAGTGACAATACAGCAACACTTCCTCAAGTTCCCAGCAAGGTACCTGTACCTTCTGCAGCTGCAGCAAACTTAGCAGCAGACCTTTCTTTGAGCGCCAATTTAAATACCAGTGATTCTACTTTAGGACAGCAACTTGCATCAGCATCATCTCCAGATATAAAAGTAAAAATGGAAGGAAACATGATTATCATAGAAAATGTTTCAAAATCTGATGGCAGCTTTAACCCAAATACATGGCACCATATTGCCAAAACCTCCGACTTTGCATCTGTGAATTGTGAACAGCAGCAAGATATCAGTGTTATGACTATTGCAGGGCACTCTGGCTCTAGTGACTTACAGGAATCAGCATGGGAGCCAGTGCACTGCGAAGGTATACAGCAGGATGCATACAACCAGCAGTTACAGAGCCAGATCCAAGACTCCTCCTTAGGTCAAATGCAAGCACAGTCTTCAAATCAGTTACCTCTGCAGTCTGAGCTGAAGGAGTTTGAACATACAGTTCCTCAGTCCAATGAAAACTTCTTTTCATTTGATGATGACCTTACCCAGGATAGCATTGTGGAGGAGCTGGTGCTCATGGAGGAGCAGATGTCCATGAATAATTCTCATCCTTATGGCGGTTGTCTAGGAATGGCACTGCAGAGTCAGACCACAGCCCCAGGAGCTCCCGTGTCATCTCATCCAAGCAGTGCACACTTCTACCATTCAATCCATAACAACAGCACTCCGATTCACACCCCGACTCCAACCCCCACCCCGACTCCAACCCCCACCCCGACTCCAACCCCCACCTCTGAAATGATCGCTGGATCTCAGAACATGTCCCGAGAGAGCCCGTGTTCCAGGCTGGCTCAGACGACTCCCGTAGACAGTGCTCTAGGAAGCAGCCGGCATACACCCATTGGCACACCGCATTCAAACTGCAGCAGCAGTGTCCCTCCAAGTCCTGTGGAATGCCGAAACCCATTTGCATTTACTCCCATCAGCTCCAGTATGGCTTACCATGATGCCAGCATTATATCAAGTAGTCCTGTGAAGCCAATGCAGCGGCCTATGGCTACTCATCCTGACAAAACCAAGCTTGAATGGATGAATAATGGCTATAGTGGTGTTAGCAATTCATCAGTTGCAAGCCATGGCATCCTTACAAGCTATCAGGAGCTGGTGGAAGACCGCTTCAGGAAACCTCACGCTTTTGCTGTTCCTGGCCAGTCGTTCCAGTCTCAGCCACGCCACCATGATACTCACTTTGGTCGCGTAACTCCTGTTTCACCTGTGCAGCACCAGGCAGCCCCTGTCAGTAGCACCACCAAGCAAGAGGGCTTTGCTGTTCCTGCTCCTTTGGACAACAAAGGAACCGGTTCCTCTCTCAACAACAGTCTGAGATGCCGGAGTGTGAGCCCTGCTGTCCACCGCCAGCGTAATCTCAGTGGAAGCACTGTTTACCCCGTTTCAAATATACCACGCTCTAACCTGACACCTTTTGGAAGCCCAGTGACTCCTGAAGTTCACAATGTATTTGCTAATATCCATGCAGACACCAGTGCCAATAACATAGCGCAGAGAAGCCAGTCAGTCCCATTGACTGTGATGATGCAGACAGCCTTCCCATCTCTTCAGAAACAAACAAACACTAAAAAAATAACCAACGTTTTGTTAAACAAACTTGATTCTGATAGTGATGATGCAGTGAGAGGTTTGGGAGTGAACAACATGCCCTCAAATTACACAGCCAGGATGAATCTCACTCAGATTTTAGAGACATCCACCACTTTTCCTAGTGCCAACCCACAAAACATTATCAATTCCAGCACTTCAGTTTATGAATTCCAAACACCAAATTACCTCACAAAAAACAGCAGCACCGATCAGATCAGTTTTTCTTCTGGAGATAACCAAGCACAATCAGACATCGGAGAGCAGCAATTAGATTTTAGCAGCACCGTAAAAGACCTTTTAGGGGAGGACAGTCTGCCAACAAACCAGCAGCTGGTGAATCAGGTGGCATCAGATCTCAGTAATGTTGCATCTGTCTTTCCCAGTGACATCAGGTTGTCTTCCGAGCTCTCAGGCAGCATTAACGATCTGAACACTTTAGACACAAATCTACTGTTTGATCCAGGTCGTCAGCAGGGACAAGACGATGATGCTACACTGGAGGAATTGAAAAAT
Source organism: Phalacrocorax aristotelis (assembly GCF_949628215.1). Taxonomy (NCBI): domain Eukaryota; kingdom Metazoa; phylum Chordata; class Aves; order Suliformes; family Phalacrocoracidae; genus Phalacrocorax; species Phalacrocorax aristotelis. Next base: position 40,284,451 of record NC_134282.1, read on the forward strand.
GACCCCTTGTTTCAACAAATCTGCAATGAATCCATTAACTCAATGGCTACATCAGGTTTTGAGTGGATGGAGAGTAAGGATCATCCTGCTGTTGAAATGTTGGGTTAATCTTGTTTTATAATATGTATGTAGCACACTGTATCTAAAAGACAGATGTATTGTATTTGTCTTAATGGAAGTGCCTCCCGCAGCAGAAACATTTGCTATGTATTGTGGCATTTTTAAAAATAAGTTTGCTGTACCCGTTGCTCACTTCTCAGCAGGGAAAAGGCAGTCTTACCAATTTTAATCAAATCTCTGAAGGTGATGGGCTGTCAAAGAGCCAGTATTAAAATTAGAATTGTATAGTGTTTCCCATTCAACTTTTCTTACTGTAGCAAGAAGTGGTTAATAGCCAGCCAGTAGTGACAGCTATGGTTGAGGCTTTGGGAGGGTTTTAAGTTGAGCTCATTAGTAGACTTTCCATACTCTGTATTGCTGGTTACTTCTTAGTAGATGATCCTTACTGACCTTTGTCATTCAGGTCTGAAATGCAGGGTGCCTGCAGATAGGTTGCTGGTGGGGAGTGGGTACAAGTCAAGTAGGTGGCATGCAGGTGCCTGATCACTGTGTAGCTGTCTTGGGGACTGCTGAGTGGTGAACTGTGCTAAATCTCTGTAGCACTGGTGCCATTGACATGTGTAGTAAAACACAGAGACAGGAAAAACTATCAGGAATGATCAAGGAAAAAGAAAGATGCACTAAATTTTTTATTTAAGATAAATAAATCTATGTAATTCTTTTATCCATTAACATTCATTGCATACTTGATATTTTAGTTCTCAGTCAGTGTGTTTATATTAGGTAAAATTCATGCAAAAAGATTTTGAGCACTAAGATTTAATCTAGGCATAACAGTACCTATCACTTTAAAATAGGGTGTTTAATTATTTATCAGTGCTAGAGAAGGAATGTGATACTTCCCCTCTTTTTTTTTTTTAAATAAAAGAGCTGCTGGAGCTCATTAAAATACTATTGTTAAATTTATTTTTTTTTAAGTTTGCTCTTTCCTAACCTAGTGGAGGGTGTAGGAAGATGTTATTTTCTCTGTATTTCAGTAGGTTGAGTCTTTCTGTCTTTCTTGCTTGCTCTCTTTCTCTCAAACAAAAGATGGTTAAAATATTAGAAAATGTGGTTGATCTAAAAATATTTCCTACAGAGCTGTAATACTGCCAGGCACTTTACAGATACACAGTAAGACATGTGATCTTTCTTTTGGTAAAACTTCTTTTAAAAGTACTTACTGGTTTATAAGCCTGAATTCCATTTTCATAAGTGATTTGACAGGGCTGGTGAACCTAATTTCTTACTTTTTTTTTTTTTTAAAAAAAAAAGTCCTTAGCTGCTCCTCTGGAAAATGAGATTTCAACTTCTGCCTCACTTGTTCCCTTGAACCAAAAAAGACCTTTTGTTTTATCAGCATGGCATAGATCTCTCTAATGGTGAAAAGAGAAAGGTACTTAACCAGCCATGGCCCTGATGCTAGCAAGAGGACTTGTGGAGGCAAGCTTTTACAAAAGAACTGGTGCACTGAGGATGCTACAATACCATCCTTTAATATTAGTATAGAACTGATGACTTCTCCTGTGAACCGACAGTTACAAAACCGAAAACAGAGCAGAAAATATTCTCCTCTCTTGCATTACCTCTTTGAGCGGTCATGAATTTATCAAGGGGGAGGCACAATAAGTCCCCTTAGATTTACTTAAGGGAAAGATTCTCAGATTCTTTGTGTGATTACTGTTTTTTTTGTTTAAGTGTCTTGGTGGTCTTCTGTTTCTTCAGTTTTTGCTAATGACTTGATATCCCAGTACTGGTCAATTTTTTCGGCAGTTCTGATTCAGCTTGTGCTGCTACACTGGCACTTGAGGTGCTGGTGTACTGCTGTTTCTCTTGTTCTTGCCCCAGTTCATCACCAGTCTGTGGCCTCTTCTGCAGGGACAAACAGTTGTGCCAAGCTATAGCATCTTATGGGGGCTTGATTTCACTGTGTTTGCATCAGAAGTTTTGTTGCTTCATCAGGAACAAACTTGGAGAGTGCAGATCCCTCCTTGAAGCATGTGGATGTGCGATGGTGTGGTTTGCTTCACTTCAAGACCAAGTTACCCTTTTAAGTTTTGTTAAGGAAATGGGGAGGAGAATGAAACCTGCATGGTAGCCTTCTGCTTGTTATCTTGCAGGTGTCTGTCAGTAAGGCTTGAACCATTTTTCTTGTAGACCGAAGTTGCCAAAGGCAGGGCTTGAGTTCTATACCTGCCTGTGGCCTTTTGCCAGAGATGTGGTGAACATCCTGGTACGCCGTTGACTTCATGGGGTCTGAGACACACTCAGCACTTCCTTTTTTTTCCCTCCCTGCCCCCAACCCTGTGTGAAGTGCCAGCACTACTGTGAATAGGTGAAACCTATCTTCCAATAGAGAGTGATGGCGGAGGACATGAGTGCCAGTGCTGCAGCAAGAAGCCACACGTGTGCTGCAGCAGCCCATGTATTTGCATGACATTCTGGCCTCACTTGCAGGTCACTAACACAGAAACTGATGTTAGTTTTTGCCTAACTCCACTAGTTCTTTAAGAACGTTTCTCAGAAAAGCAAGAGTAGATTTAAAGCTTTCGTTCTAAATTATTCAGCCAAATGTTTTTAAAAGTGCATTTAAAGTTATCTTTAAATACAAGCATTATATTGGGCCTAATGTGACTTAATTGGTGGAAATATTCTATAATCAGTGGATTTAAAGCAAATATATGTTTAACTTAGGAAGTGTTAAATTTAGTGGGGATTGTTTCAAGTAAATTCCAAGGCACAGGTACAGCATTGGTTTGTATTATTTTAGAGTTATTTGTGTGTTGGTGTTATAATTAATAATGTTAGGTCCCTGTACTTAGTGCTAGTTAGTTCTTGACTATACATTGAGACACAGCACTACTGCACACCAAATTATGCAATACCCAAGGGAAAATTCTGAGATTCTAACAGATGGAAGCCTGTCTGTGTCAGATGCTCCAAACCGAAGAATTTGAGACAGTTCTGACCCCTTGTTTACATTACTGGCCTCCTACTAACATGAGAAATAAATTATTTTGATAGCAGTTTTTGCTAAAGTATACAAACTAGTGAATTTGTACCCTGTGTACAGTATTGCAGCAAACACTTTAAATTTGGTTGGTTGGGTAGTCCAGCAAACTTTCTGGGTTCATATATTGCACTAAAATTCTGTTGAACCTGTGGCGGGCACATTCCTTAGGATAAATGCAACAAATATTGCCCACAGATTAAAAAAAAAAAGGTAAAACAAAAAAACCCCTTTTTAATGTGTTTCATTATTAAAAGGCAAAATGTCATTAAAAGTGACAGGTGAAATTGTCTTATGTAGCAATGTGCATTGATCTCAATGAGATATTTCTATTTCTTATTCTCTTACATGAGAATATTACAGCAGGAAAAATTAGTTTGCTTCACCATGTTAATACATGATCACAAAACGTGCATGAGTGTTAATGACTTAATCTTGTACAGTACTAGATGTATTCCTGTAACCACTTTTTTTTAAATTCTTTTGCTGTATTGAAACTGGTTCAGCGTTAACCAGGTGAGCATAGTTATTCACAAGTTATTTACTTTTTTATGTTAACTAATTCAGCTTAGTTATTGTTGAATATGTTCCTTTCTTGGATTATTTTTTATTGTTCTAGTGTTGAAAAACATTTTTGCATCATTTTATCACTATAAGAATTCATGAAGTAAATAATTTGCAAATAATTGCAATAAGCACTGACTTCTGAAGTGAAAAGAAGGAAAGCATTTCTTGTGCAGTGCATCTGAGGTTCATATAACAGTCTTGTACTATACTGTGCTTTATTTACTGCACCATAAGAAAAGAAAAATCCCTGTTCCACATTTTCATTTAGTGCAGGAAATCCAGTTTCTCCCCTCTTCCCCAGTGTTTTGTTGTCTGTTGTACTGCTGAAACTACAGTAGTTGAATATTACAGTAGCATTTCAGTTATTTTTTTTATTGAAAGTGCTCAAAAATTGTTTTTTAAATGTTTTCAAAAACAGTAAAAACCTTTTATATTAAAATTGCTTCTGGAGTTTTTTTCTTTACCTGGAAAATATGCATTAAGGTTGACCTAAAATACAGAGCTTTCTAGTTTGTGTGAAGACAGATCACAGCTGCCTAGCTGCACTGGCTGAGCCTGGTCATACACTTAAAGCTGAGCATGAAGGTGGATCTTCCCAGCTGGGATGCCTTGATCAGTCTGTCCCCTCAGAGCAATCTCTTGCGAGAAGCTGGTGGTAATGGGCTTCTGACCATTCACTTTATGTTCCATTTCTATAGGCATTCCTTTTAAGTGGAAAGTACCTGTGTGGTGTTACTATTACATTCAGGAGATAGAAACAGCTGCAGCTTACAGATGAACCTGACAGTTCAAATTTACCATCAAACCCAAGGTTTGATGGCTGAGGCTGTACTTCAGAACCTGCTGGTGATAGTTGTGCTGGTGATAGTTGTGCTGGTTAGGACTGTCGTTGTGTGCAGCTTCTCTGTGCTGCATTAATCCTGGTGTGGGTGCTGGTCAAAGTGTTAGTTTTGCACCTGGGTGATGGCTCTTGCTGTTGTGGCATACAACATGTCATTGCTGGTATAGCCATCCACGGTGGTGGTGCTTGGCTGGTGTTGCTTTCTGATGCTAGTGAAGCACTCTTACAAGATAGTTATGATGCAGGTTGGCTTGCTGCTAAGAAGGGGAAAATACACTGTTTTGATCTATTAAGTCCTTTATCTGGGTTGTAAAATTTTATGTAAACCCAGCAGCGCTCCCAGCGCAGTCTGCATGAACATGATGGAAAAGTATTGCTACAGAGCAGAAACTGGCTACAAGAAAATGAGGGTGAGGATAAATATTCAGGTTTTCATGCCAAAAAGATAGCACTGGTTAGACTCCAACCCAGACTACAGAGGTGCTGAGATGAGCTGGAAGGTGGCAGATTTGATGGTGGCACAAAATCACTTCAGGTTCATCAACAAAGAAAAAGAATCATTAGGGAGACATATATGAGGCAGCACCTGAATGAGAGAGCATCAGAAAGACATTAATTTTAACATTACATTGGAGGGTATGCTATTAATATATCTCACTGGATTGTAAATTAATGTGCTTTAAAAAGAGTTTTCAATAAAAAATTCACAGACACGCTTTCTCCATGGTCACAGTCATAAAAGCAAATTAAAAATCCCCAAAGAATAAGATGGAATATAATGTAGATGTGAAAGGCCATTTTAGAAATAGTTCTTCTGAAGTAATAATGCATTTTAATGGGAGCCTCTCAGCTGTGGACTGGAAAGGATTGGCCTTATTGATTAATAAAAAGGGCCATAAGAGCAAACAAATCTGTGACTGTGCGTGGAAATGGCCTAACAGGAAAGACTTAAGAAGGTAGAAATGTCAGACTAAAGGCATGATCAAAATAACTACCTCAAAATGTTAAAGTCAGGAGCTTTGTAGGTTCCAAAAAGACTAGATGTTTACATGTTTAATAAAGACATCCAGAGTAAATTCTAAACAACTACTTAAAAACATTTTTACATCTCCAGAAAGATAATCTGCGTGTGTGAATGCAGCTGGTATTCTGGTAAACAATTCCCCCTGTCAGGTCATAAGGGTTGCTGTGTTGAATTAGCTGGTGGTTCATGTAGTCTGTACAGTGTCTCTGGCAACTGATACCACCAGAGAAAGGAACCCTGCATTATTAGGTGGTCACAGAATAAATTGTCTCTGTGACAGCTGCTCTCCTATACCAAAGAGCTAGAAGATGAATCTGAACCCAATGCATTAGAGCTGGGGGGGATGGACTAGGTGACCTCCAGAGCTTCCTTCCAACCTCCCTTTGTCAGCATGTGCATCAAGGCTGGAGGGTTGAGTAAACCTACCTGGATCCAACTGTGCAGCATGGCTGCTCTCAGGTAAAGTTTAAGCACAGTATTTGATGATTGTCAAATTCATCTGACAGCAAGCTTCTAATTCTCTAGGCCTCTCCTGATGCATAAGTCAGAGATAACCAATACTTGGATCTTGCTGCCCTCTTCCCTCTCTTACAAATGCCACGAGTTAAGCTTGGATAAGGAGAGGAAATACAAGAAAAATGCGTAGTGAGGCTTACAAATAGTGGAATAAATCTGGAAAGCAATTCCAATCTTAAGAAATGAACAGTGACCTGACTATACACTTAAGTTTCTGAATAATGCTTACAAGGGAGTGCAATAAAACTTGCAAACTTTGTGGTTCATGTAAAACTTTCAATCTGCATAGTGTTTCTAATAGTTACTTGTAATCATCCAGACCAGAAGACTGTTACACATCAAGCAGTTAGTGATCCACTTAACTGTTAGCAATTAACCTGAATATGCCCAGGCCTGTGTTACACTGTGGTCTTCCTGCGTTGTGCTGTGCTTATTGCCTGGCTACAGGGTAAACTTGGCCAGGTAACCACAACAGAGTAGCCCACAGGCCACTCCCACTTGCTGCCAGTGATTACACCACCTGTGCATCCTTGCCCTTATCTAAAAGCGCAGCAACACATTCTCATGTGACCATCCTTTCTGCTGGACAGCAGAAATGATGAACAGAGTTGTTTTCTTCTAAGAAAGTTCCATAATAGCTCAAATGAGCCAAAGGGCATGACCCTTCCATGGGCAGGATCTGCATGTGGATCAGAGGCCCGTTCAGTGCTGAATAGGTTGAGGATCTGAAGGGTTTTAAGACTCTCTCTACTGTCCTCTATTGTGCTAGCTCTAGCAAATGGCATTTTAAGCAATGCTTCGCATAATCTGAGTGCCTTTTTTACTGCTATCATAACAAACCAGCACCTTCTAGTGCATAATTAACATTACCTAATGAAATTACAAATCATAGAATCATAGAACTCTTTGGGTTGGAAGGGACCTTAAAGGTCATCTGGTTCCGATCTTTTAGTCTTTCTTGCTTTTCCTGCTCAACTTGTTAAGAAAAAAGGGTAAAATATAAACTAAGCAAAGCAGATCAATTAAGTCTGAAGTGAACTGATGACATGGAGAAATTTGATTAGAAAACATCCAGTGCTAAAAAGACAACAGTTTCATTCTATAGATTGCAGTGTGTAAATACTCAAAATAGAAAACCACCTTTAGAGCACATATGACCAGGTGATTTTTAGTTCCTGATTGATCATAACATTTCTGCGATGTGTTTTGAATATGTAGGAGATACCTACTAGAGATGTAAACACTTGAGATGTGTTGCCTTGGAACATTTGCATATCTATTCTCCAACGGCTTTGTCATGGCTCCTCCTGAGTCTGTTTTCCTGGGCCTGCCTACCCATTTTCTGTATCTGGTAGTGCGTCAACTCTGCAGTCATTAAAAAGGTCCAGTTTTGTTCCTGTGGCTCATCTTTCCTCTATTGTCAGCCTGGATATGGATAGTATATATAGATTATGATAAGTTATGTATCATTGGAACTTTGCCTATCCACGCTACCTAACTGGATGATGCCCATTAGAATTGAATTTTCAGTGGATCTCAAGCTGCTGTTTCAAATAATGTTCAAATAATGTTGGCAGTGTGCTATTATCTGGAGCATAGTGTGTTGCATATGTGGAATTTTTTTGACGCAAGCGTTAAAATTCTACTTGAAAAATTGGCCCAAGGATGGAAACGAGTCTCAGGAGCTTATGAGAAGCTTCCATTTTAACCTAGCTATGCATAAAAGTAGCCACCTCTGGTAGAAATATTTTCAGAATTCCCAGAGAGACCAAGTCCAATTCCTCTTTGCTCTGAGACAAGAATAGGCATTTTGAAATGTGTGGTTTAAAAAGCTGTGTAGTAGCAATGGTTATGTCTGACTGGAACAAAATGCTATTTGATTCTGTTTCAAACTGCTTTGAAAATCAGAACAATTGCTCTTGCTACATATGCATAGATGAGACGGGAGATGAAACACTCATGTCCAAGAGGCCCCGCTCAGAGGTTCTTATGCCAATGGCATAACTAAAATCTACTCTGAGAAGGATTACTTGTGGAAAGCAAAACTAATGCTGGGGCCTAAAATGGCTGTCTCTGCAAGAGCAAAATAGGAAATCTCAGTGCCTACTAATAAGGAGTTGCTGAAGACCTGTTATGCTGCACATAACTAGGATTATCTTGCTGCTTTAGGAATTACCTGAAGTTGCATTTTTTTGTAAATAATGTATACAAAAGGTAGCTATATAATACAGGAGGATATTTGCATTTCCCTTCGTTTGGCAGAGGTAATAGTCTTCTCACTAATAGGTATCCTTTTACAGCACACGCAAAGCCGTACATCCTTGTCAGACATTGTGGTTTTTTAGGAGTACTTTCTTGTGGAATTACTTTCTACGCCAGCCAGACCTGAAGATGTGTGGACAATTCCTGGATGCTGTGCTATTACACCTAGTTTGGCCTTATCAGTAATTAATTCCCAGTGGCAACACTTTCCAGTTCACTGGAAGCCAATCAGTGGACCAAGGACAACACATGGAAAAACTGTGTACTCAAAACTGAACACTAAAAAAATCCTCAGAAGTAAATAAAACCCACTTAAAATGTCAATTACTTATTACACCCATTTTCCTAAGGGAATAATGGAGAAACACTATGAGAAGGAACATCTTGTATGAAAATGAGAGAGTAAAGATGGGAGTGCATGAGTGCTGCTCACTCACATGCCCAGTCAGAACAGTAGCTTCCTCTGGTCTTAGCGATGTTTTAGGCACTGGCAAAGAGTGTATAGCATGTACTATTCATACATATATGGAGAATGAAAACCTCAAGGTATTTAAAGAAGAAAAGCCCAAATATGTCATGCCCAGAAAGATCTCACTTCTGTAACATGGCCATCGGTTGAGCTGTTAGCAGAAATATCCACAATGATTCTGTTAACCATGGGATCACTGGTGGTGAATTAAGATGAGAACAGCATGACAGCAGCTGACTGGAGCTCAGCACCTCCAGATTTTTGTTCTGGCAGCTCTCCGCCCACTCAAGCTGAAAATAGGGAGAGAAAGATGACATCTGAGTGGTGGTGATTCAGACAAGTGTTTACCACTTCATTCAAATGCATATGCACAAAACGAGTGTGACTTTCCACCTCCACCACAGTTGCTCTTCTTACTATGCAGGTTTGCTCATCAAGCCAGAGAGATTTTGAAAAGAAATTGCTTGTAAGATGTTATGCTAGTCACAGAAATTAGGAAAAACATTTCTTACATATTTCCCTTCTCACAGCCTCACCCTGTGAGAGCTGGAGATCTCAGCGGTTTTCCTGGGGGACAGGTATCTCTGCGGTGGGGATGGAGGGAGCTGGCTCAGAGCAAGTGTTAGTGCCTTGGGAACACAGACCCATGCTTCGAGTTAAATTTTTAATGCAGTGTTAAATTTTGTCTACAGGCTGCCCTCAAAAGGAGCTACTTGAGTGGAGAATTTCTGGTTCACATCTGGTCTCTCTCTGGGTGACGGTCATGCCTTGCTGTCATCCTGCAGGGAAATTAGGGCTGCAGGGTTTGAGACGGCTGGAGGCAGTGGCTTGGCAGCAGTCAACACAGAAAGCAGCATGTGACCAAACAGAAGATATGTTGCCTTTAAGGGAAAGAAAAAGGTTGAGGAAAACAGAACCAGTGACTTTGGAGAACTGAGATGAAAAGGAGCAGCAAGGGACTGGCAAAAGCCTGAGTGTGAGTTAACAACAGTCTAGTTCCAACACAATGCAGAGACAAGTCAGTCTGGGGTGACTTCTACCAGACTGAAGTTCTTGCTTACAAAATTTAAGCTTTTGTTTTGTACCAGCTTCACATCTTGTTATCATGGTGTTTGAAGTTCTGTATTAAGCACCAGCATCTAGCACATATTTGCATGTAACTATGGAGCCAATAAGAGTGTTGAGTCTTGGGCTCTCAACCGTATCTCTGGCATTATCTCATTAGTAAGTCATTGCCATGGTAGTAGAGAAATTGAGCTTACTAGGCTATCAGTAGGTATTTACTTCTCTTATTCATAGCAATGACTCACCAGCAATACAAATTTTTTCTATTGGTGCCCCCTTGCATGTAGTTTTCCATTTACCTGCCACTGTGACATTGTGAGTGGTTCGTCATAACATTTTCTGTTGTATGACTCAGTAGAACAAAAGACAATAGAACAAAAATCTGTGTCATTTGTATCCAGATTTTTTGTTAAATTGCTAAAATTTGTTTAATCATTAAAATGACTTCTGATTCCTTTGGTTTAAAGGAAGAGCAGTGAAGATAATCTATCCAATTTGATTTAAATTCCTCTGTAGCAAAAGTGTATCCTATATTTAATAAGGCAAAACATACTCTGATGTCACTTGATGTCCTAGCTTTTGTAACTTAACCATTACTATAGTTAACATATATTCTTAAACTAAAGATTATTTTTTGATAACCCTCTGGAATTCTAAAACCAATCTCCTTTCCCACATTATTTCCTCCTTTAAGAACAAACAGTGCTTTTTTTTTTTTTTTTTAGAGCAGTTCCATATAGAGTGTATGGATTCTCTTCAGCTTATAATAACATTTACAATAAAGAAAGATGGAAATCAAATATTGTTAATGTATATAAAATTTAGACCACAAATTGGGTCTATCAGGCCAAACACCATCAAAGAGATGGAAAATATTTTTAAAGTTTCTAATTTTTGGATCTTTCATGGGACTGAAGGTTGATTTAGATGGCAAGAGGAGCCCAGCTTCTTTGTTACCAGATGAGAACCCACTATTGGTATGGAGTAATGAGATAAAATATTAATATGTTTTTAATAGGCTTGATATACACCTAAAGGGTTCCATTGCACTCAGATGATCCAAATGCAGGTTATTCTCTCAACTGAAAAGCACTTATTTGCAGAAAGAGGAAAAGCTGTCTTCCACTACTAGCCTGTAATTGTGTAAGACCATAAAATATTAAATGCTGGAGATGATACGTATCTTACGTAAGAACCGACTGTATGTCAACAAACAATGTGGTTTATTTTCCCCTGTTTTTAAGTAAAAGAATAAATGAAAATTCTTCTGTTTTGAGTGAACTGCTAGATGTCTTGCTGGAATATTGAAGATAACTATTGATCCCACTGAACATGCACATAGACCTTATCTTAGTTAATGGATGCCTCTGGGTTACAAACCCAGAAACACAAGCCTTGTTGGTAGCAGGTCATCTATGCATGGATTTGGGATTTGACTGTGTTGTAACTCCTGTTCTGGACAGTCAGCAGTCTTTCCACACAAAAAAATGAATCAGTGAGGTCTTACCTGTGGCCACATTATACTCTGCTACTTAAAAAATGTAATAGAACAGAGTATGCTAAAGCCCGTTGTAAAATTCAAATGGGTATAATTTAGAATTTCAATGTTATTGAAATGACACATTAGTCAGAATTTAATGTTCAAGTTTTTATGTCTTACAAAAAAGCCCAATAACTAACGTGCTAATAAAATATTCACAAACTAAACCTTTGCTGAACAGGACTTCAGGATGCTTGAGAGTGCTTCTTCTCATAGCCTTCTAGGGTACAGAGAAGCTAAGATTCAGACTGCAGAAAACCAGATGAGTTCAGGCAAGTGACAATAATGTTGTAGTAGGAGATTTATAGGGAGAAATAAACCAGTATCTTTTATTAGACTAACCAATACAGTTTTGAAAAAAAAAACCAACCAAAAAACATAAGCTTTTGGGGGTCTGATGTTTTCTGTCTGACAGGGTTCATACACCCTATCAGAGTGTAAGAGGCAGCACTGCAAACCCAGGTATTCATGCTTGACAGCCACAAACACACGTGCTTTTTAAGCAAGCTGTAACAACAATTTAATAATCAGTGTTATGCTTTTCACAGACACAAGTGGTTCCCGGACCTGGAAATAGTGCCTGCTGTATCTTAGGCAGGTTTTCCTTGCTTGGTTGTCACTCAGGAAGCTCCTACTTAAATTTGGACAAGCCTCTAAACTCCTGCTGGGAGAGTGCTGTAGGCAAGGCTGAGTGAAGGCAATCGGAGAGAAATGCTGGGTGCCCAGAGGCTTGATCCAGAAACAGAGGGGACTGTTTCTTTTGAATTACCCAAAAGGTTATCTGTGTCTTTTTTTCCAAACTTTTTCAGTTGGTCTTATAAAAGGCATTGTTTCCCCATGTAAATCTACCTGTTCGTATTCATAGACGATCATGACTATGAAGACTGAATGGCATTTTGTCTGTTTCCCAGACACGCCCGATTTTTCATAGGTAATATCCTGTGCTGATTTTGGAACATGGACAAACTGATGCTGCTGTTGAGATTGCCTTTCCTTGGAGCCTCCCGCTAGCCCTTGGCGGACAGCACAGGTGTGTGTGATAACAGGCACAGGTGTGCCTGAGCCCTTCTGTGGAGGTGATAGTTATCTGGGTGTTTTGTGATCTGCTTGGGGCACAGTCCAAAGAGCTGAGCCTGGGCCTGTGTTTTGGAAAGGGTAGAGTTTCTCATCAGGTGATGAGAGAAATAGGTCACCCAGGTTGTGAGGGGCCAGGCTGGATGAGCTGAAAGATGTTGAAAGACACTGGTTCCCTGCTGGTACAGGTGCTGCTATATTTGTTCTTTGTTGGCAACACACATGATTTTCCACATGTTCATTGAAATACGAAGGTACATTCTCTGCACTCGCAGGCTGTGCAGTGCCTGGAGGAGTTTGGCTCAGGCTTGTAGAAATGCTTATGGCTATACAGCTCAGACTAAACCACCCTACTTTATTTAGTTTTTTAAGCACAGCTCTGCTGGCTGGGAAGGCCGGGGGACAGGGAGGGATTTCCAAGTGATTCATGGGCAGCTGTTGCAGGCAGCATAAATTCAAGCCATTTACAAAATCATCATGGAACAAGGTCCTTCCAACAGGAGTGTGAGTGATGGCTGAGAAGCACCACTGAATGGCAATTTGGGAATGACCTCAACTGCTCAGCCAAAATATTGTCATGCTCCCTTACTAACATGTTGCTATACCACTTGTTGGCGGTGTGTGTGTGCACATGCAGATTTTTCTTTTGAGAAAATGGAAGGTCTTTACACTGTTGTTGTTTTGATTTCAGACAAGGCTTTTACAGTTTATCTTTTTGTCTCATCCAGCATTCTCGCTGCTTTGGTGTTATGTCAGGTCAGCTCCTTCAACAGCAGGGACTTCCTTCCTTTTCCCAGAATGCAGGAAGGTACCACCACCTTGTCGTGGTGGGCCAGATCCTTTCTGTGCATTGACAATGATAATTCTAACCTCTCAGTTTTCCCACATTTTTGCAATTCCAGAAGGTTCCCTGGTTGCTCGTAGGCAAGAGCACCCACAGCTTGCACCTAGCCCTCAAGGACATGTGAAAGACCCCGACGATGTAAACCAGATGTAAAACTTCTAGAAAAATGTTTTTTAATAATCTGATGACCTAGCTAAGGGGTGCCCATGGAGTGGGGCAGGCGAGGCAGGGCCCTGCCCCCGTGTCCCCCCGGGGCGGGCAGCACGCCCGTGCACCCTGCGGGCTGGTGGCGCAGAGAAGGACGGGCCCACCCGGCCGCCTGGGCCGCGCGCCCCCTCGGGCTGCCCGCGCGGCGCGTGTCTCCGGGCGGGGCGCGGAGCGAGAGCCAATCGGGAGGCGCTGCTGCCTCCCGGGTGGGCGGTGGCGCGGGCTTCTGCGCCAGTCAGACGAGGCGGGGGGGCGGAGAGAGGCGGGAGACACGCGGGCGGGGCCGCGGGCAAACACGACGGCGGGGTTGCGGCGAGCGCCTGCCGTTCGGCCATGGCGGCGTCTCCTGTTGAGGTGTTGGGGCTGCCGGGTGAGGAGGTGAGGCCTGTGACCACCCGCTCCCCACCGCTCTCCCCCCCCCCCCCCCCCCCGCCGCGCTTCCCGCTTCCTTTCTCCGCGGAGGGCGGGCGGCGGCTTCCTCGCGGGGCCGGGCGGGTGGGTCTCTCCTCAGGGCGGGGGTTTCCTGCGGGCTCGCTGCGGTCTGGCGTGGCGGCGGGGGTGGGGGAGCGGGCTGAGGTGGGGCGGGGGCCCCGGCGGGCCTGCCCGGGGGTGGGGCAACGCCGGCCCGACGCCCCCCTCCCAGCTTCCCTGTGTAGAGGCTGCCGGGCCCCCCACCGACTCCGTCCGAGCGCGGCAATCTGGCGGCTGCCCTGTCGCCTAGCACCGGCATTCCTGTCTCCAGGCTGCTTTTTGAAAGCTGTGTGAGCCTCCCCCTGTAGACGGAGAAATTCGCGTTCGTTGGGCGACTTCCTTGTGACGGAGCTAGATGGGTGAAGCGGGATTTCTTCTCCCCCCGCTCCCTCCCTCAGAACTGAAGAGTAAAGTCTTTGTTTCAGGCTTTGTCACAGAGAGCGTTTGAACCACTGAAGCGGTGCGTGGATTAAAATTGTACGAAAAATAGTTTGGGGCCTGAGCGATGGCGCTTTTCTCTGCTTTGCCGTTAGCGAGAATATGAAATCTTGTGTGCGTTTCAGTGTTTTTGTAATAAACTCGTGGGTATCTGAAAGTGACTCCTACAGCGACTTCTCTTATGAGATCGTAGTTCCTGAGCGCGTGGATCTTTGGAAGGTGGATGTACTGATGTACCTGTTATTGTGCTTAAGTGGTAGGCAGGTGGCGTGGGCTTTTGCGTTTTAACTGTGGCTTGTGCATAGGGCAGAATATTAAAGGAATAGTTAACTTTATCAAGAAGAAAGAGGGTGATTTCTTTTTTACTTACAGGTACAGGAAGACTAATGCTGTATCCATCTGAAAGCTGTTTGGTGACCTGTATGAAATGTCAGTGATGTTGTCTTTGAGCCAACAGGATATTTTACCAAGACTGCCTTTGACCAGCTCTTTTTGTGTCCACCAGGGATGATCTCTGTGTGAATGCATGCTCGTTGTGTATTAGCAGGAATTCACTTTATTATATTCCTAGTCTGTTAGCATGGCTCTCTTTCTGAAGTTCTGCTTTACTTCTGGAGAAATAACTCTAAATCTCTGAAATTATTATTTTTTTCTTCATCTTAATATTTGAATTGCATAGGAGTTGTAACAGAAAATGAGCACAGCGTGCTGCAAGGGCTGCATAGCACTTCCCATTGTAAGATTCTATTTTCAGTTGCTAGTAACTTTTTGACGCTATCTAGTTGGACTAAAACATTCCATGCCTCAGGCTCTCTATTTTAACTTTATTCAACTTTGGTCAGTTCAGTTGTTTCTTAGCCTCCCTTGCTATGGGAAAAATATTTTGTAATCTGCTCAAAATGGAACAATTCTGATATTACCTCCTTCCTTTTGAACATGAATACATTCCTTTGGAACAGCTGGGGGAAGGGGGAGAAGGTTCGAGTATGTAACAAATCTATCAAATACAACTTTTTCCGTAAGTCAAAAATTTAGCCAAACTTTTTCAAGTTATAAATGTCAAAAAATGCAGTTTGTTTGTGATCAGAGACTTTGTAATGTAATTGGTGCATATTGATTAATGAGTAAAGAACTTGCTCAGTTTTCTTCATAGCTTTTGTGTGCGATTCTGCATGCAGAAATGACAAAACAAATGATCTTAGGGTGATAGGAAAACTGCTGCCAGCTGCTTTTGTACTAGAAAGGAAACTACGCTTCTGCCTTTCTAGGTTGCCTTTTTTTGTCTTTTCAGAGTTTAAATCTGGAAGATTGCATGCACAGAATCACAACAAAAATACCATGTCAGAACCCCAAATCATATACAAGGTAGCATCAAAGAGTTTTTTGTAAAAACCTCCCCCGCCCTCATTTTGCAGGCTTTTCATAGTTTATGTCAGCACACTGCTGCTTACCCAGGGCTGCTCTGTGACCCATTGTGCAAGATGGATCTGCTTGGGGTATGATTCAAAATTGTCTGGTAAAAAAGTAGTGTTACCTGCAAAACATCTTTACTTCTTGCAGCTACTGCCTACAACCAAATGTTAAATATAATAATTGTAAATAAATGGTAAATAAAATAATGAAGGAAGGTGAGAAGTTGGTCTAATTGTGGAGGCAGTTGAATGCAGTATTAGAGTGTGGATTCCCCTCCCTCCCAATTATGCATTTCTTCCAGATTTCTTGGTTAATGGTGTATTAGTCACTTGAACTTAATAAAGGATTGCTAATATGATGTTGCTGACACAAACAAAATTATTAGGAAGCTGTAGCTGACGTTATTGTGAATACAGTGGGATATTGCATATGCTGTATGTAGTTATCTGAATTTCAGTGCCTGAATTTAGCAGATGCAGTTGTCCTTATTTTCTCTAGTTCAGTTTTTCTTCTGTAAAATGGATGTAGTATCTTTCTGTCACCCATAGGACATCTTATGATTTAGCTGGGTATTGAAGTAATGAGCACTAGAAAAGTCAATGGGGAAAACTAATAATTCTGTTTTCAGAGCAGGATCTTAGTAGTGTGTAGAAAGTTAGGTCTGGGATCACGTGCTGAAAAATGAAGACAGGAGAAAATACAAATTAGTAGTTTGCGAGCAATACCGATTTTGTTTACTTAGTGAGGTATCCGTCTCTTAGAAAGACATAGTTTATGATGCTATGATCAGAAGTTCTAATGGGATGAATATACAATAACTGGCTAAAATGAATACAGGGACAATATTAGACTAAAACTGAATGCTGATCACATTTCTGTATTCTTATTTTATTGTGAATTGTTTTAAATTGCAGGATAATATATAGAAAAAAGGCAAATGAACAGATTATACACCTTGCTACAGCTGATCTCAATGTAGAAAAATAAAGAGCTGTAATAATATTTTTAAAAATTACTTTTCATCCTCCCGTTAACTTTTTCTAAAGAGGAAAGAAATGCTGTGAAGTATACTTCCCACCTCCAGGTCGGACTTTCTCTCACAGTGCTCTTTGCCTCAGGCTGCTTGAAAAAATCAGTTGGGAGCATTAACTGCTGCAGACTTAGTCTTGACCTGTGAAGTGGGTAAATGTGCCTGTTGTTGCATACTTGGGATATGTCTACCTTTGAATATAGTTGCAGTGTTGGTTCAGATCTGCAGGAGTGGACTGAAAACTGCTGCTTTTCTTTGTCATACCAGTGCTAACTTTGCTAGTGCTCTTAAATGTGCTTGTTGAGGTGGGGTATCCTTAGCTACAGGGTTTTTGGCTGAAGGACTTCCTAATACAAAACTTTCAGGTTGCGAAGGCTTGGATTTCTGTAGATTAAACACTTCGATCAAACATTTTCTGACACTGAGGTATTATTCATTTCCAGTTACTGTGGTTTTGTGATATTTGACTGCAATACTTAATACAGCATTTTCTATCAGTAATTGTGGAATGATTTTTCAAAGACTGAAGGAAGAATCGTTGATATCTTGGCTAATGCTCTGTTATGTTTTTGGTTACAGAAGGATTTATGTTTTTAGTGGATTGCTGGGTTAAAAATGAAGAACTGGCCAGAATGACAGTGTATTTATGTCTATTAAAATACCTATATGTCAGAGTTCTTGCACTCCCAGCCTGAATTAAAGGCTTTCTTATTTTGCTTAGCTCTTCTTATGTTGCCTAACTTAATATAAGTTAGCTGTCTCTTTTGATCTGTTGTGTCTGTTACGTTTGATCTGTTTCAGGGATCAAGCTAGTAATGGGAACTTCTCATAGGCAAAAAAACACACTTGCCATAGGCAAAAACCGCACTTGCCACTTGTATGCATTTGCCATTTTGGAAGTCACTTGAGAGCTGTCCTATGTAGAACTGTTCTTGTTCTCTGTAGATCACATAAGATTTCTCATAAGTGTATGGTATTTCATTCTGGAAAGCTTTAGATATATTTTTACGTTCTTTTAGGATATACTACTGGAGTAGGTTGCTGCTGGAGTAGGTTGCTTATGGTTATTTAGCTTGCTGCTGGTGAATGGGATGTCTTGGTTATATGGTTTGTCTCCTCTACTTCTGCACATCTTACCTCACAGCCCTTTTCCTATTGCTGTATTTTGAAGATGATACCGATTACCAGAAATCTTTCGGACGTTACTTCAGAAATTGACATGTACAGGTCGTCTTCTGGATTGCTTTTGCCAAAAACAGTGATTTTCCTTGGCTTGTTTGTGCCTGAGCTTAAGGCAGCCCAGTGCTGCTGTTCCTGTTCAAACTCTATGGCTTCCCTTGTACCTCTGTACTGGATGTCTGCTCTATCTGACTGTTCTTATATGGGGCACTCAAATTGAAAAAAGTAGGAATGTATGCCTCTGTGCTTCAGAAATGCTCTGAATTTATTCTAGACTGTGAAGGACTTTCCCATCGCAAGGCATGATCTGGAATCCAGTGTATCTGGAATAGTGTACACACTTGTAGAAATGGTGATGCTTGCTAGTTTGGGAGGTTTTTTTTGTTTTGCTTTGGGTTTGTTAGTGAGTTTTTGTTTGGGTTTTTTGAACAGCAATGTATTTTGTGTAGCTCTGATGGTTTCCAGAAGCTGTCTTACCTACCTGCGTTTGTTTTGCTTTTTAAAGCCTTTCACACTGAACTAACAAACACTGACTATTAGGGGTGTTGGGTTGCACATGTTGAAAAGTGGCTGGTTTGGGTTTTTTTGTTTGTTTGTAGGTTGGTTTTGTGGTGGTTTGTTTGGGGTTTTTGTAGTAAAATTCTGTTGACAAATGGATAACTCCATTAGTAGACCCTTATCTTGAATCTTTTCCTTAATTTGCAGTCAAGCGGAGGTGTAAATACAATCTGTAGCAACGTCCAGCATTTGTTGAAGGATGAGACTTCCTTATTTATGAACACAAAATGCTCCTATAGTACAAGTAATGTTAAAGTTCTTTTAGTGAGTTAGTAAAACTGGACTGTAAGCAGCAGGTAGAAGTTAATGACTTTCATTGTGTTTACAAGATTGATTAATGTAGTTCTATAATAGCAATCTTCCTGAATCTAACACTTGCTTTGAGATAATTTCTTCAAAGAAAAATGGTTCAGCTCTGGTCGCCATGGAGGGGGAGGGGAGTGCTCTCTGGGTTGTGAAGGTATAGTCAAGATGGTGAAGTCTCCTTCCCACTTTCTACCTCCAGGTGAAATGAACCGGTGATGCTAACAAAACTTATTATAATTTAGAAAGCACCTAGCATATATGTCTGCCTCACTTGTAAGGTCTGGATACTGCAGGAACTACTTTCCTTCGGTTAAGGCTCACCATTCTGTGGGAAATGCTTTGTTTCAAATGAGATGGTAGGTTTTAACAATAACTTCACTGGGCCTATTTGTCATGTTGCCAACTTCTTACCTATCTCCTGGTGGGATTGCTCAAGCTGAATATAGCATATATAAGTGCTCCTAGCTAGCCTGATTTATAATAATGTGTTGGAGGTTTTTTGTTTAAGAAGTAAAGAATTTTATGATAGTTCATAGTACCTCTTTCTCCATAATGTGTGAAGAAATTCTGTTCTTAAATGTTGTTTTTAAGGTTAGACAGGTGAAGAATGTCAGTATCTTTTGGACCACTTAAGGGAAAACATTCTGTGCTAACCTCAGTGTAGGTAATGGAAGAGCCAAATCCTTAATTATTCATACTCTGAAAAGTTTGAGATGAAAAGACTACTTACCGGTCCAGTAAATGCCATTAAGGAATTTGGTTTTGTTGTGAAACACTCAAATGTAACTTTATGGTCACTAATGACCTCAAGGTAAAACTCAAAACAAAACCCAATTTTTTTTGCAATTTGAATTCAGTAAAGTGCTCTTGGATGGGAAATACAGGCTAGGAAGCTTGCTAAAATATGGGTTCTTTAACTTAGAGAAACACAGCAGTTTCAGCTACTAGAATTGGCATACGTAAGAAGCTGTTCAACTGAAATATGTAGTCACTTTAGCCGTAAGCAGCTTTCAGCATTGTTACAGAGCTGCTCCTAGGCTTCAGAGCCTTCTATGGGATGATGTTGGTCTTTCAAGCACAAATCACTGATTAAATACAAGCCTCTAGTAGGGTAAGGCAGAGTACCTTGAGTGAGATGTCTCAGAGATTTGAGAAGCACGCTATAGAAGAGACTATACATTCGTGGTATGTCTCTCTTAAGCTAGTACTTAATCTTTAACAGGGTCTTGGCTTTAGTGCACTTCTACTCATGCAAGTGTCCTGACTTTTCTTGCTGTTCATAGCTGTTCCTTAATGAGATCAGCAGTCTGTGTAGATGTACACTATAATAGCTGATAATCTTTTCTTTTTTTCTTCTCCTCTATTGACCTTCTGGACCTCATTACTTGGGATGGGAGGGATCCCTCTACATGGGATGTAGAACACTTCTCAGCCTGTTGACAATCCCTTCCTTTTTATGCTCTTTCGCTGGGCCAGGCTATTCACTGGTTTCTGTTTTGAACTTCCAAACTACTGGTATGTTTATTTCAGCTTGCCTTATCTGCATACACCCAAAGTTGAATTTAATGTTCTCTTTTTATCTGTGCACTGTATGCAAACATGGTATGAAACTTAAAGCCTTACTATATAATTCCTGATATGACTAGAATCTTAAAAGCTGATGCTGCTGACTGTTTTATCATTGTAATATCATTTGATGCTCTTTTTTTGGCTTGATTTAGGTCAAGAATCAACTGCCACTATCTAGCTAGAACAAAAGAATAACAGGATGTTGCTGCCAAGAGCAATTGTTTACTACAAAGTGTGCTCTCTGTTAGCCTACTCAGACATATATCTATTGGTTTCCTCAAAAAAAGCTGTCTAGTAGTCCAGCAGATACTATCGGACAACCATCCTATTTTTGGTGTTTCCTTATATCCTGTGACTCTTTTCTGTAAAAGAAATATCTTGAAAAAGGAAAACCAAAACTTGAACCAAAGATAAAAATAGGAAAGCCTAATTAAAAAAACTAAAAAATTAATTTTTAAATACTAACCAAATAGGTACTCTGAAGAACTCTACTTCTAATTAAAAACCTTTCTCTTCCATTGCTATACAATTACTTCAGTTTATTTGAATTTTGTCTTATGCATGTCAAACTGCTTTTTCTGTAGGTATCTGAGTCTGACTCCAGTCAGTCATCTGCTGGAGGTTTGGGTTGTGTCAGGAGTCATTGTTCAACTTGAGAAACAGATTGCAACTTGCTGAAGACTCCTCTGAAATTGTCTGGACTTGAAGTGTTTATGTTAACATCAGAGAGAACCCTTACAGCCACTGAATTAGATAATAGCGTATTATATTTTGTCTGATCACTTCAAATGAAGGAGAACAGTTAGTATAATATGTTTGTAGCTGAATTACTGGATGTTGCAGATGTTAATGACTGGCAAAGATAAATGCCTCTTGCTGCTGTAACATTACCGTATTTCAGTGCACAAAATGAAAAATTTTGAGCTTCTCCTCCCCCTACCCCGAGTCAGGAACAGGCAGCAGCTAAAACTTGTAAGGTGACAAGTTACAACTTTCTGTTGTAATCTTGTTGCAAAACTTAGCACATAGTTTGTGCAGGAAATATTTTAGCATTTACAGCCCGTAGAACTGACAGCGCACTCTGGCTGCATGCACATGCACGCATATGAACACACAAACGTGCGCATGCTCACAGATTGGAGTATGCCTTTGGGGACTCAGACAAGGATCACACTTTATCATCATTCTCTGTTTTGTACTATAGTCATCACCATTTCTTGATTTATGCCTTCTTTCTTACCCTTTCTTTCTGTATGTGCCTTTTCTTCTGTCTCCTGCTCTGTCTTGGACTTCTACTGATGAAGTAGGAGTCACTCTTCTGTTTGTCACTAGCATTATTTTCCTACCACGTGAATTTGGGAAGGATGGGGGCGAGAATAGACAAGGTTAATACCTGTCCTTTATAGTCATTGACTATAAACAGCTGTAACCCAGGCAAGTTATGAAATCATGAACAAGTTTTAAACTCCTTAAAAGCTTGACATTTCTTTGCAAATTCAGTTTTCTTGCCCAAAATGAACACTTCAAGAACTTCTCATCTTAATATATATTTATTGAATCTAGGCAGATTTGGAGTGACTTTGTGGAAATGAAACACTATACAGTTCTGGAAGTTCCACTTTATTAGTTTGGCTCTTGCTTTGCTTTGTAGAGAACACATTTAAAATCTAATTTAATTGGCATACATAAAAAGGATTTCTGTGTTATGATCAGTTCAAAGTATCACAGGCTGGCAGGCATTGCCTTTAAAGCTTTGTGTTATTGTCTATGTATCAGCTCAGAAACCTTCTATTTCATCATCTTGTTAAATATTATCTGTTAGTAAATAGATTCAGTGTTGGAAATTGTGAAAACATCTCATGTTTGCAGACCCAGCTGTTTTGACCAGTTGATCTTGAACATCTACTTTAGAATATACTAATATGATTAACAATAGAATAATGATAAAAGCTGGAAGTTCATAATAAGATAACGAACTTGCCGATTCAGCTCTGTAAAGGATGTTTTGTCTGACTTAATCAGACCAAGAATTTTTGGATGTGCGGGGTTGTGGCGTGATGGGTCCTTCCAGTGTAAGGCAATTCTGATTGCATTTGGATCGAGCTCTCTGAATTTCTCCTGATCTGCCTTGTGCACTAGTGTGACCAGAGAATGGGGAACCTAATTTCTTAGGATTAAGTGTTGCCCTTGCACATTAGCATAGTTTTTTTTCCTCAAGTTTCTAGTCTTTATAGCGTGGAAAAGGAAGAATTGGACCCTTCAGTATCACCTATCAGCTTAAAAAATACACAGAAAGGGGTGTGGTGGGTTGTGGTGGGTTTTTGGGGAGTGAAAGGGGTTAGTGGAAAAAATGAAAGTGAAAAAGGAGCTCTGTGGGGAAGACTGTTGTTCAGAATTATTTTTTAAACTGTTTTTGTTAATCTAGAAGGATATTTCTAAATGGTAGTTCATAAGCAGATGTCAGCTTGCTTGGTTGTTCTGCTGGGCTAACTGTAGTTGTCCCTGTTTAACACCAACCCCAAACAAATAATACTCTTTCAGCAAGGCATGTTTAAATCAACATTCAGCATGCCAGCCTCAGGTTTGCAGCTTATAGTTTCCTGAGGTCACATACAAAGCAACTTGTCTTTTTTGTAAAACGGCATTCAGATAAATTCAGATCTGTATTATGATACAAGTAAACAAACTGCGTAATTAAGCCAACTTTAAACTCTGAGGAGTGTGGATCCTATTTCTGGGATCTCCTCTGTGTGGACTATGGGGATGCCCTGTTACGCCTGACTCTGAGATGCCCATGCCCAAAAGTATCTAATTGTCTTTACTTTTCTCATGCTTGAATAATTGAGAGAAGCTTGTGGTCTAAGCAACTAAATGCAGATGCAAGAGAAGGTATTTGTCTTTTAGGGCAGTATACCCTATACCAATGTCTGCTCTTGGCCTTTTTCTGAGAAGGGGATGGTGAGATTGTTTCTTGAGCTGGGTTCTGTCAGTTGGGTCCCGTGGGCTGTGACTGCAGACCCTCCTCTTGTTGGGAGAGGGTAGTGGTGCACTGAGTGAAGTGCAGGAAGTACTCAGTGAGAGTGGAAATGCACACGTAGTACTCTTCAGCTTGAGTAGTCTCCGAAACATGCTGATGTTGAATGTCACTGCAGCTAAGTGATGGAAGATAAATTGGGCGCTGTTTTGGAATATAAGACAAAGGTGGATATTTTAGGATATTTGTGATATATAAACATATTAACAAATGGCTATTCTTAAATTGATGCCAACGTATTGTTATTTTTTTCTTAAATCTGGTCAGTTCTATTGCCATCATAAAACATATTGGTAATGGTATGTGCCTTAAAGCCTGCCTCAGGATTACCATGCAGTTCTCTCCATTAGCTGTTACAAACCACTCCAATTGGTTTTCATGCAGGAGCCTGGCCCAGTGGTTATATAGGAGACCAATGATAAAGCAAACTTTGAGTGCTTCCTGTGTGTCTCCTTTTGAAAGCACTTTTAAACATATGTGTAATTCAAGAAGGCCCCAGGGACAACATCTGCTGCTTCACCTATTGCTCTTAGTATCTGTTTAACTCCTTAACCACCAAGATTGGATCAGCATTCCTCACAAGCATCTCTTACTAGCCATTGCCTACAAACAGTCCTTCGTCTGCAAAGCTTTTTGCTTTCCAAAGAAACAGGGCTCATTTGTCTTCTTCCTCTGACATGGTCACAGCTGTTGGGATTTTTTTTCCCCCCCTCTTGAATTCAGTAGCTTATCAGATGAGCCATGTAAGACTGCACAGCTATATTACTTAACAGGAAGAGTGCAATCACTTATGTCACTCCTGTCAAGCTGTAATTTGAATAATGTGTAACTGTAATAGTTTTTTGGTTTTTAAAAATCTCATACCCCACTGATACATTTCAGAAATTCCAATTTTTTGAGCATGGCCTCTCTGTGCTGTAAAATAAAAACGATTCTTTGTTCTTGCCTTTTTTTCAGGGTTCTTTTACTGCTTTATTAATCTGTTCTGATAAATTTAATACCCTTTCCATTCCCCTCAGGAAATACATTTATGGTCAGACTCAATTTCCCACCCTATGATGAATGCCAAGATACCATTATGTAAAAACTTCCTTGGTCCATACACATTTGAGTGTTCAATGCAACTCGCTTGAACGGCTAGTGAGATGTAGATGGCAACCCTTTCCTTGCATCCCGACAGATCATGCCCATGTGCACCAAAACTTGTTACACTGTTCGTAGCATGTTCCCACAAAGGTCCTTCCTTGCCTACTCTCTGGTAAGGATAGCTAAGAATTGCCTGCTGAGAAACATGGGAACTGCTTGTTGAAACTTCTCCCAGGTGCTTTCCTTCCTGTGGGCAGCTGGGAGCAGTAGAAGTCACTGGGCTGTATGAATTGTGGCAATAGCAGCTTGCTCTTAAAATTGCCCTAGGAGAAGATCTTACTGCATAGCACACACATGATGTGCATACTGCATCCAGTCTGATACAAGTGTATTGCAAGGCTTGCTGGGGAAAATGGTGACTGCTGCTGCCAGAACAGTTCAGAATTTGGGAAGGAAGGCTGGCAGGAACAGTTGTACGCTAGGTTAACAATCCTGTCCTGTGGGATTAAGCAACCTTACTCAAATAACCCCCCCCCTCCTTTAAAACACTGAGCAATACAATAAAATTAATTAAAAAAAAAAACCAAACCAAAACCAAACCCTGCAATATTTACTTACCCAATTTTTTGGATTCTGTCTACCATCATGTGTGGATACAATGACTTAAAAAGGGTAAAGGTAGAATAAATGTGCTACTGAAACTTAGAGCTGTTTCTATCAGACAAACTAACTGAATTACTTAGTCTATAGTTTTCAGTGTAAATTCAAAATTATGCCAATAATTGCTTTAGCTTTATAAATCAAAAATAGATCTCAGAAATAAATCTGAATGCATCTTGAATATGTTATCTTGCGTTTTAGGAGAACACGCAAATCGTCAGGGTGAAGGTTATAGCTGGAATTGGCCTGGCCAAGAAGGATATCTTAGGAGCCAGGTAAGAATACATATTGTTAATGTATTAAGGGACAGCTGCTTCTTCATTTTCTTTACACAGCTGTTTAGATCTTAGTAAATCCTGCTGTGCCTCTTTCAAAAAAAACTCAGAACTGTTTTAGCTGGTAACCTTATAAAATGACCAGAGACTATGTAAACATGAAGATATCTGTTTTCTTGCCCAAGAGTCACTTGGGCAGATCTTATGCATTGACAGAAAAATGTGTGGGAAGGTTTAATTCTGTGCATGGTAAAATAGTTCTGCTGTGGAGGGATAGATACAGGTATATATTTTACTTTGTGTAGACTGCAGCTAAAACAAGAGTTCAGTTATAATAAAAACTTGTCTCATCTGTGCTTTAAAGACTTGGAATGAACACAACACTAAACACTCGTAGCAACAAGACTATTTCAACTCAAATTATATGCAGAGGAACAACATCCACCAAGTCTATAGTTGTGGTAAACCCATGCCAGTGGCTGCAGGCTCTGGGTATGTACAGATTTAAAAGTTAACAGTCTGTATAAGGGAAGAAACAATAAAAGTGGCTTAACCTTTACCACAGGAAATATTAGACTTAGTAATTGAAATGCTTTGTAGGATCTTGTACAATTGGCAAGTGGCAGCATGCAGCTTGTACTAAAGCTACATTTTCTTTTGGCTCATGTACAGAGGGTTTAGAAAAGTACTGATGGGTTTAGTACTAGTTCTGCTGTCTGCTGCTTTGGCATATATGCAGGAATGCTGTTATTTTAGCACTAGCAAAATTGTTGCGTGTGACATCAGTTCAGCATTAGAAAAAATTCTCCTGTGATATTCATATTTTCCCTAAAGCCAGACAGTCTATCTTCAATTTTCTTCTCACTTTAAACAAAACAGGGCAGCTTTTCTCAACATAACATAAATATGTGAAAACTGTATGTTCTTTTGCTGTGTGGCAGATAGTCTTGGTCACCTGTTGTTACTAGTCTGTTTGAGCAATTGAATGCATTGACTCTGGTCATGAAAAGTAGATATTTGTATAATTTATTGTTTATTTACTACAGGAAGGAGGAAAAAAAATCTGAGGCAGTAGGCCATTTTAAGCAACCTTATTAGGACACCTTCATTAACATAAAAATTTGGGTTAAACTCAAACTCTGTGAAACTGATAAAACATTTAGTAAAAATATTGCATGTTCAAGGAAGTACCTCAAATTCCAGGTGTTTTAAATTGTTAAAAACAAGAGATTTAATACTTAAAGCTTTTCAGTCAACTGATTTTTTTCATGTATGTCTTGATGAAATGCATGAGGATTTATTAAATCTATCTCATGAAATAAGACCTGTGGAAGAGGAGAATCAACTTGTAGTGATATGCAGAATATAAAATGGCATAACTAGTATGGTTATAAGTAACAATATTTAGCTTAATTTTATCTCAAACTATTTCAGAAATTATTTTAAGTACAAATGTGTATGGTGTTCATAAAGTAATTGTAACTCCTAGTTTCATAGCTTCTATTAAGTTAAGCCTTTTAAAACTCAACTGTTAATAGTGCTGGCAAAAAAAAAAAAAAGATATATAGCATGATTATCTTTTTCTTTCCCCCTCCCAGTGACCCATACGTGAAAATGACAGTGTATGATCCAGTGAATGGAGTCCTTACCAGTGTTCAGACAAAAACTGTTAAAAAGGTTAGCTGTCTTATCTTTGTGGGTGTGGTGGTTTTGTTTGGTTTTTGATCAGACTCTAGAGGAAAAGTTAATACTACAGGAAATATGAGAATTAATGTCACTTGAGTGAGCAGACATGGCAAAGGAAAGTTCCATGACCTGCTCTGTTTCTCTGTTCATGGCATTATTGAAGGGAAACCACCAAAATAATTTTAGTGAAAAGTAGAGAAACACTAGGGAATATAAGGTGAGTACTGACTCAAAACTACATCATTCATGGAAATACTGGATTGTTCTGATTTTCTGAGATCTTTAATAATACAAGAATCTCTCTTGCTGTACAACCTTTTACTCTTTTTTGCTGTACAACTTTGATCTTTCTACATTTGAAACACAAACAAAATTTGTTGTATTTCAACATCAATTGCACAGTTCACGTGAATCATGATACTACTTGTTTCCCTAGAATACCTGCAGGAAAAATTCAGTATTAGTCATGGTAACTTATGTTAGACCAACTGAAAACGAGAAATAGTACACATGAGAGGGAACGTACTCTCCAAATTGTTGTTCTCAGATAGTGGCTGTGATTTATGTTATGAGATCACTCATGCATTTTCCCTTCACGTTGATAATTGTTAGTTTAGGTATGATGAGAGTTCAGAGTGTATCTAATATTTTTAAAAATAGCCACAATTTAAAGATGTGTTTAGTTGAGCAGGTTATGTTGTGTTTGGCCCACCTGTGTCTGGTCTGTCTAGATAACGTTGAGAGATTTGGCATTTGCTAAGTGTTCATAATTTCAGGATTAACGCGTGTTTGTGTGTAAGCAATGTGGATAGTGGACTGAGGAGAAGGCAGTGATTATTGCTGAAGACGTACCATAAATTAACTGATTTGGATTGTATAATGGTCCTTTCTCTGCATTCATTGCATTAGACAAAATTTGAGAATGCTTGCATAAATTGTTTCTATTCTGCATTGTATTAAGACTTCTATGACTTATACCTGCAGGGTTGAAGCTTTTGTACTTTAAGTGGATTGTTACATGGGATAACACAGATATAAAACATAAAGACACACACATAGAATTGTCACTATAATCAATGCTGTCTTTTCTTTTTTTTATTCCCCACTTATAGTCCTTAAACCCAAAGTGGAATGAAGAACTCTTATTTAGAGTAAGTGTTTACTACAGCTTTATTACCTATGTTGGATATTATATTAATGCATCAGGAAAAATGTTTTCTCACTAATTCAGCTTAAAATCAGAAATACATCTATAATTAATGTTCAAAAGGCTCACAAATTGCTTTCCTTAGAAATACATTTGTTAAAATTTTCATTTGTACCAGAGTGAAATTTTCAGTCTTGATGTTATCTTCTTTATTCTATGAATGTTTAAAAACAAGAGCATGGATTTTAAAACAGTTTGGGATAGCACCAGTTGGCTCATTGGTGCTGATAGGCATGTGTTGCATAGTGAAATGGCAGCAAGGTGTAGATTTGCAGTTTAATTTAGGTCTTATGTATTTCTTTCCTCCTGCATAAACTTAGAGATTTTGCTGAAGGCAAATGCTGGAATTCAGCATATATTTTAACTATTAATGTATTTCTTTCTCCTAGGTTAATCCTCAGAAACACAGACTCCTTTTTGAAGTATTTGATGAAAACCGTTTGGTAGGTCCTTTTGTGGTAATACTGCAATGTATTAAAGACTTGAATGAAAGTAAGTTTATCTGGATTCAACATGGATAAAAAAACCACACCAAACAATCATAACTTCTTTAATGAAACCTAAAGCTAAGGCAGACCTGATTCGTTTACTTGTCTGACATTACCATACTTTGTGATGCTCTGAAGCAGCTATATTGTTAACTTCTGATGTGCTTAACTCATAAAAGCATTGTTCTTTTATAGTGCTTTTCAAATGATATGGCCAAATTCTTCTGTGATATTGAAAGCTCTGCATCAAATGTTTATTTTTTTTCCCCCACAAGGTAGTATTGACAATGTAGGTATCTCTGTACACAGTGTGAGAAGCTTCTTCAGTGTGTCAGGAGTAGTATGAAAGAAAGCATGTGTACGTTTTCTTTGGAAATCTTAACAAATGGACAGTGGATTGTGATCTTGTAGATAGGTGTCACTTTTTGAATGGCAGGTCATAAGTAAGATAGGGATAGTTTGTGCATTTATTTTCTCAATCAAATAAAAACTCCTCCTTTGACCATGTTCCTATTTTATGTGTGAAGATGCCTACTTGCCTGTCTTTCTCTCTGTATGCTTTACTGTAAATGAGTAAGGCTGGTGGCAATACAATCATGAGGCATCCTAGGGCTACTTCACAGACATTCCTCCTCACTGGAATACCTTTTCCTTCTGCAATAGTTTGAAACTAATAGGAGGGATTGAGTGCTTTTCACTTTATACTCCACACACAGTTTCATTCTGATAGCTGTTATAAAGGATCTCTTTGTGCTTGAACAGTGTGTTGGCTATGAAAAACTTACTGTTTTCGCCTAATGCTTTCTGCATGTATTGAGTAATCCATTGCATCTTTTATGGAAGTACTGCTCTGCTAAAGTCAGGAAGAGTGAAAATGTATGTAAAGTAAGCGCAGTAAGAACAAACCATCTAGAATAATTAGATTTAAGAAAGAGGAGGCTTGTTTCTTGGTTATAGGCATCACACAGTCCCAAACCATTCACTTCTTGACTGGCGGTATTACCTGTCCCAAGTATTTAAAAAATGCTGTCTCTCCCACCCCCCCACCCCCCCAAAAAAAAAAAAAAAAAGAGAAAAATAATTTAAAAGGGAATCAGCAGCATTTGTGGCTTACATGGCAGGTTAAATATAATTTTTCAGGATGCTCAACTGTTCATCTCAACTTGATGTTATGGGCTACAGTGTATTCTTCATGAAGTGAAAGTACTTTTTCCATTAGTCATTAGAACATTGCTGCCACCGCCTGGAAGCCAGGAGGCAGTCAGAGTCCTGATTTTTTTGGGAGAAGGCCAATGCTTTCTTTGTCTGTTCCACCAAAAGAATTCCTTAGCATTCTTTCTCTAATCTAGAATAGATAAGTTGTTTGACCTGTTTGTTTGTGGGAGGGGAACCAATAAAACGTTTTATTGGCATCAGCTTGGGAATGGTGCTTTCTTTCCTAAGTGTATTTGGAGATCAAAACATCATTACCTCATTCATCAGTCACTGTAGTTCTAAAATAACGTCAGCATTTTTCATCTTTTCCATCTCCTTACTCGGTGAATGGAAAAGGCTGGCTCCCTGTTTCTCTTTAGCTTGCTTTCAGAAACACTAAGTTTCTCTCCCAGATGTCTTGAGCTGTTTTAGTAAGTCAGATTGTTGCCTGTGACCGTTGTGAAGATGAATTAATAGAACTGGGGGATCTTGTTAATGCTAAACATGTCAGAAATCATAGGTGCTTTGCACTTTTTCACTAGGATGTGCAGCTGTGATTGGAATGTGATTCATCTTCCATTTTTTTAGGGAGCTTCAGTGTAAATCAGCCTTTCTTCTACCTGTTGGATGACTCTTTGAACTCTAGATCTGAGCAAGCTGATAAAACTGAAATTCTCTTACATTTGTGAGACTGTCCTCCCAATGGACAATTTCCTCTTTATAAAAAATTGTCCCAAGTGCTTTTATTTCTTCTAATTTTTGGGAATAAACTGAAGCCTGGAATCTCTGCTTTTTGTTTTTAAGAAATGTTGCTTTCTTGAAAACCAGTCTCAGAATTTACCTTCTTCAATATTAGGCTTAAGTTCAAAGTCCTGCTGCATTGTTATATCACCAGCAACTGGAGTTTTAAAATCTTTCTGTAATAGCTTTAAAACTTTTCAAAGATCACCTGACTTGGATTTGGTAAGGGAACACTAAACCTGGTTTGTTCTGCTGACTTGTTGCAAACCATTATTAGAATAAAGGGCTTGAGCAGTTTGTTGAGTCCTCAATTACGGTTGTCTTTAAAAACACATTAGAAAAATCTGTCAGGAAGGACAATGAGATCACTTATGAGATGGACCAGTGAAAGGACTAGATGACTTTTTCTATCTCTTCTTGTCTTACAATAACTTGTCACAATTGTGTATACTTCAAAGTGCCAAAATCTGTTACTGATACTGAAGAGGTCAAGGATATTAAGATTTGAATGGAGCTATTGGTACTTCTTAAAAATCATTAATTTTTATTTATTTTTATGTCAAGTCTAATTCAGCAAGACAGAATTTTGCATTTTAAAAGCCGTTTTGTGTTGACTAAGAAAGCTGTAGTTGGTTGGCTATACCTATACACTTACACTGGCATGTTGAGAAATTTCACTTAAATCTTAAGCCTGAGTTAAGAAAATATGTCAGCTTATTTGCTTAGAGGTTTTTTTAATAAGATTGAAAAAAACATTTCAGATAATTTGCTGGAGGAGAAAGCATTGCTTTCTTTCACTAAAAGCAGCATCTCTTATAAAGTAGTTGCTATTTGTTGTGTATCACATCAACATGTTACAAACTGTGCTACCAATAAGTTTGTTGTTGAGGGGGAAAGGAGCTTTAAGAAACGCATTTTTGTGCTCTTCACTCACATATCTTAGGGTGGGGTTTTTGTTGGTGTGGTTTTTTTTAAAATGTATTGCCTGAAGTTCAAATGTAACTTTTTAAAACTGTGTCCAAAAATATCGTTTATTGTATTTCCTTTTCCTCTTCTCCCCCCCATGTCAGTCCCCCTCCAACATAAGTTAGCAGTCCAGTTGGTAAACCGTAATGAAATAAATGAACTATTGTATTTGTTGGCTTTTTATGAATAAGCTAGTATTCATGTATTGCTGCATTCTAGTAATGGAATTCAGGTAAGTAAGCCCTGGAGTAAAATTAGAAAACAAATTTTTTCCTTGCAGACAGGGTACTATGAATTTGATTCTTGGCTCTTTTTTGGGAAAGAGGTATAAATGTTAATTTTACTGCCTTCTAGCTTAAAATACAGTAATGGTTAAATAAATATGGAGCAGAAAAAAATTCTAGTAGTATGACCTATAAAAGTATAAATGGCCTAGTGTTCTCTGCTGTTTGCACTTTTTCAGCAGTGCTAAGTAATTTCATATTAGTGTGGTAGTGTTTAGTACTGCATCATATATGGTTTCTGTATTCAAAAGTATGTTCATAGCCAAATGTTTGTTTAAAAAACAAAATAAAACCACCCCCCCGCCCCCCCCCCCCCCAAAAAAAAAAAAAAAAAAACAAAAAACACCTCAGTTAACAGCAAGACTCAAGATTTGTCTTTTTTCAAAAGTCCCACTAGGTGCCAGCAAAGGACCTTTTCAGACAGTATAAACCAGTGAAACATTTTGTAGCAATTCTCAATCCCATTACGCTTCTAAGAGTTGATGGTAATTAACTTCTTGTCATGCTGACCCTTTTATCTAAAAAATAAAAATAATAATTGGTTATGAATGTATGAGACAGTTTGTGTCTAATCATACAGAATAGCACTCTTCTGTAACTGTGCTTGGTAATCGTATTTATCTTTGTTTATGCTTAGCTCAGTGGTCTAAAGTTTGCATAGCTGGTCATATATGTGCATGCAGTATTGAACTCCAATGAACGTCCGCTTATTGTGGGCTTCCAGTAAACAAGATGAAGTGGTTCAGCTTGTAAGAGTAGTTTGTTTCTTTCTAGCTTTTAACAGCTGTAATTTGGAAAGGTTAAAATATAAAGTAAAAGGTTAACACAGTCAGCTGAAAGTAAATGGCAAATTACTAATCAGGATAACTTGTGGTTCTAATTTGGTTGCATATCACTGAAGATTGTGAATTAATTGGCAGGAGAGAGTTTACTATGTGCAACTCTGTAGAAAGTGTGATTGCTTAACAGCGTGTGGATTGCGAGATAATGCCAGATTTCTTTCAAGTTTTATTTAAATAGTGCAGAAGAGCTTTTTTTTTTTTTTTAAGGGGAGGAGGCTTATTTCACTGGTTTATACATAATTTAGACCTCAGCAGTTTGCTAGCATGGTTACTATTTGGAAATTCAATCCTAGTCTTGATACTCAATTATATGGGACTTCATTCCTACAGACTTCCTGTAATTCTAAACCTATGGGTAAAAATATTAGTAGTCATACGCTGCTGAGGAAAGTACGGACACATTGACTCAGCTACTGCAGCTGCAGCAGGAGTTGCTGTTTTAAACTTGGAAGTACTGGAAGTTTATTATTGTATTAATTTATGCAAATTACAGTAGGTATAATTGAATCAAGGTCAGTAGTGTTTGTCAGTGTGTCACAGCTGAAGTCGTTGGAATGTAAGTGCTTTGTAAATGAACGCTTTCTGACTGCAAGCAATCAAAGACGGTCCAGAAACTGCAGTTCAACGAATGGCTGACTTATTTCAAGAGGTACAGGTTTTTTTTAACACTAGTATCTTGTAGAAAGCAGGACAAAGACTGCAACTTTTATGGGCTTTTACTGTTGTGATGTACTAGCTCTAGGCTCTGCAGCTGCTTGTAGCCTTTCTGCTGAAGGATCTTTGTGGTTTTCATTTGCTAACATGCATGGAAATAAGAACAAATGGCACGACAGCTAAGACTGCATTTTGCGACCCAAAGAAGCAACACAGATCCATTATCAGAAACCTCTGAAGATGTTTTGGATAGTGACAATTTTATGTACTTCAAAAAATCACAGAATTCTGCACCTAATGTTACACAAATGAAACTGACTCCTAGACAAGTTGCTTATGCACCTGTAATGCAACAAATAATTAATCAAGAGGAAACTGCAACTATTTCTTCATTGCAAATAAAAAAGAGCACCTCATTGCACATTTCTCTACAGTCTAGAAAGTATAGTGGATGTTTTCAGTCTGGTGATGCTGTTGCTACTGGTGAAGATATTTCATTCATTGGTATGGGTAATGAAGGAAATTGTGGTGCTAGAATTGTGGTTGATCATCGATCTAATGATGGCCTTCTGAGCAACACTGCCCTGTGCAATGGCAGTCTTGGCAGCATTGCAGCCAGTGACAGTGGGTCGTTCAGCAGTGCTGGCAGTGACTATGGATCATGTGCAAGTACCACAAGTGATGGCGGCTCATATAGTAACAGTGTCATCAGTGACAGTGGTAGTGGCACTCTTTCGACAAGTGATGGTACTTTCTGTAGTAGTGTTGTACATGGTGATTCTTCATATAGAAGCACTGCAAACAAATGTAATCCCTGTAGGAACAGCTCATCTCAGGAAACTCTGTGTAAAAGTAATACTACTTTTGACCAAGATGCTTTGTCAGTGAGGAAGAAAACTATAATTCCACTGCGACGTTGTTCATCACTGGTTATTTTCCCTAGGAGTCCTTCCAGTACTCCTCCAGCTTCTCCAATAAGCTCAGGTCAACTACCACATAGATGCGCCTATCAAACATCTCATAAACTAATGATTTCTCCTAGTGAGCTGGCACAAAAAGAAGATCAAACCATTTCCAAAGGATTCCTTTCAACAGCAGTCAACGGACTTCGACTGTCTAAAACAGTTTGCTCCTCTGGTGAAGTCAGAGATATTCGACCGCTTTCCTTGAATACATCATTACAGAACAAAAGTCTGATTTTGGATAGTTCTGAGCAGGCAACTTGTGAAGAAGTATCCAATGGCTTGTCATATATTTCTGTTCGTCTCACTCAAAGAGCATTTGCATCGAGCAGTGAAATGGTTAATGGCTGTTGCAGTCCAAAGTTAAATCTGAACTCCAGTGCAAAATACCCTCATTTAAAACTGGCACGTAGCACATCTGTGTGTTTACCCTCAAAAATAGATTCAGAATATCAGATTAATATAAATGAACTGGAAAGACCGAATGCACAGATGAGCAAAACCCACCATGTGTTGCAAAGAAGTGTTTCATTGGAAGGATCACGTCAAAAAGTTTCTTGCTGTTCATCCAGCCTTAAATACAAGTGTCATAGTGCAAGAACGTCTCAGTTGCATGTACAGTTCAAACCTGGAAATGAAGGAAAAACAACTGGTGTTAAGAAAAAATATGGAAGCTCTAAAAGAGATATATCTAGCATTTCTTTGTGGAGGCCCCATAAGGTAAGTGTTCTGGCTTACAGAAAAATTCAACAGCTTTTTACAGCTGAAATTTAATTGGAAAATAATATAATTTACAGTCAAGACTTAAATGCAGTTATTTCAGAATTTCCTAATGGTGTCAAACTGTCACCATTAGGAAATGAATTTTTGTGATCTGTAACATTTGATTTTTAGATTTGTTTAGAATATGGTACATACAGTAGCATAGGTGAATAGTCCTTACAGTGAAATACCTGCATTTAAGATATTATCAACCATGATTTCCTGTTTACATGATCTCAAAGGGATTTTCTTGTCTAGTTATCTAGACATGGGTATTATTTTAACTTCAGGTGAAGTTTTGTAGTTTTAAATACATAACTTCTGAATAAATTAATAGTAATTTCTAAAATTGGGTACAAAATGGGTAAAAATGAGTGGATTACTGTAGAGTCTTTTAGGTTTATTTCATATAGGCTTTATTTTACAAAACAGTTTGCAGTATGTAGAATTAAAGATAAGTAATATTTGAGCAGAGAAACTGTAAACACCATTTGTTTCTGTATACACCCTGAACCACAGGAATTTTCAGAGTTTCCTGTTTCTTTTTTTTCTTTTTTCCTCCCTTCCAACCACTACTTTGGCCAGAGCAGCACACTGTAACTTAATATCTCTCCCAACAACATTTCTGTTGAAATTATAGTACTTGGGTCTGGAAGGCTTATATTAAATATATTTTTTTGTTAATGAAACTTATATCCAGCTAAACTGCAGAAGCATGTTTGCTTTTATTAACTCTTAAGGCACTTTATATTGTTAGGCATAAGCCATGAAATGTGAATTTTAAGACTTGTTTAGATAGCACTGTGAAGACTTCAAAGATCTGAATATTATATATTAGTTTTAATTATGAACACTGATAAAAGTGCAACAATTAATGTTTACCAAAATTGTTTTTGAGAGATGATTCTGTGATTCTATGAATTGGCAATACTACCATTTAACTAAATGCTTGTTTAAGCAAAAGGCTTTATGCCAAAGATCTATAGTTACGACAGTCCCTTTCTAAGCTGGTAATATAACTACCTGGAAGGTATTAGCCTGCAACTTTCATTCTGTTGTTGCCCTTAGAGTAGTGCCTGATGATTCTACACTTTTTTACTTCTTTGGAGTTTTGTATTGCTTTTTGCTTAAAAAGAGTTTGAAGAAAAATACACTTTCCCTCTTGTAAAACTGTGATCTATGTTTAAGCTTTATACTAAAACTCACAGGGGATCACAGGTAATCACTATGCATCTTGTTTGGTGATTCCTCATCCCAAAATCAAACTGTAAAGTTTATCGTGCTTCTTGTGGAATTTACCAACAGATGATGGCATATTTTAAGTAGTCTGGATCTAGTTATTTTTAAAAAGTATATTGTAAGAAGGAGAAACATGTTGAATCGTGCACTTAAGTACATTTCTGGTCAACTTGCACTGCTAGCCTCTGTGTTTAATGGCAGTTGATATGCAAGGTATTTTATATTTCAATACTGAGTGAATATTAATAAATTAAGTTCAGATAGAACCCAAATTGAGTATTAGATTGTTAGCAGACATTTCCAGAAAACCTTGTAGGATGCTGGACTGGCAATAGTTGTTCCTGGGAGCAGTATTCACAGTGACATAAAATCTAAGGAGACTTAACTTTTTAAAGCACTTGATAGCATGTCTTTGTGGTAGTTGAGGATTTTTACTGTTAATGTGGCAGCATGTTTTAAGCTTCTTGAATTCTTAAGATTTCATCTTCTGGTCAGAAGATGAGAGAAACAAGTTTAAAAATAATGGGAAAAGAGTCTGAATCCCAAATTATTATAGTTATCTTGTGATTTTCATATATTTGCAAATAAGTAGATTTGTGCCATATCTACCTACAAATTAAAAACATATCTGACATCAGAAAACTGAACAGTAAAGATTTAACAGCAGTATACTTGTTTCAGATTCCTTTATGCAACAACAGACACAGGAGCCTCTCAGTCCTGAAACATCGGTGTGTTATCAACATTGTTTTCATACTAAGTCCAAAGTACAGCACTATGCCAGCTGCAGTGAAGAAAATTAACTCTATCCCAGCTAAAACCATGACAGGCCCTTTCAGTCCTTACATAAAATCAGTTTTTATAGAATATTCTATAAAGCACGTTATCAAAAATTTTAAAAGCTTCTCCCACCAAACCAAGCAAAAACCATAGTTGACTTT
Source organism: Phalacrocorax aristotelis (assembly GCF_949628215.1). NCBI lineage: Eukaryota > Metazoa > Chordata > Aves > Suliformes > Phalacrocoracidae > Phalacrocorax > Phalacrocorax aristotelis. The sequence goes on from NC_134282.1 coordinate 40,321,954, forward strand.
ATAGCAGTTCAGCAATTCACTGGAATGAAATAGATAAATACTATCTATATGCTATTACAGTGTTAGTGACAAATAAATTTTATGGCAGTCATTTAATTCTATGGTCCAGTTAATTATCATAGGGTATTGTGACTCATTTAAAAATAAACAACTCCCAAAATATTTCTCTTGACTCCAGTTAGTCTGGCCTAGTATATTGATATGATGAGTCTGGGTACAAATTTAACAAGTTGATACTGGAGTAGCATTTAGTAATGTCAGCTATCTGTACAGAGCAGTCATGAAATCAAATCAGGGCTTTGGTCAGAGACTCCAGAGTCTGAAGCAGCGAAAGGTCTATGCATTCTTTTCTTATGTGCCTAGCTAGCTACTAGCCTTCAGCCACCTCGTATCAGATTTCCTGCTTTCCATTTTCAACAGCTTGTTAAAGGCTGACCTAAAAAAAAAAAGAACACTCCATTTCTGTGACTAACTGGCCTTGGATTACTTTTAATTCAGTTGAAAAATGTCAAATAGTGATGGCCTACATACTGCTGCTGATCTTTCTGGAAACATATTGAATAGGTTCTTCAGTAGATAGTGGAATTTCATTTACGCAAAACAGGAGGAAGAGATAGTCCATGGTTGCAGCATTGAAGGTTGTCCTTGACTTTGTATTTCTGTTTTTAACGGTGGGTTTTTTTCAGTGCATCTATCTCTTGCTTAGGATAGAAATAAATCTGCAGCTAAACTTTGACATCGCAGGTATGAATTGGGAGGGTAGGAATGGGTATGGGAACAGTTTACATGTCATCTTATGTATGTAAACTTTAAGAGGTACAGAGGAGGGTAAAAGCACTGACCACAGTTCCATTTCTTGTAGACTACAAAGAAACTTAAAAAAAAAAGCTGTTTTGATCTCTTCCACAAGTATAACATTATGCTGACATCCCTGTTGTCTTTAGCCATTCCTTCACCATCAGTATCGCTGCTGATTAGATAATGTGAATACCATAAATGTACTTGCAAATCTGCTTCAGCAACTGTGTACCTTTAAAACAATTTCTTAGATGATTAAGGGAATCATTGTGTTATTGTCCCTTTGTTTACAAGTAATTTTTGTCTCTAATGAACGAAATACACATTTTGAAGCAAATAAACTTGAGAGGTGATATAAAAATAACGAAAACATTTTTCTACTGTCAAGTTTATGTGAAGAAAACCTTTAGTTGGAACTCCCAATTTTTTTTCACTAGATTCTAGAGCTCTGCTTTTTGTATTTGTATAAGGAGATGCTATTTGAATCTTTCAGTGCTAAATGTAAATTTTGGACAAACAGTAATTTGAGGGTTCTATGTGAGGATGTCCCTCTTAACTTTCTTCCTGGCTGATATGAACATGCTGAGGGGACCAGAAGCTGTGCCTTGGAAGATCTTGATTCCCTTGGTAAATGCAGTACCACAAGTTAGCACTGAATAGTCTGAGGTTGTCTTCTCTCTTACATCCTCTTTAAGTATAGAGCTTATGTCTTAGCAAAACTCCTTCACAGAAGATAATGGTCCAACCAAGGAGAAGTGCCAAGAAGGGGAGGACGACTGTGACTTATCTCCAGCCACCTCCATCTTTGCATAGTGAGTGAAGGTGCTGCGTGGGTATCGGTGTCCCAAATCTGTGGAAGAAGTGAGGTGGAAAAGGGGCAAGTGAAGCAAAATATTATAGAGGCAATACAAGGCAAAGCACCAACTGACATCTCTTTATGCTGTTGTGCTACAATAACTTCATCCCCTAATAATTTTCATATTGTTAGGTATTGCATATCTTGAAGGATGATGTTCAGGACTGTCTATGGCACCTTGCTATGTTATGGTGTATCAGTTTAGTCAAGGAGAATTGGGGTTGAAGGGAAGGTGGTGGAGGCTGAGAAATCATGGTGAGAACTATGTTAGACTTACATAATACTACTTATGTTGTTTCAGACGAATTTTAGAAGTTGAAGTATACATCAAAGCATTAAAGGGAAGGCAGTGGAAACTTAATAATTAACAATTTATAATGAGTTGTAGGTGATCACCTACTTTCATCCTTTATATAACAATGACTTGTTGTGCTTTGGTAATTTGTACTGATTTCTTCTATTTTCCTTCTTGCTTAAATGCAGAACTTTGTTACAGCTTCTTCACCTTTCTTCATGCCGTTAGCCTTTGATTAGCGATCTTCTTCAGGGGGGAAAAAAGATTACAAATGGTATGATAAACCTTACAGCCAAGATCAGCTGTGAACAGTTGCTATGTGGAAGCATTAGCAAAGAGAGCAATCAATTAATATTATTTGGTATCAGCTCTGTCTCTAAAATTTTTGTCAGTTTTAGCAAGTTGTATTTGGCAACAGTGAACAATATGTAACTTTCAGAATATGATCATGCTGTAAGGAACAGCGTCTGGGCTGTAGCAGAATACTTGAATAACCCTGTATATTAAAGCTCTAGCACTGTGTAGTCACCAGCATACACTACACACACATATTAAGGAGGAGTTCTATTTGATTGTGCTCTGCACAAATCATGGTTAACCTTGTTCTGTTTATGGTCTTCAGCTGAACTGAGTGTGGGTAGATTTCTCATGCCAACAAAAGGGGAAACTAAAATCGCAAAACCATGCAGAGCAGAGCTCCTGAAACAGCTTATGTAAATATTTAATTATCCAGCCTTCAGGTTGATACGTGTCCTTTTAATCTACCATGAGAGAGTGGGATGCATTGATGATGTGGCTTCTTTGATATAGCCAGAAGCTATAGTTATTCTGTCTCTAAAGGCTGAGTATACATTTAAGAACGTGTTGAAGTAAAATTTGTTCCCAAAGCAACAGGCCTTCTTCCCTTTGCTCCTGGCTAGCCAAGTAACTTGCAGGCTTTCAGATATGAGACCATGATCAATGCTATAATTTTTTTTAATGGTACATCCTTTTTGCTTTCTGTGAGAAATTAGATCAACGCTTGGGTTAAACAAAAACATTTATTGGAAAATGTTATGGTGATGTAGTAATCATAGTCTTTGTAAACATAGCATAAGACAGAAGCCCTTAATAAAACTAATAGTACCTGCAGGTATTCTTCCAAGAATTGTCAAGAAGCTCAGCTATAAAATTGTTTAAACACTAACTATAATGAATAGTCTTTTATTCTATTAGATTCCCTTACTGAAGGAAGATAAGTAGTATGCAGATATTTTAAAATGACCAAAAGGTGAACTACAGGCTGCTGCAACAGGCCAGTCTGGAAGAAAGAGTACATGGAATAGAATTAGTAGGCATGTGACGCTTCGTTTTTACAAGGAGGGAGACAGAGCACTGCTTTCATAAAAGGAAGTTTTGTCTCAAAATCAAACTAAGCAATGATATGCAAAGATGGGAGAGCTGGTTAATGAAGGACACCAAGCTTTTCAAAATGTTTGACAAGAACCTTTAGCAGAAGTTCCAAAAAATCCTCTCAAGACATAAGTGCAGAAAAAAGCTTCTTCACTGATGACAACTAATTAAGAGATAGAAACAAAAGTGAGAATTAAATTGTCACCTCTGAAGTTGCAGAAATTCTGATGGTAGTGAGTGGCTAGACAGTAGAATGGACAATTTCAGAATCAGTGTTAATAAATGCCAAGTACTGCACACAGAGGAAAAATAGCTAATCATGCATGCGTCATAATGGTTTCCCATACTGGTCAGGAAATAGTTTATGTCATGGTGAGTGACTTGCTGAAAATGTCAGCCCAAATCTTGTTGACAGTTGAAAGGCAAATAGAAGGTTAGGATTTATTAGGAAAGGAATAAACTAACAAAATTAAAAATGCCCTTATGGAGTTGTACAAATCCATATATGTGCATGGCATGCATATTTCTGGTCATCCTTTTTCAGAAAGCATGTGGAACAGAACTAGAAAAATACCAAGAAGGATCACAACGTTGGGATAAGTTTTATGTGAGGAGACACTAAGTAGACCAAAGGCTTTTCAGTTTTGGCAGGGGGCAGGGAAGTGATATAAAGGGAGTTTTATAAAGCTATAGTTCAGGGGAGGTGACTTTAAACAGAGAATCCACTCTTATGAAACAGATGTGTTTTCATATATGTTGCTGAGCTCACTGTTACAAGATCTCGTCCATACCAAAAGTAGAAATGGTTTTCAAGAAGAGGTTAGATAAGTTGAAGAAAGTCCATCAAAGGGTATTACATTCTCAATACATATTTTAATGTCAGGATAAAAAAGTCCCTTACCACTTATTCATTAGAAACTGGGGGATATCTCAGAGGAAGTACTATTCTTAATTGCCGCTTTTATTATTTCCTTAAGCATCTGCTCTTGGCCATTACTAGGGAAAGGATACAAGGCTACTCAAAGCATTAATCTGCCTACTAGGTTCTTCAGTGCCTGTTCAGCCCTTGTAGCCACCTAGGATCAAACGGTAGAAATGTTCTCCCCTCACCCTGGACTGAGTGTGATGTTGGAACACAGAACATGTTTTCTCATCTTCCAGAAGTGGACGAATTTCACAGATTGAGCAAGTAACAAAACTGACTGGTCTTTTCAGGCAAACCATTTGCTTATGACTGGTTTTCACCCTTGCCTGAAGGAGACTGCCCTGCATTTCTGTTAAGAGTCTGTGTTTCAAGTGAACTTTCTTCCTAGCTTCCTAGCTCAGAACATGCTGATTTAGGAATGCAGCCAGCAAAATGTTTGTAGCTCACTTCAGTGTTAGTTTATGGATCTATAATAATCTCTCTTTCAAGAGAGTACATAACTTGTTTTTTGTTTTGTTTTGTTTCCCCGTTGTGGCAGTTTACAGTAAACTGAAAAGTCTATGGATAGATGCAGTTATTGTTTGAGATCGTGGGCCACTTTCAGCTGTATCAACTGGAACATAAGCAAACAGAATTTAAGAAGGACATCAGCAAGTTCCTGGCTGAAATTACATACAAACTTGAATTAGAGTCAGTGAAGTTAGGGCGTATTAAAATGCAGCTCCTCAGCTGCTCAGTAAGAGGAATATGGGAAGAAACATAGAACTAGATTATTTCAGACCTAGATGATTTCTCTGGCAATCTGTGATTTTCCTAGAATAAGGGAGAAGGCCTTGTTCAGTAACGTGAAAGCACAAGGGCTTTTTGAAGAAAAAGGTTACCAGAATTTATTATGACCATTCCTTATTTTTTAGAGTTTCTACCTTAGCCAGTTGTTGTAGTAATCATTCTTTCTAGTAAGTTCGATTTGGGACAGATGGTTAACTTACAAAGAATAAATCCAAAGTGGTTAACACCTGGCAAATTATAGGCCAATAAAACCCATGTCTAATGTAGGAAGTGTAATGTTACTTTAGCAGGAAATGATGTTGCGCTTATCTGAAATAAATGGTCATACTGCTTTTGTTGTAAAAGTAATTGTGGGTGGATTATTTATGTTGTAGTTGCTTTGTGTCATAGAGGTTGAGGTATCCACGGTCAGTTCACACAGACTGGTTTTGGACAGATAGGATTAAAAAACTTGAGCATAGCACAGTTTAAGACAAACCGGTAAGTTCTGCTGTACCCAGGTCATCTGTGTCTACGTTTAGGACTGGCAGCAGTAGGTTTAGGCTTGGAGCTGGGAGAGGTCAACAGGTAGGGCTTGAGGCTCCCATTCAGATCAGCGGTGGCTGAAGACCAAGGTGGAGTGCAGAAGAGTATGGAAAACGGCAGCATGGCTGGTAGATGTGTGCTGGTGCAAAGGCCCTGGGAATTCCTGAGCTAGTGTTGATGTTGAATTTGGATCAATAGTAGCTGAGAACAGTAGACTTAAGAATGCTTTTAAAAATGTTGGACTAACTTTGGAGTAGGCTAAGGCCATTCAGCCTGCATCCAGCCCTGCTGTAGGTCCAGGTTCACAGAAATTTCTTAGAAGGGGTCTGTTACCCGTACAGCCTGGGGCAACTGTTCAAGGTTATGGTTAGGGCTGGAAAAAGCAGCTTCCAGACTCTATCTGATTTTGTGCATTGCGTGGCGCTGTAGTGGACCTAATAAATTTTGCAGGAGTGAGACCATGATGCAGAGGTGCTCTAAATGCTTATCTGCCTTTTGGAGGCAAATTGTTTTGTGTTTTTTGTTTGTCTGTTTGTTTTTAATTTTGTTTGTTCCCTCTTGCTCTGAATAACAAAAAGTTGAGTGTATTGAGTCCTTTGGCTGACTGCATTAATTAGCCAGTGAGGTTAAGATCTGTCATATCTGGTTTATTTGTTGCTTATTGCAGGGAGCAAATTACACATGCAGTTTAACATTTGATAGGGTTTTACATTTTTTGGAGTGTTTTAAGTTTTATAGTGTTAATTGGTGAAGGTAAAAGTGCACCTGCAATTGTTACTACGAGGTTTGTTTTTCAAACTTTATTTGAAGTCTTAAGACTTGGCACAAAATGTTCCACAAATAGATGCCAAAGTTTTATGTTTTTATACTACTGTGAAGTTAACTGATTTGATGTCAGGAATGACTTGTTGAAATAGTACTTAATAAATATTTGGTACTGTTTTCTGACTTGTTATCTGTTTGTTGTGCTTAACTATGCTTTGATTATATTAGATGACTTCTTATCTTCCTGTGACCTATGTAAAAATGAGTTATTGTATGAAAAAGAAGTCTTCTTAAAAATTCTTCTTAAATTTGTTAACGAGCCTTTAAGCACAAGTTTGCAAAGTAGCAAATATTGAGTGGAGTAATATACAAATGTTAAAAAGTTACTGTAGACAAAATATGAACTTTTAAGCTACCTATAAGATATTGGTTCTATATAAAAAGTGTAAGCTATAAATGGAGAAACAGATGACACATTTGCTCTGGTCTTCTTAGAGAAGCAGTTCTCTGAAAATATCTTTGGAAGCGAGGGGGAATTAGTGAAAACAACTTCAGTGTCATTTCTAAACGCTGCCTGTTAAACAGATGGTAAAACTGCTGAGACATTCTATGCTGACACCTTGCTGTTGAAGCAGCCAGCAGGTCTGAAGGTCCTGCAGAAACATGTTGTGTAATAACCATTGATCTAACAGTACATATTTACTCTATTTTGGAAAATGCTGATGGGTTCTTATATTTCAGTATCATAGATAGTTGACCATAGATGCTGACTAAAAAGAAATACCTACGTGTCATTAAAAAAAAAAAAATCTTTTCACCATCTACCTCTCCCCCTTAAAAATACAGGAGACTGGGACTTGCATGAATTCCATCCAACAAAGTGTTTATTCCTTTGCAAGACAGAGAAAACATTACTTTTAGAATCCGTTAATTTCGTAAGATCTTAACATGATAATTGAATTTTGCTTTTTTGAAACTGTTTTTTTCCCCATGATGAATAGCATATCCTGGCAGTATTTTATGGAAGAAAAAAGCTCGCTTTTCTCAATTTAGAGTTCAAGAGAACCAAATAATATACTCAGTGCAGCATGAAAAGAAAAATACTTGCAGCTGCTAGTGTAGCTCAGGAAAGTTTTGGGGTTGTTTTTTTATTCTCATCAAGCTTGTAACTAATGTTGATGTTTGGGCGTTTAAGCAAGAAGAATGTTGGTTTTATAAGGGATCTATTGAGCTCTTGTTTTCTTAAGCAGCGATAGTCTGGATCACTGTTTGTTTTTTCAGTTTGAATTGATCCTTTATATTCCCTCCAGTAAAAGCTATATGCTTTCTCATTTTGCTATGCAGCTGTAGATTTCTGTGCGAAGACGGACTTACGCACAACTAGCTGTCTGTTTAGTGAGAAAAAGACTGGGAATGCACTTAGATTCTAATTCATGCACTAACACCAACAAAAACTAGTCAAAAAAGTTGGTAGAGAAAATACTTGTTATTTCAACACCCTGGTCTTATACAAGAGTTGTTTCAAAAGGCACTGTGGTGAATCCAGCAATTAAGAAAGGCATTAAATTCACTTAACTGTCTTCAGACATGATAAATTACAAGTAATGTTCTCAGCAGTGCTCTGAAGTGTCTGTTTAAAAACGTGTCTGTTTAAAATCTACTTCTCTTCAGTTTCTGATTGGAATTGCAGAAGGCTTATTAAATATAGATTCATAAAATAGATGAAAATGAGGTTTGGACTGGATTACTTTCTTTTGGTGCCTTTTCTCTTTGAGCCCTTGCTTTGGCATTGCACTAGAGTTCTTTAAATGTATTGTATACAGCAGCTGTCTGTCCTCACATGTTTTTAATAACTTTCTATAGACTAAACCGGTGAATCGGTAAAATAAAAGGCCTCTTTGTTAGCGTACTGTGTCATTAATTGAGGTTTATGCACTTACAGTTTGTAAAGCAGAAAGTTTGAGTTCTGTGGAAGTTAAGAATTTAGAAGGTGACAAGAACAACTGACCCACTTGACTGTCTTCAAAAAACTGGGATGCCTGCTCTCATGCAACAGAGATCCAAACGCTTTCAACTCCATTGACATTTAATTGTTAATGTGTGTGATGTCTATTTCAAAGCTTCTTTGGCACTTCTTTGAAGGCATTTAGTCAGCTTGTCATAGTGAGGCGCATTGCTGAAGAGCATTCCTGCTATCTGATCTATGTATTAGTTTGGAGGTCAACAAAAATCTCCACTGGAGGATTTTACTCTCTGGCTAGAGAAGGTACTGTTAAAGGTTGGTTATGGAGGCTAGCTCTGCTAAAAATAGCAGGAGAGACAGCAGAATAATAAAGTGAATAACAGGAGCCTGTACTAAAATAATTCTGGTAACAAACACAATGTTCTGAGGTTTTCTAAAATACAGCAGACTTCTGTCCCACATTCCAGTAACTTATTTGAAAGGTGTGTTCCACTTGAGAATTGCCAAGAACTTTACAAATACTAAGCCTTTTAACATGTCTAAGGTATATGCCATGCCATTTTAAAAACAACCTCATAAGCAAAAATGATAGCTATATTTTTCCCAGAAGCTTGTGGTCTATAATAATACAGAAAGTTTTTCTTCAGTAGTTCATGGAAGCTTCAGACTCTTCAGGTATGAAAACCTACTGTAGCTTTCTATTTCAAGCAAGTCTGTGGACTAAGAGGTGGATGTTTTGTTTTTGTTTCCACTCCTTCCCCCCTTAAAATCTGAATATAAGACATCCACACTACAAATACAATTTGAAGTTATGTATCCCTAGATTTCTAGCATCTTATAATCTATGACAAGCTCTGCAGTCTAGATGTGCTTTTTGGAGGTATAAAACTTAGAGCTTACACAATTGTGAGGCACTGGTTCTCTGTATGCATGTATGATTTAAAGATGAAATGGACAAACTTAGGATGACAGAGCTAATGAAAAAAGGTACCAGAATTAATAAGGAGGAAAGAACTGCTTTAAGAAATACCTATAGCCTTTAATGTCAGAACTGTTTGAATGGACAATGCCATCAATGAGACAAAAAAATTAGTAGAATTGGATTAGAGTTTTAATACTGTAAAACATTGGCATTGAAAATTAAAAATATAGTTGTGCTAGAAGGCAGGTGAAACACATGGCTCTGCACTGAGGTAAAGGGAATAGATGTCAGCAAGATGTGGAACCTTGTAGTGGAAAGTTTTATGGAAGAAGGCTGTCAAAATCCTTGGGTGCTGAGTTTGAATAAAAGCTTGTGGTATACCAACAGATTTAGTAAAGAATAGGCACCAAATCTTTTGTTAGCTAGAAAAATCAGGAAGACTAGAAAGCCAGAGGCTGCACTGTTGAAGACTTTCACAGTTCCTTACTCTGTCTACATAAAAAAGCGTACTCTTGTTATAGTGTAGATTTTTGAAAAATGCCATAGGCTTATACATACCTTTTAAAAATTTCATGCCCTCTTGATTTTTAGCACAGAGCCAGTGATATGTCTTCATGTTAAATGACCCATATGATAACATTTTCCTGCTTTTGTGAAGGTTTGCAAAGGCTTTCAAATGACAAATGAACTTGAAACAACCTAGCATATGTTCTAGTAATCCAGTAAGAAGTCAAGTAAAGTACTTTGACTGTTGGTGGTAACTATTGGTGACTACTGAAATTACCTATGTAAACTACTAAAATCTTAATTTCTTTGGCAGGCAGAAATCAACGATCAAAAGTAAACTGTACAATGATGCCATGTATTGCCAGTCCTTCCCCTGGTACTACAGCATAGGCTGGAGGGAATCCAGCAGCAAAGTTGCTGCATTCAAAGCATGGTTGTAGTTGGATGATGAAGACAGCCAAGTCAGGGCAGAATCTTTCAGATGTTAGTTGTTAACTAAACTCTGCAATGTGCATAGGCAAATGGTATTTCTCATAAATATAACTAATCTTAGCACATTTTAATATGTCAACAGGAATGTTGGGCAGGGGGGTAGGGGAGATGCTGAATCTGAAGCACTAATCGCAGATGAAACTTGTTTTTACTTCATCTTTTTGTAATAACTGTATTTTGAAAAGAAAATGTTTATATGTGTCTGTCTTAAACAGCTGCCTAGGCTTAGAGGAACTGGCTGGTGCTCATATGAGGAAGGTCTTTAGTTAATCTCTGATAAACGTTTAGTTGCTTAAGCATATACCAAGACAATTATTTTTCTGAAACAACTAAAGGAAAGTGTCTTTGCCTTTAAGATGGTGTTTCTACTGGAGATGCTGACAATCTCAGTCTTGATGCTGAACACCTCTCTCTTGTTTAATTACCATTAGTATATATGATTCAAGTAACAGTCTAAATCTCCACCTCCAGGTCCCTCAAACTTCATTTATTTTGAGGAAGGCAGAACTTTCCAATGCTGTGGGTCAATCAGAACTCATTCTATATAGAACAGGTTTTATTGTCTGTATTTCAAGAGTGTCTTCAAATTCTTAGAAAGCATTATAATGCTATCAGGGGTTTGGAACAATGTTTTTAAAAACACTTTGCAACTTTAAACATTGTCTGGTTTTTTTTTGCTTTTTTTTATTTTCTGTAGACTCGAGATGATTTTCTTGGGCAAGTGGATATTCCTCTTTATCAGTTACCGGTTTGTATTTTTTGTTTTTGTTTTAAGACTGTGTGAGAGAAAAATGATTCTGTATGCAATTGTATTAGTCATCTAAGGAAGTTAATGGTACTGATAATATAAGTGATTAAGTTCTCCTGCTCTCTGGATTTTTTGTTTGGTGTTCTTTTGTGGATTTGTTAGGGGTGTTTTAATGCTGATATTTATCAAAGCATGTAGGTTAACTTGTGTTTAGATATTGCTTTCTGCTGCTACAAGTTAGGAGTGCTTTTAGCTTTTTCAAGAATGCAAGTTTTGAAACAGTCTTAAAGACAAGAAGAGGTTGTAATTATTGTAATATTTCTTAAAATATTTCCTTTAATTTCTACAAATTTACTTTTAATATGCTTTATTCCCATAAACAGATACAGAAGTGGGTAAGTGGGAAATAGAGCTAGTGTTGCTTTCTACTTTTTTTTTAATTTTTGTTTTTGTATACCTTTTGCAAAGCACATTGTTAGTTTTAAAGAAATATCTCCAAGGACATTGAAATAAGTAAGGCTTTTAATTTTCTTCGGAGGTCTCAAAACATAAGCAAATACGAACAGATTTATCAGCAGCTGTTTTAAAGACAGGACAGAAACTGTGGCAAACCTTTCAAAGAGCAATTGTTATTTCATTCTGGTAAGAACCATGATAGGAGTAGTTATTAACTAACTACTCTCCTTCAGTCAGGTGGGTTGGAAAGACTGTCTGTAGTGTCCCTCTGGAGAAGACTGTGTTTTCACTTCCCGCTAATAAGCTAGACAGTGACATATGGAGTGATTTGGAGATACTGATGCATTTCCTTTCCTTTTTTTTTTTTTAATTTTTTTTATTTTTAGCAGGAACTAATTTATAGAGCTTCACTTGGGTATTTTCATGGCTATTGTCTTCATTGACTTTTCCCTGTTTTCTCTTTGTTTCTGCCTTCCTGGCTGTAGTTCTGAATTATGTGATCTTGCCGTCTAAGTCCATTGTACTTTATTGGCCCAAATATAGGTGGATTTTTTGGAAGTCTGTCATTTACATGAGTAGATATATCTTGGACAAAGAAAATCAATTTATAAATTATTACATGCAGTTTTGGTTTTTCTTGATACTATGCAAATACAGACTGTTCATAACTAAAGAGAGCTGCGTGTAAAAAAGGGCAAATCATCTGCAAGGTAAGATAGTTGGCAGATGTAAATTTGCTCTTTCCAAAATCAAAATGTATTAATTCAAGTGTAATCTAGCATTGAATCTAAGGCAACTCTTGTTTTTGGAAAGTGAGAAAAATACTTATAAAACTTAGATTGAGAAGGCAATATTTTTCTCTCCTGTGATATATTTCCACATTGTCTTCATGTGTGTGTTGGTAGAAATAACGTAATGTTGGTACTACCACCTCTAAAACCACAAAACCAAAACCTGAGCTTAATTACATTTTAATTTCAAAGAAGTATTTATCTTAGTTGTAAGACAATTCATTTTATAATTTTAGAACCTTATCTTGTAGATAACACCAGTGTAACACACATACTGTTACAGCAATGAAGATCTGCATTTTAATTCAGTGAAGGTGAAACACTTCAACTTGAGTGTAGTGTTTCTAAATTGTATTAATAATAGCTTACACTGAAATGTCTGAAATATAAGAGAGCATTTTTCTTTCTGAGAATCAGTGTAATAGTTACCACATCCAGTAAAATTTAGTCAGCTTAATCTTAGGGCTGTTTCATAGCAAAGCTCAACAGTTCCAAAACAAATCCTAAAATTTCTAACTTAAAAATATCCAGCCTTTAAATTCTGGTAGTTTTGTGGTGTTTTGGTTTTGGTTAGTGGGGTTTTTTTTCTTTCCAATCAAATATTGACACACATTAGATAGTATTTTCAAAAAACAGTATGGAATTAGCTCAACCTTTGAGGATTGCATCATGTACCATTGTTCTTAATTAAAAGGCCTACAAATACAACAGTTCCAAGGTTTTCCTCATATTATACAGTACTTCTAGAAATGGTTAAAATGTATTGATTAACGAGAGGCTAGACTTACTCCCCAGATTTTACAAACAGCTCGGGGGGGGGGGACGGGACGGACACGACACACGACGACAGGGACGGGGAACCAACCCAACCCAAACAAACTCAAAAAAGATATTTACAAATGTCGCTAAATATATAGTATTATAAAAATAAAATATTTTTGTAAGAATTGCAGAACTTCAGCTGGATTATAAATATTTATGTTAACCAGAAAAATAAATAGCTTCGTTTTCTTTAATGATCCCTCATGCATATTTCTCTACCTGTACCTGGGAGGCATATTTATAAAATGATGTCTTTTTATATCTCTGCTTCTTTCTGTTGAGCAACTCCACTTTTGTGGGTCAGAACAGAGATGTTCTTGGAATGGATGATTATTTGATTATTTTTTATCCCCTAGTCTAAAGCTAGAAATGTTTTTTTATGTATGTTCTGTGTAAAATATTCGAAAAATACTGAGGGAGGAAAAAGAGTTATAGTAGATCTTTTAAATGTGAAAACTGAGAATCTGTTTCTTGATTTCAGGCTAAAGAGGTTTTCTTTCTGTGCTTTAGAAACTGTAATATATGTATACACTGAAAGGTAATTTTTTTTTCTTGAACTGGGGAATTAGTCTTATTACTAAGATGAAAGCTGATAATGCTATTACTGTATCTAAACCTATAATTTAAATGTTAATGTTATATGGCCTTTAAAAAGCTCACTGTGAATTTCTGATAATTTTCTTTAACTTCAAGTGTTTGATACAGATTTTTCTTGAAAAAACTTGTCTTATTCCAGACAGAAAATCCAAGTATGGAGAGGCCATATACATTTAAGGATTTTGTTCTTCATCCAAGAAGGTTAGTAAATACCACATAAAAATTCTAACTTTCATATCCAAGCAATGCTGTTATGTTGTACATCAGAACATATGTAACTATTGTCTAAATTTTTATGTTTTCATCAAAGAAATTTGAGCATAAATGGAGTGAGATATTTGTGGTTCTACTAAAAAGTCAGTATTTGTTTAAATACTTAGAGATTTGGTAAGAATAAACCATTTTCCTCAGGCCATGTTCTAATTGATATTATAACTTCATTTGAACAATTTACAGTTTCGCTCCACAGTGAAATCAGTGACTAGTGTTACACCATAACTCATTTTTCCCTTTTCAACTTGAAATTGTTTCCTGCCTTCCTGTCTCTCTTGTTTGCCTCTTTCATGTGACCTTAATTGTAAACATAACAAAACTTAAACTGAAAAGCTGCTTAACATTTAGGAAGGCCTGTGTTTAAAAAAACAAGGACTTTTGAAATGATAGGTAACACTTTAACACTGATATTAGCGTTATGCATTTCATGTTTGTTTTTAAAATGTAGGTTCTTAACTGAAATCTGAGCAGTTTTTAGCAACTTTTATTAGAAATAAAATGCATGTCAACATTTTTCAGATAATAGGTTCCAATTTAAAAATAAATCTTCATCCATTTATAGGATAGGAAATGTTAAATTGAGAAAAATAGGAGATCAAAATGAAATTTGACAGTCACTAACTCTGCTTAAAATCATTGATTTGCTAAAAACCAAGAATTGTAAAATACTTAAAAATTACTTTGCTACCAACGTGGCTGAGAAAGATCTATACACCCCACATGTTCTGATGTTTCAGGCACTTTTCTGCCTTGAAATCTTATTGTAACTTTTTAGATGCCTTAGTATTGTTAATGCATGTTTTTCAATTTTGCTCATTTTTGCATTTACTTAGACAGGGATATTAATAAGGTTACTACCTTCCCAGTACCTCAAGCTGAGTAAGAATTATTAACATGTTAATACTCTGAAATTAATTACTTTAACTATTGTATTGGAAAATAAGATAGTAGGTACTTCCTCTTTTGAAGGGACGTGGGCTTTTCTGAAACCAAAATACAATCTGAATGAACATGTTTATAACCTAACATGACATATTTTTCTGGATATCAGAAAATCTAATTCAGTTTTTCTGCATGGCAAAAAAAAAAAAAAAAAAAAAAAGGCAAAGCATTAGACCTTAGTAATGTGGGAGTTTGTGGGGTTTTTGTTGTTTATTTTAATAAGGTGCTGTGCATCACTAGTGATATTTTCAGGACTCTGGGTTGTTTGTTTTTGTTTTTTTTTTTTTAATTTATTTTTTACATCAATAGGCAAACAGCTGAGATAATGTGGCAGATTTCTTTACCAAGGGAAAATATTAAATAAAATTGATGTGGGGAAATCCTATTTTCAGGCTTCTAATGATACATTAAGGTAAATACAGAGAGGCGAATGCTGAAGTATATGAGCTTGCTGTAACTTAAAGTTTTAGGAAGAGTAGTCCTGTAGATTGAAATAATGCTTGATAATAATTTCACAAGCGCACGATAAGAACATTTTATTTTCTTTTCTGCAGCCATAAATCAAGAGTTAAAGGCCACCTTAGATTGAAAATGACTTACTTACCTAAAAGCAATGGGTCTGAAGAAGAAACCACAGAACAGGCTGAAGAATTAGAGGTAGGAAAAGATACATTTATTGCTGAAAAACCTAGCAAATGTTTTCCACTATTAAGGGTAGTTAGAGTAAAAATGAATGTTAGGAATCACTAAGCTATAAATAGCGTTTGAGAAACAAACCAGTTAGAAGTGATTGCTTGTATCTTACATAAAAGTTTTAACTCTGCATAAAAATTCTGGAGCAGTTTTTCTAACTAACGGAGTGGCTTTGTTAGTATATCTAAAAAAGAAAACATGTATTAGGCTTTTGGTTTTTTTCAGGTACTGACTTGCCATATGTCTATGTAACTTTTCTTGTTTTAGAATTAATGGAAGTATCAGTGCCCAGTATTTTTACTGCTGTTTAACGTTGTTTGATGCCAGCCAGCAAGACGCTGACATCTTGCTGGTTTTGGAGTTTCAAATCTCTCCAATATATAGGGATATTTTGATCTTAACTAGTTTGCATTTGTAATCTTTTGTAAGCACATCCAGTTTAGATCAATGGATTTCTTTTCAAGACTTAAACAGCTCTAATGACTGTTACCACCTTTACTGTAATTAGATTTGCTGTTACAAAATGGTATGCTCATCTAACTCTAATACCTTTATAGCATATATGTGAAATGAAATGCATTTACTTTTTTTAACCTATTTTATGAATGCTGTTTATTTTCCTGCAATAAACAACTTTTGCTAATAAGTTTAAAGAACTTGAGTTCAAAATAAGGTTTCTGCATGCATAATTTGTCCTATCATTCCTCGGGAAATATATGTAATAAAACCCAGAGCCAGTCTTAATGGCTCAAGATGTAGTGGCGCTGCCCCTTAAAAGGGGAGTGGTTTAATAAATTGAGATACTTTTTCAACTTTGATAGTATTAAAGGTAGTTAATATTATATCTCTTAGCCTGGGTGGATTATATTGGACCAACCAGATGCTGCTAGCCAGCCACAACAACAGCAGCAGGAAACTCCTCCGCTGCCTTCAGGCTGGGAAGAAAGGCAAGACATCCTCGGCAGGACCTACTATGTCAATCATGAATTCAGAAGAACACAGTGGAAGAGACCAACTGCTCAGTATGTCTTTTGGCCTGAAAATGCAAGTCTTGCATTAACTATCGTAACTAGTTCCCTCTAGTTATGTTGAAAAGGAGAACTAGAAAATGAACAGCTTGAGAATTGTAAAGAGCTTTCCATAGCTTAACCTTCAAGCTCACATATAATGGTCACTGGCTGGTAGTCATTTTAACTGCACAGTACTCTTCCTGTTCTCTGGAATTATGCATTCAAAGAGAAACTGGTTGCAATTGTAAGAGAATAACTATAGTAATGGAAAGGAAATGATTTTCCAGCTCTAAGCCTGGTTCCTCCTTCCCAGCAGGGACTGCGTTAAATTATTTACCTTGGGTTTTTTCAGATTTTTTTTTTCCCCTTAGCATGTGAATTGCAAAAATAATACCTGGAATGCTCTCTGGTTCTTTAGTTTAAC
Organism: Phalacrocorax aristotelis; assembly: GCF_949628215.1. Taxonomy (NCBI): domain Eukaryota; kingdom Metazoa; phylum Chordata; class Aves; order Suliformes; family Phalacrocoracidae; genus Phalacrocorax; species Phalacrocorax aristotelis. The sequence continues at coordinate 40,338,939 of NC_134282.1, forward strand.
TTACACTTCATGTTGACATGAATGCTTATTCTTTTTAAACAGTTTTTATTTTCTTATAGCTCATAACAGTTTCTTTCTTCTGCTAAAATGACTGTAATGTATGTTTTTGCTGTTAGCCTAGTTTACTGTTGAAAGATAAAATATGGCTACTGTGTGCTGACTTCCTGCCACACCCACCCCCAACAGGGACAGTGTAGCTGTTGCAGATACTGGTAGTGTGCAGCTGGAGGCCCAGCATGTGTTCACTCATCGTCGACAAATATCAGAGGATACAGAAAATCTAGACAACAGAGATTCCCCTGAGGTAAAAAAAAATAAATCTCTAAATGTTTCTGAAATGCAAGTAACTTTTAATCTAGTCAAAAAACTTGTTTTACCTATTTGTAACTTGGAACTACATTTAAAAAAATTTTTTTTCTTTATTTTCTTTTTAAAGTGCTGGGAAATTGTTACTGAAGATGAGGCAACAATGTATAGCAATCAGAACCTTCAAATACCTGTCTCACAGAGTAACTGTGATATACAGACTCATCTTGCAGAAGAATTGAATACCAGACTTACTACCTCTGGAAGTTCAGCTACTGGCCAGTCAGCAGCCTACACTGTAAATTATTTTTCACATTGTTCTTATGTACAGAAATATCTATAATATTTTGCACAAAATATTCCTACTGATAGAATTAGATCCATAAATACTTCATATTAGCAATTATATTTTTAATTTAATCTTGAATGCAGAGAATTTAAGAGTAAGCTTTTTCCTATAGAACCCCATCTAGGCAAACATTTTATTCTTCATCCCTTTGCTTATATGAATTTCTGCCTGAGATTAAAACAGATTTCTGTGAACTATTTTTAGTCTGTAAATCTACTTGTTACTCTAGTGCCATACTGAGTGCTGCTGAAAACTGCAGGTGAAGGAAGCTGTCTGTATCCTGAAAGCTTATTTCTAAGGGAGCTCTACTATATTACTTTTTCCACTAAGGACAAGTTTTAAGATAACTCATTTTTCATTGTGAATGCTGGCATAAGGTTTTATGATTGGGGTGAGTAAACCTGGTGACTCTATAGCAGTGAAAAAGGGATCTCCCTCATATAGTTCCACAGCTCTTCCACCAGTTAAGAAACTTGTCTGACCTCTCAGTGAGTCTGTTCAGCTTGCTAACCTGGCAGAAAACTATTCTTTTTTTCCCCAGGTCTGGGGTTTTTTTTTGCAGTTTTAGCAAGCTGAAACAGCCTGCTTGGTCATCTGACAAATACTACGTTGGCAAAGGGGAAGGAGGAGTATATAGCCAGGAGCGAGACATGTCTTTTTGATGGTAGCAAGCAATTAAGTAAGCTCAGCTGTCTTGTGAAACCCGAGCTTCACAAACAGCCTTGTAACCTGATACGTGACTTGAGAAATCCACTGTCCATTGAGGAGAGTCTATAGTGGTGTCCCAGGCCATCTAGTCTGTAAGATTTTGGTATTCTAATAAAATCATTAGCTTTTCTGATGCTGAGAATGCCATTCCAAATGTAAATTTGGAATTTACTATGTTTTCTAAGTTTGTACAAAGGCATGACCAGTGTTGCTTGGAAACAGCAAAGTGAGAGTAACAAGACTTGACTTGATCTCAGTTACTCAGAATCCTATAGACAGCAAGAAAGCTGTTATTTCAGCTTGCTTAGGTGGCCTAAGCAAAGGAAGAGGCAGATATTCAAATTACTTGCAAGAGCCAGCTAGAATAACAGTCTTGCTTCCCTTTACCTCCATCACCCCCCCCCCCCCCAAAAAAAAATTAAAAAACTTAATAATGCCTTTTCTTTGAAGTATTCTAAAAGGGTATGTAGATAGGGAAAAAATCCTTCAAATAATCTGGGGAAATTACTTAATTGTAGCAGATGAGATTGAAATATGGCTCTAGGCAGAAAGATAGATGCTTAAAAGTCCAGGGATTAAGTTACTCTTCTCAAACTGGATGTCTCAGACTCTCCTATCTTGTCATTATTAAATTAATCTGCTCTCTGAAAAGTTGTGTTAGCTCTGATACATCACAGGCTTTAGTCTAATGACAAGATAACACAGTAAGTTCTATAATGTAAATTCAATGGTAATGTAATGGGTTGCAATTGACTCTAATGTTTTGCATGCCAAAACATCTAGGGTTTTCAGAACTTTCACAAGCCTCTCTATTACTCTGTTTTAAGGGTTTAAAAGACACTGTGAACTTGATGTTTCTAGCAGTGTCAATAGTTTCAAAAACATATCGATGTTTCAAAACAAATAAGACACTTTGTTCAAGAGGAAAACTGTAATAGTTTAAAGTGTGATAACCATTGACTGTTTGCTGCCACCCTTACAATAATAGCTAATAACGTCATTCCTCTTCACCGCTTCAAGAACCATTCCAGCAGAAGAGGTAGTCTGCAAACATACAGAGTTGAGGAGCAGCCTGCACATCCAGTGGTACGTCATTTTCTGGAAAACACAGACTTGTGTAGCAGAAAAGCTGAAGGATTTTCTTCATGTAAAACTATTATATGCTGACATTTTAAATGAGATTTGGCCTTCAGCTTCTGGCAGCTGTCCTGAGGAAATTGCCATTATGAGTCTAGCAAGACGGGTTCAGTTGTAAAGCTTTCACAGTAGCTTAATGCATGGATAGGGCCTGCCTACTTCCAGAAGGAAGTAGTCTTCCCATGAAGATAAGTTTTGTTTTTCAAATTGTTTGCTTTATAATTAAAAGCTGTACCATCATCCTTACATTATGTTTTTGTGGTGACACTGCAAACTGTGAGCTCATAGCCAGAAGTACTAGGCTGGATCAGCCATGCCTAAATCAGATCTATAAATTAATCCTTTTAGATGAGGAGCTCGAATTTAAGAAAAGAATAAATAAATAAATAAATAGAAATCTGTCCCTTTATACTCTTCAGTAAGGACTTAAATACTGCTTTTCTGTCTTATCCAGTCTGTGAAAATCATTAACCTCCTGGATTATTGTTTTGTTTTGTTTTAATTTGACAGAGGAATACTTTTTCACAGTCAGTTTCATAGTTTTCTTAACTGTTTCTCTTCTGTTATCACTAATATTTAGTTACTGCCTACTTCATCTGGATTACCCCCAGGCTGGGAAGAGCGACAAGATGAGAAAGGGAGGTCCTATTATATAGATCACAATTCCAGAACCACTACCTGGCTAAAGCCAGTTGTACAGGTACTTTCCGTCTTCTAATTATTAATGGTTTTACTCATTTAACCTTAGAAACGTCTCACATAATAGAAGTAAAGTTCAGAGACCTCTTGAAATAGAAATGCAAAAGGCATGAATGGGTAAAGCACTACATAAAATATCTGAGCGAATGCAGTGAGGGTTAGGAACAGTAATATTTACAGCAAGTCACTCTACTATTAGTGTACCAAGACAGCCTTCTGGAGAGCGGTAGCTGATTGAGAAGCCTGAAAGACTTCTTTTAACCCTGGTAGCATAATCGGTGATTACTAGTCAATGTTGTTGATATTGGACTAAAAAAATCTATGTACTGTCTGACACTTGCTTTATAAAACTGCTTTCATGAGTCAAAAATATGTTGACAGAAAAAATATATTGTTCTACAGGGCTTTTTTTTTTTTTTTTTTTTTTGGTCATTTACCATAGATTGCTATGGAAACAGGTCAGTTGTCAGCTGGGCAAAGTATTTCTATAGGAAGACAACCACAAGCAACATCAAGTGATTCATCACAGCAGTCTTCTCATCAACAGCCTGAAATGGAGCCAGGATTTCTCCCTAAAGGCTGGGAAGTCCGACATGCACCCAGTGGGAGACCATTCTTTATTGACCACAATACCAAAACTACCACATGGGTAATGGAAAATTGCTCTCATGGACTCTAATTCTAGTTCCTCTCAAGTCAGAGCTTTACTGCTTTAGTGCCAAGATAGCTGTGTCATGTCTGTTAAGGAGCATATATAATAAAAGTGCAAGGTCATTTAAAATATCTATCATGAGTAGAACATTATGAATCTTACTAACTGTATCAGTTCTTGAAAGTTTAGCTTGGAAGGAGGAAAATACTGATGTATATAGGAATGTTTTGCAGATATAAAGCATCTCCTAAATGACACTTCTGTCATAACTGTAAAACTGTGATAACTTATATGTGCTGTTAACAGAAATCAGTTAATTAAATTTTTAAAAATTTTTATTTTGTAAACTTACCTTCAACAGGAAATCAATTACCTTGAATTTGTAACAAGGTACAATTAACATAAATTTCTGTGGATTCTTAAGAAAGCAGGACAGGTACAGCTGCAGTATGGTTGAGGGAGTTGTACAGCTACAGTTCCACAGAGTGGCACTGCACACCGCTAGGCAGTGCTAATAGAGGGACTTAGAGCATTTAAAGAGTAGGTCAGTATCGCTGTCAGGTGAAAGAGAAACAGAGAAATGCATTAAGCTGATTCAAAACAAATATTTTTCCTTCAGGATTATGGAAAGACCTCATTTAACACAAATACCTTCTTCCTACCCCCCAAAAAACCCAAACAACCAACCAACAAAAAAACCCAACTACCAAACCCAAAAAGCACAAAGTGTGCCAAAAACCCTGTGGAAAGATTAATTTGACTCAATTACACTAAAATGAGTTGAATGAGGAATTTATAAATAAACATATAAACTGAGAGATCATTAGAAGATGATTGTAAACTACAGGAGGACTGAGAATCCTCGAGGAACTACCTGGCTGCAGAATATGCAACAATTATCGAGTTGATACTAGACATATTCTTCACATAATCATTAATAAAGAGGAAAAAAATTAAAAGCAAAACAACAAAATGATTTTAACATGCTGCTTGATTTGTTTTCAAAGGAAGATCCAAGACTGAAAATTTCTGCTCATCCGAGGAGAAAAACTTCCCTAGATCCAGTAGACCTGGGCCCATTACCAGTAAGTAAACCATTTTATACTTGTTTTGCAGATACAACAATTTAAATACTTTAAATTAGCATTATCAAAACTTGCACATGAGGAAAATGCAGCCTGCTTTTTCATCCAAAAACCCTCTATATTTAATTCCAATGCTGAGGGTAGATGAAGGGGGGGAATTCCCCCAGCTGCAGATCATGTTGAGTTCTATACAAACTATACAGTCCAAAATCTATAATAAAAGTGTCTCCTTCTTACAGCCAGGGTGGGAGGAGAGAACTCACACAGATGGAAGGATATTTTTCATAAACCACAGTATGTACAATATAGTACTCTCCCCACGTTCATTTCACTTCTGAACATTACCTAATTAGTGGAACTAATTAAATGTTTTGCAGATACAAAGAAAACACAATGGGAGGATCCTCGACTGCAGAATGTGGCGATAACTGGACCAGTAAGCTTTTCTTAAATAGCTTTACATATTTTTCAAGAATATTGTTAATAGAATCCAAACAAACTCTTGTCATTTATCAGGTACTCAGTCTAGAAGCTGAAACTTCCGGGGTGTTTGAAGAATACATTTTTATTTATTTTTAAAGACTGTTTAGAAAGCTTTCTGTGAGGATGGTCTTTAAATGCCAGAAAGAAAAATCAGTTCCTGTAGTAGTAAGAACGTTTCCTTAGGAGTCTGGGGGGGATTTGAAGTGGGTAAGAAACTTCATTTAATTTTTTATCCACAGTGTCCAAAATGAGACTAGCTCAATTCATGAAGCAAACTTGGAAAAAAAAAAAAAGAAAGAAAAGAAAATGGCTTTAAAAGGAATGAAATTAATTTCCAACTGAAAAATAATTATCTAGCCTTGATACTTAATCTGAAGTGCAAAATTACCAGGGCTAATTGCAAAGATGCAACACATTGTAATTTTAGATGGGTTTTAGAGTCCAACTGATATCTGTGTTTATTAATAGCCCACATATGTAAACAACCTTCTCTGTCCATGGAAAACAGAGCTGTTTGTAGCCAGGTCTCTCATGATACAGCAAGGAAAGACATAAGTCACCGAAGGCATTTTGGTCACTTTGATCTGGGCCAGTCAGTGAACGTAGTCAGTCACATCAGCTGATAATAAAGTACAGGATAAATTCTATGGAACTGATCAGGACAAATTATCTGAACAAAGTAGTACATTTCATTCCAGATGTTTTGAACTGTCCATATATTTATAAATTGAAAGTCTTCCTTGATACTTAGTAAAACACATATTCCTGTTTTCTCAGAACTTAAATGCATTGTCCGTGTTTCACAAATATAGACTAGTTTATATTACATTACTTGTTAGAGTGTCTCAAGCAGCTTTTTTTTTTTTTTTTTGTATTCCTAAAGGCTGTGCCTTACTCCAGGGACTATAAGCGGAAGTACGAGTTCTTCAGAAAGAAATTGAAGAAACAGGTTAGTAATCAGTAGGAATCCAGCAGAACTTATGTCCCTAAACAAAGGAAAGCTTAGGTTATAGGGAAAGGAAATCGAACTTTCTGACCTGCTTGGGAAGGTAGATTTACTGTCTGATCACAAATACACTTGTGAGGCAGACTTGGTAAGAATTAGCATTTAATCCAACAGTAAAGTTTGTGACTTTATGCAGTGATGAGACTGCAAACAGTCTAATTAAAAAAGTAGAAATCCTAAAAGGTTAAAACAGTTGTGAACCTGGAAGTAGGCAGGCAACGGTAAAGTCTGGACATCACTGAACTTCTATTTCCAGTATATGGAAATAGAAGTTCTCAGAATAGATTTTGGATTGTTCAGGTAGAAACCTGTACTGTCATCTTGATCAGGCTAGATGACTAATAAATTCTTTTAGCCTTAAAATCTTAAGTTTATGACTCTCATTTGCAAGTTCTAGTTTGAAATGGCAGTGCCAGATATAACGCATAGCATGAAAGACTAAATAGCATCTGGATATCCAGATAACAATGAGCCTTTGCATGACTGCAATCAAATTTGGTATCCTTGGGAGATGTTTTATGTATATAATAATTGCCTTTGAGTTTAGACCTATACTTCACCTTCTACCTACCGAGTCTATCTCTGGCCTTTCTGAAACCTGTGCGTTTTGAGCTGACATGTAAATTGCACACAATTATGTATTCACCTCATTTTTTGTGTTCCTAGTCAAATAAGCTTGGCATTCATTCAAATGTCATTATCCTGATCTGAGAAGTGATAGACAGATCAGCCACACAATATAATCATAGTAATTTAAGAACTAAATACAAGCTCTTTTGCTCAAGCTTATAATATGATGAATTTTGAGTGTTAAAGAAGATTTCATGCCTTGCTGCATGCAGAACTACTAAGCATATGCTGTTTTACTAGTAAGAACTTATTTTAACCCTATTTCCTTGGTATGAAGTAGAACTTACTATCTGAAACTCTCCATGCTAGTTGAATTGTACGTACATAGAGCCTTTTGTCAATCATACTGTGTTATATTTCCAAATTATTTAAGAAAAGGATTTGTGTGCCATTCTTTAACAGAATTTGCATAGTCTGCAGGACTAGAGTTGCTGGGTTTTGTTCTATTATTCTATGTTTTTATATTCTCTTTTTTTTAAGAGTGATATTCCAAACAGATTTGAAATGAAAATTCATCGCACAACAATCCTCGAAGATTCTTACAGAAGAATTATAGCTGTAAAGAAAGCAGATTTCCTTAAAGCAAGACTTTGGATTGAATTTGATGGTGAAAAAGGTTTAGACTACGGAGGAGTGGCCAGGGAATGGTTCTTCCTTCTCTCTAAAGAAATGTTTAATCCTTACTATGGATTGTTCGAATATTCAGCTACGTAAGTAATACAGGTCTGGAAGACATGAAGACTAGTTAGAGAAAGCAGATCAACTGTATTTTTCATACCTACTACAGAAATAGAATTGCTTCCCCCCGTCCGCAACTGTGTAGGAGGGTTTAGTTGTTAATAACTGCAATATTCTACACCTAGTTCTTTGTTTGACAGAACAATAATGTGGAGACAGTACCTCTATCTTTTTTTTTTTTTTTTAGCAGTCTTACATAAGCCATGTCATCCTTGCATAGACAAGAATATGCTTGCAACCATCTACTACTTACAGAAGAGGCAGTATTTAACACAATGTGGAGGATGTTGTTCTGACTACTTTAAAATTAATAGGAGTTAGGCCCTTCTCTTCAGTATATCTCTAACTTACAAAGCCAGTTTGTGGTGTTTCAAAACTGTTATTTTGCTATGCTATTATTCAGTCTTCTGTTGAATATTGATTAATATTAGATTACTGATTTATTAATCCAAATATGATTATTTTTTCAACTTTATGAAAAGTAATACCTGATTTAACCAGTGATGTCTTTCAGATCATCAAACGTGGGACTGTTCCTATAGTACAATATCTTGTTTTTCTTTCTCTTTCCTGCTCCCTCCCTCAACTTCAGAGATAACTATACCCTGCAGATCAATCCAAACTCTGGACTTTGCAATGAAGATCATCTCTCTTATTTCAAGTTTATAGGTCGTGTAGCTGGAATGGCTGTTTACCACGGCAAACTTTTAGATGGTTAGTATTTCTTTTATGTAATATGATATTTATATTAATATTGTGCATATTTTGATTTTTAAGTTACATACTGTTCAATTTATTTGTTCTTCTTTAAAGCCTTTTTTATTCGTCCTTTTTACAAGATGATGCTCCAAAAGCCAATAACGCTTCATGATATGGAGTCTGTGGTATGTAATTTGCTTCATCATGTATGTTAGGATTTCATGTTCATATTAATTTTTTGTATATATCTTTAGTGACATTGGGCAGGTTGAAAGTGCAAGGTTCAAAGAAATTTTAGGCTACATCTTCTATAAGTCTGTAAGTTGTATAGGAATTAAAACTTCCAATGCCTATCAGAGAGACCTAGACTCTGGTTTAAGTCTAGGTTTAAGTCTGGTTTAAGTCTAGTTAAGCTGTATTGAAAACTTGACTCTAAACTTCCTATGATGTTTTCTCAAAATATTTTTAATACTAAGGTTTTTAAAATTAAATATAAATGTCTTTGTGATTCCTGTCTCAACCTGTGTTTTAAATTAGTTTGTGTCTTTCAGTTACTAAAAAGAAACATATACTTTCAGAGACTGAAAATATTAGTGAGTGGTACAGTGTAACATTTTTACAAACGTTTGTTTGTTTCCCTGATAATAGTTCTTATCTAGAGCAGTAGTGGGCAGAGTGGCTTTTATTTGGGCTCTTCAATATATTACTGGTTTTGCTGTCCTATAAGAATACCAAATATAGCTCCTCTCTGTTTGAGTAATAGATTTATAGGTGTGTCCTGATTTTATTTTTTTTCCCCCTAGTACTACAGAATCATAGAATGGTTTGGGTTGGAAGGGACCTTAATGATCACCTAGTACGAACACCTTCCACCAGACCAGGTTGCTCAAAGCCCCATCCAGCCTGGCCTTGAACACTTCCAGGGATGGCACATTCAAAACTTCTCTGGGCAACCTGTGCCAATGTTTCACCGCCCTCACAGTAAAGAATTTCTTCCTAATATCTAATCTAAATCTACCCTCTCTGTTTAAAACTGTTATCCCTCATCCTATCACTACACTCTCTGATAAAGTCCCTCCCCATCTTTCCTACAGGCCTCCTTTGAGTACTGGAAGGCTACTATAAGAGCCTTCTCTCCTCTAGGCTGAACAACCCCAACTCCCTCAGGCTGCCCTCAGGGGAGGTGCTCCAGCCCCTGATCGTCTTAGTGGCCCTTCTCTGCACCTGCACAAGCAGCTCCATGTCTGTCTTATGCTGGGGGCCCCAGAGCTGAACACAGCACTCCAGGTGGGGTCTCACGAGAGCAGAGTAGGTGCAAGAGTCAGCTCCCTTGACCTGTTGGCTACGCTTCTTTAGATGCAGCCCAGGATACAATTGGCTTTATTTTAATTTTAATTTCCTAAGGCTCTTTGTAGTAATGCCTAACAATAAAGGGAAGATAAATACAGGATGAGAGACAGAGAGTCCAAAATACATTCCTTCTGATAAAGCTGTGACATCACGATTTTGCTATGTGAGAGATCTTTAGTCTTGAGATTGCTGAGTCTTCAAATTTCAGATGTCTTTAAAGTTTTTTTGTAGCTTTGTACAATTGCAGAGTCTCTGTATCCGATACAGGATTATACTAGGTAGCAGCATGCACTGGGCTGTAATGAAGCCTCTTGTAGATTAAAAGGTGGCTGCCCTAGTTTGTATTTACTAATTTGTAATTCTCTGTCTTAGGATAGTGAATATTATAATTCTCTGAGATGGATTCTTGAAAATGATCCAATAGAACTGGACCTCAGATTTATAGTTGATGAAGAACTTTTTGGTCAGGTTAGTATGTTTATGTACATTTGACCTGTGAAATTAGCTGATTTTATCTGTATGGTATTAAGAAAAACCCTTCGTTCCCAGTTATGTTGGTTTGTTCACTCAGCTGCTTCTTTTAGCTGGCACATGGTCATGCATTGCTCTTTTAGCCTGGCTGTGATGTGATAAAGCACTTGGAAATAAGCAGAACCTGGAAAAATAGCTTGTGCTTTTTTCTTAAATAATATTTTTATTGAAATGTAGCTGTTGCTGTGAATGCAACTTAGACTAAGATATCCATAGTCCCATTATTTTATCTGGAGTAGAGGTTGGTTTTATGTGGTTGGCTGGAATGGATGAGTTCTTCTGAAATGGTTGGAATCATAGATTTCATTGGGAGATTGTAGTAGTAGGGTTTTTTTCTCTAAGATGTACTAGAAAACTATGGAATGAACAAGTTTGCTGTTGTGTAGAAAGTTATCCAAGGTAAGCCATGTAGAAGTACCACGGGTCTTGAATCACAGAATCCCAGGTTGGAAGGGACCTCAGAGATCATCTAGTCCAACCTTTCTGGGAAGAGCAGAGTCTAGACAAGATGGCCCAGCACCTTGTCCGGCTGATCTTAGAAGTGTCCAATGTGGCCGAGTCAACCACTTCCCTGGGGAGATTATTCCAATGGTTGACTGTCCTCACTGTGAAAAATTTCCCTCTGGTGTCCAATCGGAATCTCCCCAAGAGCAACTTGTGTCCATTCCCCCTTGTCCTCTCCATGTGACTCCTTGTAAAAAGGGAGTCTCCATCTTCTTTGTAGGTACCCCTTAAGTACTGGTATGTGGTAATGAGGTCCCCTCTAAGCCTCCTTTTCTCAAGGGTGAACAAACCCAGTTCTCCCAGCCTATCCTCATATGGCAGGCTTCCCAGTCCTTTGATCATCTTGGTGGCCCTTCTCTGGACCTCTTTCAGCCTGTCCACATCCTTTTTGTATAGCGGGGACCAGTACAGGTGCCAGCTAGATCTAAGTAGGATAATAGCCTTTGTGGTCTTGTGTAACTAAAGTGATCCTACGTAGGAGCATGAAAATGTACATCTGAATGAACTGAAAAATCAGATATTTGTCTACTGAGGTTCTAGTAGTATAAATAATTATGTAACAAATGCATATGGATTCCTTTATTTACTGGGGCCATTGCTGAAATTTTTCTCCAAGTGTTTTTCCTTGAAATTTGGAAAAAAAAGGCTGGGTCATTGAATCATGCAGTTAGTGAAGTCCACATTATTGAGAACTTGTGTGCAAACTTAGGCAATTTACTGTAGCAGATCAGAAAAAATGGAGGTTGCCCCATTGCAATCTGACGTCCCTGAATAATATATTTTTTTAAAGCAATCAACCAAATCCTATTTGTTCAGGTGACCTGTGAAACTGGTTCTATTTCTAATAGTTTTCAAATTCTGCAATCTTCCAGAGTTAACTAAATTACCTAATATTAACATGAATTGTGTTGCACATCTCATTTAAGACTGCTTCTGTGTATTGCATTTAGACCCATCAACATGAACTAAAAAGTGGTGGATCAGAAATAGTTGTCACCAACAAGAACAAGAGAGACTACATTCAGTAAGTAGTGGTCACTATATGCAATGTATATCACTGGATTGCTCCTCTAGTAATAGGAGCTGTGTGTTGTATTAACAAAAGGAAGTTGTTGGTTTTTATATAAATTGCTGTTCTTTTAAATGTTTTTGGTTTTGTTTGGTTTTTTGCAGTCTTGTAATTCAGTGGAGATTTGTGAGCAGAGTACAAAAACAAATGGCAGCCTTTAAAGAGGTATAGTTTTAATTACAAAATAAATTCTTCTAAGAATTTCTTGCATATAATCTTAAAACAAGCTTTTTTTTGGACATCCTGAAGACCACCCAGGTCTTCCTGTTGTTTATACCTGTTGTTACAGGTATAAAAAAAGGCAGCAATACTGTTTGTAGTGTCAGTTTTGAATTATTTCAGACTTAAAAATCTTTTGGTATGTTTTTACTGGGGTTTTTGATTCATATTGAAAAATTTGCTTATTTCTCAGTCCTGGCTGACAGCTTTAGCTGTAGTGCAGGGTATTTAATGAACTCTGCAGAAACGAAAATTAAACCAAACTAACAGAATTAAACTAAATTAGCTGGTTTATCCTTATTTGTATAAATATTACATATATAATATTCAGACTTGTATATTCACCATTCAGTGTAGCACAGTAAAGATGTAAGATAAGTCAGAATTAAAAGTACTGTAACCAGACTGGGGACTGCTGGTGTCCAAACATCTGTATTTGAAGTATTGCTTTGGCTCTGTTTGCTAAAGCATCTAAATATTGTTCTCAGTGAATCAAAACCCTTAAATAATGTTAACTTGATTTTTGAAGACCTTCCTCATCTTTTTAGGGCTTTTTTGAACTAATACCACAGGATCTGATTAAAATTTTTGATGAAAATGAGCTAGAGGTAAGTGTATCATGGAAAAGAAAACAAATTCTGTTGAAACTTAATGTCACTGACTTAAACTTTGGGTGGTTGTTTGTTTTTGGTTTGTTTTTTTTTTTTTATCTGTGTAGTTATTAATGTGTGGACTGGGAGATGTGGATGTGGCTGATTGGAAACTACATACAAAATACAAAAATGGCTACAACATAAACCATCAAGTAATACAGTGGTTCTGGAAGGTATTGTGAAGTTCTGGTTTTTTTACTTAAAAACTGTTTGAAAGCTGCTGCTTTTCAGCTATGCTAGTTTGTCATGTGATTCATCAATAGGTAGGTAAATATTTGAAACTCCTCAGAAAGATAGTAAGAAAACTGAAGATGAGACATGGTAAGAATGTAAATACACTGCTGATACTTGCTTTTACAAAAAAATCCATGTCCGACCAGGGTTAAAAATATTTCTGTGTAGCTTTTTCTGGCATGGTTACACTAAATAGGTGTTAAACTCTTCTGTTTAATAAACTACAGGAATTTGGCTGCTAGTTCATAACATCAGGAAACTTCAAAAAAGTAGGGGCCAAATCTTCAAGGGAAGTATTTTAACAGCCTGCCAAGTCAGTAATGGTACTCTTGTTACAGTGCCATTAAAAAACTGTTGATTTCATAGGTTTTAGCAATAGGCAGAGAAGTAGACTCTGTGTGTCACTTAAAAAAAAGATGCACATACACACACACACACACACACACACACACACATATATATAAAGGATAATTATTTAGAGGTAGAAACTATGTTGCATAAATCTGCTAGCTTAAAACCTTAATTTAAAACTAAATCTTTAATCGTGATCATTATCATACATAGGCAGTCTTAACGATGGACTCTGAAAAGAGAATAAGATTGCTTCAATTTGTTACTGGCACGTCACGTGTACCTATGAATGGCTTTTCTGAGCTGTATGGTGAGTACTTATGATTATGTTCACAGTTAAGTAGCATAGAACATGATACTGACATTGTCATGATATTTGACTTAAAACATAGGCACGTTATTTCACATTTTGCTTTAAAATGAATATATACTGGCAGTTACAAGAAGCAAAGTCAGAGAAGAGTCACTTAGATCACACGTTTCTCGTGTTCTATAAATACTTGGTTTTAATTCTGGTTTAGAAGTTTTTTTAATGTATAGGACTTCTCAAATGAATGTGGATTTTAAAGTTCTAGAGAGCTCCAATAATCCCTGTTTAACACATGATTGAGTTTGAAGAAAGTTCTATTATCTAAGATCTTATTACAAAGACATGCTGGCATCAGCAGTTAACTTCAGATTCTTGTAAGTTCCCAACTGTTTTTATCTGCTCACAAGCCACAGTTATCCTTACAAACAATTGTATCTGTATATACTCTAGAGAGGACCACTGAAATGACATTAGTTAACATAATGCCAAAAGAGAACTAGTGAACCTACAGTGCAGAGACTGAAACAAGCAGATGGCAGCGGGGAGTGGGAGCAGACTTCAATACCAAAGCCAGAAAACCCACTGTGGAAAGAGTGCAGGCAAGCAGATAGAACAGCCCACAAAGGGTGGGGGTGTTTTGCTTATGGGAAGTCTGTTTTCAGCTGCCATAGGCTATTATGTTTTCTGCTAGACTACTTTATTAAGGCTAAAAGTGCTGAGAACCTATGCAAATGACCAAATAGCCGAACCTGTGTATTTGAATAAACATTCCCTTCTTTGTAAACAAGATAGTAATTTGTTTATAAAACACTAGAATTGTGAACAAATACCACCCACCGTGTGTCCACATTTCTCCTTCTCTTCATTTTCATCACAAATACTTCGTTTATTTTTCCCATTCCATCAGTGAATGAATTTTGAGTTCCAGTGGGAAGGACAGTGCCTTCAGGGACTTGAACCATGTGTCTGCTCTTGCACCTGAAGCTTGTTCCTGTTGGAGTTATAGCACATGCTTATTGCAATGGAACCTGATCAGAATTCTGCTGCCTCGGGATTTTTATTTGTCTAAAAACACTACCAGAGATAGTACTAAGGAATGATACAGGGAAAGAAGCTGTTGAAGCCCTTGGCTCTCTTCTGCCCAGGGTTTAGGATATCCTTGGGCAGTCTTCTGGCCAAGTCCCAGTTTCTGTAGTTCTATTCACTCATTAATGAAAAAGTCAATTAGCAGTTGTCTTGCACAGTGCTTTGTTTCTTTGTCTTACAGTTATCTCTCTTTTACTGTGGCCAGCATGCCATCCCAGTAATGATCACACTAAATCCCAGTAATGATCACAATCACAATTCTAGTACCTGCTTGTATTTGAAGAACTGTAGGTGGTTCTTCTGTGCTTTGTGTTGGTACTTGGCTTTTTGCTGCTGCCAGGCTGCTCCTGTGGTTGTTCCCTTCCCACCTTCGGGCTGCAGACCTAGAGCTGGCTTCCCAGCGGGAGGTCTCCCTCTCGTGGCCCAGAGAGGCTTTCCTGCTCATAAAAAGGGAGTGTTTGGTGTCCAGGGACAAATCAACCCAAGTTTGAGAACTAGGACACTGAACATATGTAGCTTTCTGGTATTTCTTGTCTTCCCCTCCACCCGTGATTTGTCAACCTCTAGCTAATCAGTTGGATAGCTACAGTGAAGGCTAATTCTTACTTAGCTATTAAAAGGGAGTTTTATCATCTTGTCACATGGTAGAACACACTGTCAGTCATATAGCTGCTTCTCTGCTTAATCCTTATTCCAGGCATTCTTAAAATTTACCTTTTCTAACCAGCCTCCTGCTTTGAAGAAACATGTAACCCAAGCAAGAAGGTAAAGAGGAGGAGCTGAAAGTATTTCCACAACTACTGACATATCTGTCTGATAAGATTTTAGGGTGAAGTGCTTAGTGTCTGCTGTCATCTGTCTAGTTCATTCACTAGACTTGTGCAAAGTATAGCTTCTGTGCGTTGATTGGTATTTCCTGCTTTTTTGTGTATGTTAGTAGTGAAAGGATTTTTTCCTTCTCCTGCTTTCTTTTCATCTTTGGGGTGAATTGTCTCTTTTCTGTATTTCAGTTGGCTAACATCTTCTTCCAAATCCACTTCTATAACATGCATTGTTATATATTACCATAATTTAATTTTATTACGAATGTGTATACTTTTTTCATGTCTCCATAAAACCACAATTGAAATTGTCAGTTAAAATAATATAGTTAAAACCAAACCAAAACCCCCAACATTATGGAGAACTCTTTAAAAAGAGGAAAGTGTCTGTCTGCATTATAAAACTGAATTAATGTCACAGGTCTAAAGGTACTCTACACAAAACTTACACCTTAGCTGTATTCATAGATCAACCTGTTCTCATTACTCAACTTTAATCTGAAACATGTTTTGCATCTTCCACTTCAGAAGCAGAAGGCTACTCATTCTTGTGTAGCCATCTGCTTTGGAATATAATTCTCTAACTGTATTGATGGTCTCCTTGCAGAATAGTCAGAAGACACCCACCATCAGATATAATCTCCTGTTCTCTGACAAGATAGTGATTTTTTTTCAAAAATTTTTTTTAAACTACACAGTCTTCTCCATACATACACAAATGCTTTCAACAGCTTAGGAAAATAGTTACAAAATGCCCTTTGCATCGGCTTGGCAAGAGTTGAGAGGTCCAAGAAACTTTCAGATATGACGTGCTGTAAGACAGTTGCTGAAGGCACAGGGGTAGCCGGAGCTGCATTTACTAGCCAAAAAAATCTCTCTCAGGTGCATATGTACACATACAGATGTGAAATACACCGTATTACAAAAAGTTCTCACTTACTCTACTCTGTTGTTGCGTAGGTAAAGGTGGACTTCGAATACTTTCTGCCAGGTTATATAACTTGGCACATTTTACATGGAAAATTTATACAGTATAAAACTGTCTTCTGCGTAAAATTTTCAACACCAGCTACTATGCATATGCATTGAGGTCTTAGACTTCTAAGCTTAAGGTGTAAAAGTCTCTTGAAATTAAGATATAGCAAGAAATAATTGAAAATACAAGTGACCATTACGAAGTATAGACTGTACTTGATTCATATAGATAACTCCTACTTATGTCAGAATTGAATTACAAAAACCCAAAATATTTCATAATTTGAATTTCTAATTCTAGAAGAACCTCATAATGGGATGAAAATTGATGTATTGTTTTCTGCAGGTTCAAATGGACCACAGTTGTTTACAGTTGAACAGTGGGGTACCCCTGAAAAACTGCCAAGAGCTCATACATGGTCAGTATTTAATTTAGGTAAATTATGACCTTTAATGATAATGATAAAATACTCACGAGTTTTCATCTATTTTTCAGCTTTAATCGCTTGGATTTGCCTCCATATGACTCATTTGAAGATTTATGGGATAAACTTCTTCTAGCAATTGAAAATACTCAGGGTTTTGATGGGGTTGATTGACACAGACATAAATTATATTGGTCCAGTGCTGCAATTTCATTTTAAGGGTTTACAGACAAATTTGAATTTTCCAGGGACTACCATTGTATTTAGTCACATGGCTATTGAACCTCAATAGTATAACTTGTAAAATAAGTATTAAGAATTCACTAACTTTTGAAAATGTATTTTGCCATTTCCAGTTTTCTGTACTTCGCTCACAACACCAATATATACATTGGATGGGCCAGTGCCAAGTAAGTAAAAAACTAAAATGCTTTTAAGCAGTTGCCTCTTCTACAGTATTTGACAGACTGTCCTGCAGTAAACTACTGAAGTGAAAATGTGAAGAAATCTTCACAGAGGTGTAAATTTGTATGGCTGCTCTAGGAGGAACAACTGAAATGGTTAAACTGTTCTTAAAAAACAAACAAACAACCCCCCAAACCCCACCCCACCCCCCAAAAAAACACAACCAAACTACCCAACCCCAGAACCAACAGACTTCATGTAATGCATTATCATAACGTGCTGCTTCAGGCTGTTTGCTACAGATCTGCCCAAAGCACCTTATAATTCAGCATACTAGGTAAGATGTTGGAAACGTTTGTTTGCATTACCAGCCATCAGTTTGCAGAACATTGACTTGCTGACGCATTTTATTTGTTAGATTTCTGTTTCTAACTTGGTTTTGTTAAAACAGTGTAACAAACCCAGGATTTTTATATAAAACGGACAAGCAGCATAATTCTGAGTTGTAAGGAGAAATTATATACAATCTTATATATTGTATACTGTCATTGGTTTATTGAGTGTTCATCAGTTTTTTGATAAATTTGTAGTTCAACGATGGGTAATATTTTCAATTCAGCCTTTTGCAACAAATTAATCTTAAAGTGAAATTTGTATGGATATCACTCAGTTACTGGTAGTTAGAGGCCTTTATTATCCATTCTTGCATTGTTGCACTACATAACAATAAAGAACATGTTTACAGGGTTTTCTGGGCCAAATTCAGCAGTCTGGTATATGCGAACTTCTCTGAACGGCGTGGAGGTTATGCACGTATAACCAGGTGCAGAATTTGGTTCTGTAATATGTTTACAGATTATGCTAGTTTCTATAGCTGCATTTTTATATTTTTTCTCTCCACTGTTAGTCTAGAAACCAAATTTGTTAATAAAGTATAACCAAAGTCATAACCAACAATGTGCAATTTATTGTAGATCAACTTGTCATATAAATATTAGTTTTATTTCTTTTGTAAATGTGGGTATTTTTTGTATTGATTTTAACGCTTTTTTTGAGCAAGTGCTGGTTAAAATGATTAGTGAAGTTGGTTCTGAAAGAAAAAATTGGTTTACATATCTGGCTTGCTCTAACTTTAACATTTTTATTACCAATATGATCTGAGGAAATGACAGTACCTAGCTTTGGCCAGCAAATTTCTGTTTAGTCACAGTCTTCATAAATATGCAAGAAGGAAGTGTAGCACACCTCTCTATAAAGGTATGTAAATTATGTAACAAATGTACCAGGTCTTACGGGATATTTAAAATCCCACTTTGTTTTATTCTTTGACTAGGTCACTAGTGCTGAGAATATTACATGTAAATATAGGTAACTTATACAAATTTCCCAATTCTATATGCAGTTTTGTAAAACATTAATGATATATCAGTAAATTTGTATAGGTTTGAATGTAGCAGATTTTGTTGCATACTTTAAAGTATAAAATAAGGATCCTGAGAACAGTAAATAAAAGTTTATTCTAATAAGTTGTGACTCAGTTCTTTGAAGTGCAATTTAGTAGCAAGAATTCAGGAATTTTAGTACTCCTAGGTAGACCAGGGCAGCAGTTCCACCACAATATGCTGTTACTTTTGTTTAGGTGTTGAGATGCAGCAGCACTGTTTCCTAGGATTCTGCTCCCAAGACGTGCAGTCTTTGAAAAATTAATATCATTTTTTATAAAAGCTCTACGTGGTTCTGAGCCTTCATTGTATGGCCAGCCTCAAAACACTACATGGCAGACAGGCAAAGGTGGAGGCCCCACAGAAATGCCAGCTGGCTGCTGCTGAGGGAGGGTCAGGCTCCCTGCTCCTGCTGCAGAACCACCCTTCTCAGCTGGTCAGCAGGCGTAGCCGACAGACTTAAGTGGTGAGTGTGGCAGGGGTGCAAAAGGGGCCCTGAAACTCTGCTCTAGGCAGAATGGCCTACCTAGCAGTGATGGGGATGCACTGCAGGGCTTGGTCCCCAGTGCCAGAAGCAGGCCTGGTGTGTGTGGGGAAGCTGCTGGAGAAGGATGCTGCTGGCAGGTCTCAGGCTGCAGGGAGTGCCTGTTGCCTCTCCCCTGATCCAGGGCAGGGCTGGCCTTGCCTGCAGGAGCTCTGCTGTGGGCAAGGCACTGAGTTGCCCCATGAGAGAGCCACAGGAGAAGTGAGCAGGCTTGCAGTATCGGGGAAGATGAACAGCAAGAGGTCATAAGGGTCTTCACAGAGACCTTGTAGATACAAAAGACCAAACCATGCAGTGGGAGTAAGAAGGGGCAGCTGGAGGCCCTACTAGGGCAGGTGGTGGATGGAGATTTCCAAGATGGGTAAAGCTGAAACCTTGTGACTTCTGGCATCAGAAGAAAGGCTTTTTTCCCCACCCTTGGGTATGAATTTACAAAATTGCTATGGTGCTGTAGTAGACAAAGAAAGGAACAAGTTGCATTAAGGGAAGCATTCAGAACCAGATGGGCCTGAATCAAGTACTCGCACTGAGAAATAGTGGGTGACAGAGTGCAGGGATCCCTCCTGTGGGCTTTAAACTAGATTTGTTGAGGAATGGTGATTACAGCTTGTGGTTAAGTAAGAGAAGAGAGGTCAGTGGTGCTAAGTACTGGGGCAGGGTGATGGGAGCGACGCAGCCCTTGTGGAGGATGTCACAGGCTGAAGGGGGCCCACTTTGTGTGCCTGAACTCACAGGCAGCCAGGGGAAGACCAGGAGGAACAAATGACATGGCTTATACAGCTGGAGCCACTCAGATGGAGATCTGTGGAAGGGGTGATAGGCTTTGTGGGTCTGGGTGAGAGGAGACACCAGAATAGGAAACATATTGGTGAGGACTTGTCCTAGGCCACCTGTGTGTCGTGAGGAAGTGGGCAGAGTGGTCTTGAAGCATCTCAAGGAATCCTGAAATTGAAAACCCTGGCTCTTACAGGACACTAAATGCCCTGACATCTGCGAGAAGGGAAGTGCGACAGGAGGCAGTCTGGGAGGTTTCTGGAGGAAGTCATGAACAGCTAAATAAGGGTGCTAGCTTGGCCACCCAGGGTGGTGCTGTCCTGGATCTGCTGCGCATCCCTGTGTACTTGTATTTTCTGCACATCACACCACTGTATTTGCTGAAACATATACACTTAGATTCTGGGGGGCAACTCCAATGGTGCTACTATGAACACTTGCCTGTTCTTTTTGCCAGGAGCACTTTTCCTAGTTTGGCTCTCTGTACCAGCTGCAGACCATTTCTGTGGCGTTAACAGAGGCAAATGTAACAGCTGCTTCCTTGGCTGTTACACTTTAATTTCATGACTCTTAGCAGCCAGCAGTGCCAGATGAGGGGTAAGGCAGAAAAATTTCCCAGGTACATAAGAGCTAAATGTACCAATCTATTGGAAAAAAAGAGTGTATAGGGTTGACGTTTGGTAAGAGATAGTTTCTTCACATATGTATGCTTTATAACCAGCCCTGCAAAAACAATCCTTTAAGGGGAGACTTGAATAAGATGCTAATTCTAGAGCAGGGACTGGGCTATAACATGAGGGAGAAGATGGCTGCAACAAGAACAGTTTCACTTTTCTCAGCTTTAAAAACACTGCACTGAAACTTCACATGTGTTTTTGGTAGCAGTTTTCTGGGCTGCCCCAAAGCTGGAGCGCCGTAAGCAAAACGGTTCCCTACCCTTGGTTATGACTTCTGCAGCTAAATGCCGATTCAAACAGGCTTGAACAGAACCTGTAAAGTACCACCGCGGATCTGTCCGGTACCGAACCTGCCCGCTACCGAATCTCGGGTCTTTCGGCGCGGTACCGGTGGCTCCCCTCAGCGCGCACTCCGCTGCGAGCGCCGGAGACGGCCGCCAGGGGGCGCCGGGCGCTGCTCACTCGCCGCCCACGGGTGACATTGCGGTCCCGGGTGTGCCGCGCGAGGAGCCTGCCCTCGACTGCGGCCCAACGGGGAGTATAGGGATGTGATCTCTGCAGCAGGCTTCTTACGAGGTGCGGCTGGATCGTCCAGGGGCAGCAGGGAACCTCTGGGACGTCTCAGGGCTGTAACTTTTTTGGTGAAGTTGGACTGTTTCACGTTTAATATGGATGGTGGTGGCTTTTATTCGACCATTACGTAGAGAATGGTTTTATCGAATAAATAAATATGATGCTGTCAAAGTGAATTCATTTAGCCTAAAAAAGGTAGAGTATATAGATCAACATCACTGAAAGCTTGCAGCATTAACTGTTTATAATAAAAAGGTCTGTTTAGACTCCTGTGAGTGAGGTTTTCTTAGATTTTTCAATCACTGTCAATAATTTAATTTGTATTGACTTAAAGGGTTTTGGTCTGAAATTGTTTTTCTCTAAATTTTCTCATTTACTCCAAAGGTTATCATGTATGTGGAAATGCTTTGCAGCCTAATGTTACAGAAATGAGGCTTTAGGTATGAACAAGAAGCATTCAACAATAACTTGGAGGTCTGGGGCAGTGGAAGCTATACTTTTTTTTCTGCAAAATTCATTTTTCTCAACTGACAGATTTTTAGGCTGGGCATTATTTCTATCTAATCTTTCACTTCTCAGGGTGGTATGGGTGATTCTTGAGCATTCTTGTTGCATCATGAGGCAGAGCTGTGAGTTGGTAGGAAGCTAAAACAATAATTTCTTTTAAGTGCCACTGAGGCTTCACTTATGCTGCTCAAATAACACATGACTTCAATTATTTTTAATCACTTAATAGGTCACACCTGCAGCATATTAGATTATTTTTTACTGGAGACAGTTGAGTACTTGCACATCAAGCCTAGGCAAAATGTATGAGCATAGGCTACTCATTTTCCTTCTCTATCCTATTTTTCCCTCCTTGATCTCATTGTTCCATACATAAACTTACTTTGCAAGCTAGCTAGTGCCTTGGCATTTGATTTGATCTGTAAATCCATAGCACAGTTTGGTACTGTTTCACTAATTGATGTTGTCTTTACAAAAATCTGCATGTGTCGCATTGAAATCCACAGATACCTCTGGCATACTGTCAATGCAAAATGTGTCCTGCATCAGCACAAATTTCCTTTTTTTTTTCCTGGTGTACCTTTTTAAGTGCAACTTCAATGTTACTTAGCAAATACATGATGCTCTTACCAATTCCCAAGAGTGGGAATTCCATAATAGCAATGATAACATGCTAAAAGACATATGAAGTAATTAAAACTGATGATGTGTAGTTTTAATACTGTTTTCAATTTGACCACACAAGAAATTAGTAAAAAGAATGTTGATTGTTGGGAGACCAGGCTCTTCTGTCTGTCATTCTTCATGCTGCCTGTTCATTTGTGCTTTCCTTTCTGTTTCTCATTAATTAGTTTGTCGTGGTACTTGGGTTCTTCACATAGGGTTTTATCAAATTATTTTCTTTGAGATTCTGCTTTAAAAAAACAGTGTGTTTATTTTAATATCTCCTGTTTTTAATGAACAATTTCTTTAAAGGAATCAACGTGCAGTTCTTTTGATGTGAACTGAGAGAAGCTCACTTATTTATCTGCAGTTAGACCACTACCACCAGGAATCCGTGCTTCTGGTGCCACAGAAGCACCTTATTGAAACGTCTGTACATTTAAAAGGCAACCAATACCTACCATCTTCTGTTGTTACAAATGGGAATTATGATTTTAACAGCTGCCCTATTGTTCTGCATCATCACAAAATCAGTAGGCAGTGCAAGAACAAGCTTTGGTACTCTTATACTAAATAATTTTTCTTTGAAGTGGAGACTTAATTGCTTTTTCTATGTGGAACGTGTATCATTAGCATGCTAATCAGAATACAAACAGCTCACAAAGGGGATAATGAGGGACAACTTCCATGTAATGCTTGGTTTACATCCACCTGACTCTGCAGAAAAATATTTTGTTTTGCTGAGCTGTCCTTAATTTGAGGTTTCTTGCTTAATGAGACTTCAAACAAATTCTGCATTGTCAGTTTCAGGTTTTCATCCCAGACAGAGGCTTGGGATTTCAGGAAAGGGGGAGGTGAAGCGGCTTGGAAAACCCAAACAGATATTAAGTGAGTGAGCATGCCTTTTGAGGAAAGAAAGATAAGTCAGCCTTCCGAAATGTGACAGAATGTAAAACTTCCTGTTGAAATACACCACAGTCTAAAAACATACATCACAATTTATTTTTCTTAAGCCCTTTTGAGTTTAATTTAATGGAAAATGTTTTCATAATTGTGTGATAGCTTGACTGTGTGATAGCTTTTCTGATATTTTCTGCAAGCTGAAATATTTCTGACTCAGATTTTGTTTTGAAGACTGGGAAGTATGACCTTTCGCAGGCTGTGAACACACATGTCTACTATGCACTGCTGCTTGGGAGTAAGCAAAATGCTAAAGGTTTAAATCAAATTGCCCTGAGGACTGCTTACTGACCTTTTGAATGCAAAGCTGTCAAAACCTTCAACTAGACATCAGCTGGAGAACACTTAAGGCAGATCAATGCAAATAAAAAACAATGTGGTTCTGACTTTGGGAGATTCCTAGTTAGTGAGAAACAGTTATTGTGCTGCAAGAGTTCCCGGAAACAAACCCACACTGCTGAGGAGTTCTTGTAAGTAATGTTATAGTTGTTTTTCAGGGAAAACCTTTTATAATCTACCTAAGAAATTAGAAGTTTTCGTTAATTGCCAAATCCTGATATAGTTATCTGAGCAAGATGCTTCATTGACTTCAAAGGGATTTTTTTCTACTTAAGGAATGCAGGGTCAGGCCCTTAACTACTGATAACTTTCTTCAGTGGGCTGTCAGTTATGACAAACCATGCCACTTTAATAGAGGTTACCCTCGCCATGCCATGCCATCCCTTTGTCCTGAAAACCTGCTTTCTTCTTTTGCCCAGGTAATAGAGTTTCTGGGAGGTTGCTATATAGAAGAGCTTCGAAATTATTCTCTAGCTGAAGCTGTGGTTTCTGTGAATATATTTTCTTTACTTCGAATAGCTGTAACCCTTTTTTTTTCTAGTCATGATACATTATATAATAAATGGAGTGCAGAAAGAGTTTGTTGGAGTTATGAGGTGTGTGTCCCATCCCCCTCCTTCTATGAATTGCTGCCCAGCAATTAGTTGTCCATCCTTAATAGATTTATTCCTAATTAGTTGTTCATGCACCATTGCTTGCTGTAATGCAGAGTTTTAAACAAATGCCTTCCTTTCTATGTAGGCTTACAGAAATGGATCAAAAACCAAGGGACTGAGAAGCTGTTCATTCATATGTTGGATCTCAGTCCAATAATTATAGGCATGCTGTGTAAAAAGTATTAAGCAATTATATATATCCTGTGCTGAAGACTCACAGAATAATTACTTCACAGGTTAATAAAAAATAATTCTCTGTGCTTTATCAGAATGTTACAACTGCTTTTCTCTTAGTGGAGTTAGAAGTTAGCTATCAAAACATAAGCAGTGGTGCTTCATCCAAGGGAAAAATAATATAGTTGAGCTCTATTAACATGTAGCTAAAAATTATGCCTTTTTTCAAAATGATTCATTTTTACTATTCTACACACTGAGAATTCAAAGTCTGACTGTAAACCATTCTAAGATCAAATTGTCACTTATATAAATGTCTATGATCTTTTAAAAATAAAAACGAGGTGAAGTTGATGCACTATGCAGGCACATCTGTGTATGCCACATCCTAAACACAACCAGGGACACGACTCCAGCAAAAACATACTTGTATTTCTCCCCCCAAGTTATTTCCATCAGGATCAGTTCTCTGATCTGATTCCTTGCTTGGCCATGCAAGCTCTTATGCCAAACCAATGTAGGCACTGCAAGTTGCAAAGCACTGAATTGCACCTGGCAAACTGAGGGTGCTTGTGGATGTGCTGCCAGCAGAGCCTCTGATCTCCTCCTCCTGCCCTGCTGCATCTGGGCAGGGACCCAACAGAGACCTGAGCCAGGTTAGTAACAATGCAGGAGGAAGAGGAATTGGGGTGGGCTGCTCTGTTTCCCCTCAGTCCCCTGGGCTGTGCAGGGCCCTGTGATCTTGCAATGACTCCTGCCTTCAGCTCCTGTCCAGCACTGGGCAGACAGCTCTTCCAGAGCCTCTAAAAAAACGAGAAATCCCTGTGGGCACCCAAGTGACTCATGCAGCCTGGCTGAGATAAAATCCCAGCCACTGCAACTAATGGAGGCAGTAATTTCAGCATCAAAACAAATCACCTGTGTGCTGCCCAGCTTTTGGTTCCCCTCAGTTTGCCCTGCCTTGGCTCGCTCCTTGCACCAGGGTGTTGCCTTTAGCAGTTCAGCCCGAATTCTTGGTAAAGCCGTTCTGGTGTAAGTCACAGCTTTGTGTGGCCCTTCAAACATCTCTGTATCCATCCCCAAAGCTGTGTTTTGTGTGGGGGCATTTGCAGGATGAGCCTGTGTGCATGTGAAGGGGAGGAGTCGCCGGGAACACGCCTTGAAGACTTCAAATCTGTTTATCTTCACACTCCTGAAAGACGATCGCTCTCCTGTGACAGGGAAGTTTTGCTGGAGGGAGCTGTGCTGGCAGAGAGGAGATAAACCTGTGGGGCAGAGGCTGCTTTGGCCAAGTGGCCTTTCCCTAACCAACAATTCCTTATGTCTCTGTGAGATGAAATGGGACAAGAGCAGCAGGAAGCCTCCTCCAATCCGTCTTTTTAATAGTTCCTTGGGATAAATTGTAGAAAAAAGGAGAGACTGCATTGTTAACAAGCTGAGAATGCAAAGACAAATGAAAGGGCTGCAATCTTTCACAGCAAAAATAAATAGTATCTGTAGCATGGTATATTCAGCAGTACGTACAACTGCTAGTCAGCCTCTAACTTTCCTTGTTTTTAATTTATTTTATTTCAAGTAATTGTTTCTTGATTGCAAGCATATAGAGGAAAAGAGGCAGAAATGATTTGCATATTTCCTGTTGTAACAGCAGAATGAGGGTAAGTAATACAGGGATGAAAGGAGACCATATTTCATGCCTGTTGCTAAACAAATAGCTGCAGAACAGTGGGTCGTCATGATAAGCAAGAAAGGCACTAACAAAAAGCTGCCTCTGTCTGGAAGGTTTGAGAGATTCCTTTGTAGGTTCAAACATAGAAAGTGGTAACCTTGGAGATATTTTCTTTCTGTTCAGTTATTATTGGTCTGATACTTATTGTATCGACCCAGTGTATTAACACTTTGAATAACAGGGTATGGTACTGCAGTGTTTCTGGGATTTTGTGGTTTGTTTTTTTTTTTACTGGGGAAAGGGTTGAGAGAGGGGACTGTACTGAGCCAATTAAAAATACATACATTGCAAATGTAGTTTATGGGGCAGCTCTTCTCCACCTGCTGGCTGTTCCTGCTTCCTCACTGTGATTTCCACATATGCATAAACCCTTAATGAAGTTATTCCATGTGTTTCAGTGTGCAGATTCCAGCTGCAGCTGCCCATCTGCTGTCACTTTGGTCCCAAGCCAGCCGAGCATCAAGGGCTTACTTCCCAGGAGTACTGAGCACCCCTGAGCTCAAAGGATGTAAATGGTGCTCAGCACCTTGTGTGAGAGCCCAAGATGGCACTGCAGAGGCATGGAGGCTGCCCTGGCCTGGGAAACATTCACAGTGGTTTGGCTGATCTGAGCTGTCCTGAGATATTGCGATATCTTCAGCTGCATGTTGCAGCCCATGGTGTTTCACCATTCATTTTACACTACAAAAAGCTGGGTTAGGGAGATAAACCAGGAGAAAACAAGCTCTATTGAAAAATAAAGGGAGAGTTTTCTGGCAGGTTAGGTGTCCAGAGGAGCTCACTGCAGGCAGAGGAGCATCAGCTCTGGCATGAGGGCTAGAAGAGAGAGCATGGAGCTGCAGTAAACCCAAACTCCACACCACAAGAGCTTTACACTGTGTGTAAGGGAAAGAGTGTATCTGGGATCAGGTATGCCCTCAGGTGTGTACTCTCTCTTTCTGTAGCCATAGCTGTGTGGTTTGTTAAAAGTACCAAGAAGACCTGATGGCTTGCATCTAGGAAACAGCCGAGTGACTGACCAAAATTACTTAAGTATTTTCTACGTGTTCCAGCAGCAGCGAACAAGCATGGGAAAGTGAGGAAATGTACTTTGCCAGGTCCCTGTGAGGTTATTCCTCCAAACTGCCTGAACTTACCTCCAGCAGCAGGGGAGGATGTTGGGGTGTCCTCTTTCTCCTGCTGAAATTTTTCATTCTGGTGTGATGAGCCTTCAGGGGTGGGGAAAAAATATCTGGAGGCTGCCCCCAGGGCATTGTGAAAGAACCCAGCCGAGGTGCACCCACCGATTGGGGCCAGTGAAGCACTATTGTGGAAGGTGGCTGGAAGGAAAAAACAAAGCAAAACAACAAAAATGCTAGTGTGGCAAATAATTGTACTCTTTCCACTTTGGTGTTTGTTTATAACCAGATGAGATCTGTGTTAAAATCCCTTTGTCAGGGAAGTATGCTTTTCCTGTACAGGAAGGCTACCTGGAGAGAAAGTTCATTAGCATCCTGAAGGCTCAGCTCAAGGTGTGTTTGCCCATCTGCTTGTGGAAGGAATGAATCTCCTCTGAGAATGCAACTGAGATGGTAACTGTACACAGGTCCAGAATGAAGCAAGAGTCCACTAAGTGACCAAATGTGCCAAAAGTAAAAATTTTTATGGTGGGTCTTCATAGAGTTAGCTTAACATATTGTAAATCTGTGAATACAGTTGTAATTGGGTTAAGAGTTTGGCATGAGAGAAAGTGTCTAAACATTCCTACAGTGACACCAGATCAAAAACACTCAGAGCAACAGCTGTAAAGAAAAAAGGGTCTTCTCTGAGAAGAAGGGTTAATGACACCCTGCTGGGAGTGCAGCTACGTGGCAGCCTGTTAGCCAGGTTTTGAGGACTCCACTGGCTGAAGGCAGAGCTGAGCTGGTGCAAATTGCCGTAATTCCCCTGCAGTTAATAGGGCTGCAGCAATTACCACTGCTCTCAGACTGCCCTGAAAAATGACTGCAGCTCCAATACCGCCTTGGCTGTGCTAAGCTGCCCATGGTGATTGTACCCTCTCCTCTGCCCTGGGTGCCTATGGTTACACCCTTCCTCACACCAGCAGTGACACCCATCAGCTCCTGTGGTGACCTGCTGACAGAGAATGAGCTGGGACCTGGCACTAGTAGCAGGGAAGGGTTGAGCCTGTGGGGCTGGGAGCAGTGGGGGGACTGGGATGATGATTATGTGTTGGTTTGAAAATAGATTTGAGCTTCAGGATGCTACTACTGCCTCTTTTAGGCTGCAGCTAATTGAGGATAGTGTTGTGATTGCCCATGTGGCAATGGGGACACTTAAACTGGTGTAAGCAGCTCTCTCCACACCTCTACTCTTTCCCACCTATGGATGCTCATTGCTATCCATTTCCGACCCACAATGTTGCAGTGTTAGAGCGAACCATGCAAAGCCAAACTGGGAAATGGATCATGTGGACAAAGCCACTTTCCCATCTCTGAGCTTGTTGGGTCAGGTGGGATGCAGCAGCATGTGGGCACCTAGCTCGGGCAGTCTGTGGCCATGCCAAACACCATCTGTACTGCTGTGATGGTTTTTCCCAGACCACAAGGATGAGAGAGCTAATGTGATGATATTCTCTTTCTCAGGTAGAGCCAGATTGCTTAGTGCAAAACCGAATACAGACCAAACTAAACTATTTCTGGTTTAAGCTGAAAGAAATGTAAATGGTCTAACACCAGAAAAATCTTATTCTAACCTGGAAAGAAACCACATTTTCCACCCTGGGCTTGTGGCTGCAGAGATCTCATAAAGAGTTCACCATGGGAAGCTCCAGTTACAGGTGAATTTTCAGCTTCTTACCTTTTCCTGAGGCTGCTACGTTTCATCCTAGGGAAGAGTCCTGCTTATTAGTACCCTGTCCAAAGATGTTGGTAACACTTCAGACGAAGTGTATAAACACCATGGTCATGACACTTCATTCACCTTTGGAAAGTCCCTCTCTCTCCTTGCTGATTCATAATGGGACTAAAATTCTGGATTTTATGGCCCCAGCCCAGTTTAGCAGTCCTGGACAGATTGACAGCTGGCCTCACACAGAGAAGATCAGTGGAGCAAAGCTCTGAGCTAGATCTGTTCATGTCAATCTAATTTTTAAAACCTTTCTTTTCAGGAAACATATAAACTGGGCTTGCCAGGGCTGAGGTGGAGGATGAAATGCAGCATAAGGTAAATCAGGTTCTCTGCAGATAGCAACCTGGACAGCATATTGTTATTGCAGCTGTTGGTAGTACTTCAAAGAGAGCTCTTACTACTGACTTGGGTTTTAAGGTATTGAGGAGCTGACTGTTGAAGTATTACGAGTTATTATTTCTTTCAAAGATGTGTGCAGCTTGTTTGCAGACCCCAAAATCTAAGAGAAACCATAAAAAAGGGTTTATATGGGTCTGAAAAGAACTACAAAAACTAGGGAAGTTTTCATCATTTCTTACATACACCAAAAATACAGATCAAGTCAAGCAAAAAAGCCTTTGTTGGTGACAGAAGAAAAATTGCTGCCCTGCAGCAAAGTGGGCATAGCTTTGTTTATGTTGGCTGGCAGTATCTTGTCCTCATCCTGGACTGGTGTTCTGGCTTTCTCAAGATAATGCTTCTGTGAGACAGTTAGCCAAGTAGATAATTGCGTTTATTGACTCCAGATTTACTAACGTGGTGTATTTGACAAAGTTACGGCTGGCAGTGCCTTTAAACTGTGGTTCAATGGGTCTATCAGCTTTTACTGAAGTATAAATTTAGATATGTTATCGCAAGTCTGCATTATTTCTAGTCCAATTAATTACTGGAAAAGGTGTTAAAATAATGACTTCTGACAAATTAAGGAGGGGGAGTTTATGCTTATCTAGTTATAGGACCACTTATTTCTAGTAAGGAATTTATTATTTTTTTTGCTCAACAGAAATGTGGAAATGAAAATATTGGTGTTTGCAGCTGCCATACCCAGGCACAAGGAACACTCCAGCAGGAAGCATTTTTCTTTAACCCATTTAAGACAAATACTGCATTTGATCTCACAAGTCAAAACCTCCTTCCAGCACAGCATAGTCCAGGGAGACGTTAAAGCAGTTTCCCCACCACAGCAGAATACAGCAGTGAGCATAAATGACACAGCTAATGGAAACCAGCTCACAAGTAGGACTGCAATTCGCTCTCTCTCTCTGTCAGCTTTTTTTGTCCCCTGGTCCACTAGGACCAACTCCTGCCTCAATAAGGGTGGTGAACTGAGCAAGGAGGTATCCCTCCTGGGATGGGTGGGATAGTGTCCAGCACTGGGCGGTACAGCCAGCACAGCCACCCACTGGCACCTATGGGAAGCAGGGCCCTGCTGCACAGAGCAAAGGGTTGCAGGGAAATAATATTATATCTAACCAGGGGTTTCAGCCCCTCCACCAACAGACCAAAGCACATGGCACAGAAATGTTACTGGATAATGCATCCCCTGTTGGTGTGTTTGTCTTCTAGACATGCTGAGGTCATCTAGGAAATCTCAAATTCAGTTCACTCTTATCAACCAGAGTTTAGCAGGAGAGCGTACAGTCCCTGCGTGAGCTGCAGATGGAAGTCCTGAGCTTGCCACAATAAAGCATGAACATTTAATCATTAATACTCAAAAATAATATAAACAAATTTGCAAGTGATACATTTTTTTTCATAGTTCACACTTTTATGACTTGATCAAGTAAAACAGAGGAAAACTCAAAAATACTGGGTCAAGTGGATTCTGCTGCTGTATTTACTCCTATTTGGACACCAAAGTGGTGAATGTGCAGTTCTGCTCTGCAAAGTGACTCTGAAACTGCCTTGATGCTTTTTGGGTAACTAATTTGTGTGTAAAGCAAATCTTTCCTAATTACCTTTCCTGAAAACTTGTGCTAAGATCAGGTCAAGCTGAATTCTGCTCGTGTATTTTTGACAAGTAAGGAAGGTGATATAGGTCAAACTATGGCTTATGTTGTGTTTAGATAGCTCTGATTTTCTCCTGAAGGCTTTCAGAGGAGTCACTGACTGAGGCTGCAGCCAGTCCCAGTGATGATGCAGCAGAAGAGACCAAGTTTGGCTGCTGGCTCCCAGCTCAGTGAGCTTTGCAGTGCTGGCAGGAACAAAAAGCAGTAAACACTTGCCTGTCACTGAAGTCAGCCGCTCTCACAATGAATGCAAACAGTGGGCAAATTTGCTGAGCAAGAGGATGCTTTCCTACACAGAACTCTGAACAGACAAAAAAGAGCTTAGAAATCACTGGCTGCAAGAGTGGAATAAAATCACTGGCTGCAAGCACAGAATAAAATCATGGGTGAAGCTGAAAGCTTGAATGACAGTGGCAGCATTTGATTTGATGATACCACCCATACAAATCTTCTATAGGGTGGTGATAGCATGATTCTCAAGCCATATGTTTGCGGTTCAGGTTGTATTTTGGCAAGCTACATTTTGGACTCGAGGCAGATGTAAACTTAATGGCTGCTTCCTGGTGGAGACAAGTAAGGGGCAGCTCATCCTCAGCAGCAGAGCACTGCCCCGCATGGCCATCTCGAAGTGGTTTTATCGATGCTGTGAGAAGGGGTCAGTGAGAACCACTGACAAAATGGCATTCCACTTCTGATCAGTTCCCATCTTTGCATTCAAAAATTAGTCCACGTTTGTGGGAAAGCCAGTTCCACCCGGGCGGGGGTGCTCTGCTGAACCTGGCCCTCGCTGCACCTGCGTGGGGCACTGCAGCAGCCGCTGCAAGGGCTCAGGCTGGGCACCTCCACCGGCTGGATGCCATAGCTGGGCAGCTCTCGTTTTGGCACAGGCCTTTGGTAAAGCCGGCTCTGGCCAAGCGCACGTTTTGCAGATGCTCGCCATGCCGGCGAGGAGAGCGCTGCAGTTGTGGTGCTCAGAGGCACCCCGCGCCCTGGGGCGAGGCACGGCCGCAGCTCCTGCCCCGGCCGGAGGGGCTCAGCCCCTGCCCGCAAAGCGCCGGAGCTGGCAGAGCCGGGCCGGTTCGGGGCCGTCCCGGTGGGCCCGTAGGGATCTGCCGTCGCGTGCCGGTGCTGTCCGAGGCGTCGCCGACCAGGAGAGGCCCCGTCTCCGGGGTAGCGCCGGCGCTCACCCGGGCGGGGGTCGGGCCGGGCCCCCGTGCCGTGCGGTGACCGGCCCAGACGGCGCCGGAGCCCACCGCCCCTCGCGCGCACGGCTGTAGGGTCCCGTCCTGCTCCCCCCGCAACCGCCCCCCCCCCGGCGTATTGTCCACCACGACACGCCCCGTCCAGCGGCGTCCCTCCCTCCGCCCCCCGCCCGGCCCTGCCCCTCACCCCTCTCCTCTCCAAAGGCCAATGGAGAGGAGATGCAGAGAGTAGGGCCGGGACGAGCGCGCCGGGGCCGCTCCGTCCGTCCCCTGTCTCCTCCCCTCGCCCGCTGACCGGTCTCTCTCCCGGCGGCCGGCGGGGCATGCCAGCCACCTCCCGCTAAATGGCGCCGCTCCGCCGCCGGGCGCTGCTGCGGGCGCTGCTGCTCCCGCTGCCAGGTGAGTCCGCCCGCCCCGCGCCCCAACAGCCCATTGTCCACCCGCGCCCCGGTCCCTCCCCCACTCCGCCGCACGTGGCTTTATTTACCCGGGAGTGGCCGGAGCGGGAACCGGGACCGCGCTTTGTTCGCGCCGCGACGGGGCGGGAGGCGCTGAGGTGGCTGCCGGGTGCCCCGCCGGTAGGGGGTGCCAGCGGGCCGCCGTGTGTGGGGGGGTATCCCTCCTGCGCGCGCGCGGCGGGCCGCTGCCCACCACCGCGATCGGCGATGGGCGACCGTTAATTAGCCATGCGCTTGGCGGTCGGGCGGGCGACGACCTGGGATTGTGAGGGGTGGTTTGCCGCCCCTCCGCCGGTCGGCGACCGGGGCTCCGATAACGATTTCTTGTAAAATTAGCCTTTTACGACCGGTCCCGCTCCGGCTCCTTCGGCGGGCTTGTAAAATTAGCGAGCGGTCGCGGCTGCCTGGGCGGCGCTGCCTCGGCAGCGGTGACGGCAGCACCTGTGTGGGGTCGGTGGCGGCACCGGGCGGCCCCCGCGCCCGCCGCCCCGCCAGGTCACCGCCGCTTCCCTCGACACCCGGGCCGCCCGTGCTGTGCCGCGGCCGTGGCTGCGCGGGCGTGTGAGGCTGCTGTTCTCTCGCTTCTTTGGCACAGGGCGCTTGAAAACGGGGAGGCAAACGCCTGGGTAGTTTATAGCCCGATGGCTTTGCTCCACTTGAAGTCAGTACTGCGGTTTTCCCAGAACTTTCTGAGTTTGGAGGACTTGGAGATCTCGGAGCCTGCAATAGCTACAATTTCACCTCGTGCTGTGGGTTCAGCGTGATGACTCGCAGCTCGCGAGTGCACTTGGTAACTTGCATGTCTATACTTAACAGGCAAAATCTTTTTTTCTCTCTCTTAGGACTGTGGTGCTTTAGTGAGCTGTTTTTTGTGAAAGAGCCTCAGGACATTACTGTCTCAAGGAAGGATCCGGTGGTTTTAGACTGCCAGGCCCGTGGTGAAGCTCCTATAACTATTACATGGCTGAAAAATGGAGGCAAAGTATCTGAAAATGAACGGATCTACACTTTATCCAATGGCTCGTTATATATCAGTGAGGTGGAAGGAAAGAAAGGAGAGCTGTCTGATGAAGGATTTTACCAGTGCTTAGCTCTGAACAAATACGGGGCTATTCTTAGTCAAAAAAGCCACCTCACACTAGCAAGTAAGTTCCAGCTCTTGTCTAGTAACCTGCTCCTGAGTTGGTGACAGCAGCTCCCTGAACAGTGTGCAACAACCTGTCATTTTGATTGTGTACCTGAAAAGACAAATTACAAAAGTAAAGAGCAAGTCAATTCTGCAGAACCTTTGTTTATTTTCACATGTGTAAAGATTATGAGCAAGACTTGTGGTGACCCCTTGTTGAGTCCCTGATGTAGAGGGAGCAGCACAGCCACCTGTGAGACCTCTTGGGCAGTGGTGCCTTGTGTGGGTGGCTCGTGTGGGTCACTGGTCTCCGGAGCAGGTGGTGATGCAGAGCTGTGCTGGCAACCTGCTACAGAAGTCCTGGGTCTTGTTTCTCAAGTGCTGTTCAGGCAGCCTTACAAGGGTTATCTACAAATCTGATAAAAGAATTATTATTCCTTGTTCAATAGCTTGATGTGTTGTACCATCTTGGGGCAGGGCAGAATGATAAAAGAGATGGCTGTCTTTGGGAGGGGAAAGAGGGGAATGATTTTCTGGGCAACTGTGAGGGTTAAATTACCAAGCCCTTTCTTTTCTGACATGTGTGTTCAGCCAAGCAGATGCAGGTGCTGTCCCTTTTGGAACTGTTTCAGGCTCCTCTGGAACCAACCATAAGGGCTTGTTACATGGTTCCACTAGGAAGCGAGAGATGCGTTTCTAGGGTGACTCCCTACTACTAGATGAATGCTGGAGGAAGCAGTTGTGTGTAAGTGCCTTTATGGCTTTAACAGTCTGACCCTGATAGTGTGTTGCCTTCTGTTTTCTTAGCATCTTTAAATGTATTGAGCATTTATTGAGCATGTAAGAGATGTGTGTTAGGAACTGAGTGCCATGCCTTTTTCTGTGCCACTGCAAAGCTTTGCCAGTAGGCTGCTTCTACAACACTATCTTTTTTTGCTTTCCAAAAGTACATGGAGTCACTTCAAAGAAAGTATAACAACAGAGAGCACACAGTTTATGTAGTCTTCTCAAGTTCCTTCTATAACAGGACTTAACTGATGAACTTAATCTAATGGGAAAAGGCTTCCTTTGACCTCTTCAACCCTGTCCTTAGTAGCAAGTTGCACAAAACTGTGGTGCTGATACCTCTATGGAAACTTGGTATTAGCTGTAAATTGCAAGTTTTACCAAATTCAGTCTGCAACTAGTTAATACAATTGGTGTATTAGCTTATATTAAAAAATGTCTGAATGATACTAACATTTGTTAGGTTTTCTTGTGTGTGTATGCTTCTGAACTGATTATGAAAACTATCCATAAGATGCCCCAGGAAGGTGTGAAATACCTTGTTCAGTGAGCTAGAGCGCTGGGCAGTTGAAAACCA
Source organism: Phalacrocorax aristotelis (assembly GCF_949628215.1). Lineage (NCBI taxonomy): Eukaryota > Metazoa > Chordata > Aves > Suliformes > Phalacrocoracidae > Phalacrocorax > Phalacrocorax aristotelis. Next base: position 40,374,488 of record NC_134282.1, read on the forward strand.
GCTTCGAAGCAGGTAGCTCCAAGTGATGAGTTTTTCACCTGTTTTAAGAGGCTGATCTGCAAACTCTCGATTTCAAAAACCTGGCTACATGCTACTTTGTATCATGGCATCGTACTCACATAGAGGATTCATAGACCATGCAGTTCTTGAATACTTTTGATAAAATGATGAAAAATGAAGTATTAATATTGTTGACACTTAAATTCACATCATTAGGTTTCTGAGCATCAGCACTGCTAATAAACAGACTGAAGAAAACCTTTCTTAAGAGGAACCTTTCCTTGTTGTTAATAAATATAAAGCATAGTGGTGGCTGATGGATTCTGTGTGTAGGACTGTGGAAAATTCAGGGCCATTTTAGGTTTGAGACATTGCAGGATGAGCTCCGTGCTCAGTATCGGAGAACTTCTGGAATAGTACAGAGCACCATATTAGTACAGCATAGTAATACACTTGTAGTATCTGGTTTTATTCAGACAGTACTGAACATTTATAAATGATTCTTGCATGCACGTTATTTCACTAGAAAGATGGTTTAATTTTTAAATTTTTTTTTATAATGAAGGATTTTTGCCAAAGAAGACTCACAGAATCACAGGTTGGAAGGGACCTCAGGGATCATCTAGTCCAACCTTTCTAGGAAGAGCACAGTCTAGACAAGAGCTGTGAACCAATAGATCGCATGCTGTGGAGTAAAACACTTGTTTTTCAGCCTCTCGTCCCCTTTCTCCTTCCCCTTCCCCCTGCTTGCCTCCCTCTCCCCCTCCCTCTCGCCCTCCCTCTTTATCTCTTCTCCTCCCCTGTAAGACTATGACAAAAGTTTTCTTTTTATTTGAAAACTTGAAAGGTTTCCTATGGCTTTTGGAGAAAAGTGGAAGAGATCGTGGATCCATAATGACCACAGTAGGTGTTGCTGAGTTAGTGATTAACTAGTGGCCAAACATGAAGTTATCCTATGTAGCAGTCCCTTCTTTTTAGTCATATTTCAATCTGACTTGTTTCAGAATGTCACTTTTACTGTAAAGCTGTGAAATAAGGCAGTAATTTGTATCATTACATTTTGAAGCCCATCAAATATGTGCAAAATTAGTTTTTATATCTCACTTTTATAATGTTCCTGCCTGCTGTCGTGAGTTGATTGAACTTTGCAGATGTTTTAAGTGAACTGAATTGAAGTCTTGTGGGGCATTTTGTAGGCTTATAATTTTGTTTAGAAGCAGTTGTCCATTGCTGCGAAGGCAAATTACCTTGTGGCCAGAGTACAGAAGGAACTACACATATTAAACAGGTGGAGAATAGGCATTAAATGGGCATTCTTTCTTGGGAGGAAAAAAACAAATGCTCTCTTCAGTCTCTGGTACAGCAGGGTGCGAGGATGTTCTTTTACTTTGCCTAGTCAGAGGTTTTGCTGATAATCTTATCTTTTGCTTCATAATTGTAATGTTTAGTGTTGCATTTTGAAATAAAAAATTTTAATCTGTCCAAGAGTTTAAGATTTGAACACACAAGGAGATCAAGTTCTTAGTTTCTAAAGTTAGGAACTAGAAGCTGAAGGTTGCACTCTTGGCAAGAATTCCATTATTCATGTGCAAATTAAGAATTCACAGGGTTAAAAGGTTAGAAACTGGCCAGGATGAGGTTTACCCTTGTGATAAAGAGCAGATGACCCTCATTCATTGGCCAAAGCTTTCATGTAGCTCCTCTGCAAAGTTAGTGATTGCCATGAATTGTTCTTGAGGAATGCAGAAATTCAAATGTGAGCAGGCCTTTCCTTAAGTGTCACTATGGAGCCTTATCTCCCGAGCACATCAGAGTAGGTCTGCAGGGACAGGGTTCCTCCCCAGAGGCCCCAAGGCTTTGCTTTCCTGTTGTTCATCCATGCACAAAAGAATTTGACTAATTTAGGGCTTTTTTTCGGTGAGATCCCCCTACTTTTTTAAAGGAAACTGTGGGGCTGAGGTATCGCTTCGGTAAAAATAAATACTAGCTTCAGTACGTGCTTGTAGTTGCTTCCAAAGCAGGCTAATTGAGGTGGGGGGGGAGAGGAGGAGGTTCCTGTGTGGTTCTGTGTGAGGCAATGTGGGGGTAAAATGCTAATAGTGAAGAGTATGACTTACTCAAACTTCAACTCGCTGCTGCTGCTGCTACTAAGAGAAGTCTCTTTTAACAGAATATGAAAGGAATGTAGTCTGTGGAGAAAGTCTAAGAACTTTTGGTACAACTTCAAATCAGCCAAAAATAAACAAGCTGAGATTTTTGTATTCCTACATTTTAAATTACAACTATTTAACCACAGTTAACTAAGATTCTGTCTTTATTTTTATAAAGCTAGACTTCTGCTAAGATAGTATTAAGGAAAAAAATGGAGAAGGTGGATCATGTTCTGAAGCTAGTAACATGGGCTTTGGGCAGTGATTGGACAGGATGTTCATTCATTATTTCTATTCCACAAAATGTGGAAATTTAAGTTTAAGATGGTTGGATGGGATGCATACAGCTGGGTAGGAGCATTCCCAGGATATCCCTTTCTTTTCTTGTAACTTGGCTGAACTGATATTAATCTTTGTGAATTACAGGAAACGTAAGCTCATACTTAGCGTACAGGTTTCTACATTTCACAAGAATGAAAGGTTTTGCAAACAGAAGGTTTCTGGGAAAATGCTCCTGGAGGGAAACTGTGTGTCGTCTGCACTATGGTTTGTGAAATGCTGGGCCTCTTACACGTAGCAGGCTATACTTTATGAGGAGTTTGTAGTTTTGCTTACCTGCTGTGGCAGTGATGTGACTTCTGGTCCCACCATCATGCCTATAATTGGTAATATTTATGTTTTCATATCCTATGAACACCTTTTGCTCTGCTTTTAAATATTTGCACTTAAGTGCATCCAGCTGAGCCTTATTCTGTACTGTGACAATCATGTTTTCTTAGCAGTTCCAGCTGTTTCTTCCCACTTTTGCATTGTGCCCTTCCTTGTGTGGGGACAGCTGCATGTGTGGCTAACTGAACAGGGAACTGGTCTGGGTTAAAATAGTAGAAAACAAAAGATGGTGTTTAACCCAAATGAGTTCCTTGATGTGATTTGTCATGGAGCTGCTCACAGTGGTTGCACTGGCGTAACTGAGGGGAATGATGTGGACATGGGAAGGCTTAGTGGGGACAGAGGAAGGCTACTGAAACTTAGACCATTGCAAAAGTAAGTGTTAAACTGCGGCCTTTATGGGATGTGTGTAGGCAAAAACTTTGCCCTTCTGCTACTAATTTTTAAATTAATTTTAGTAGTTTGCCTTAAATGAAGGGATTAATAATTGTGGTCTAACAATATAGTTTTCATTTTGTATGGAACCTGTCATTTCAGGTATCTTCCAAATGCATCTAGACCTCAAAGGTATGTTTAATTTTAAATAGTAATGGAGAGAGGAACAAATTCTGAGATGGAAGGGTGGGGCTGGGAAGCAGAAGTGGTTTTTGACAGAGGTGGAAGTAAAATGGTAAATGGCTGTTGTAGACAATGGTCTTGTATTAAAAGAGATGGCAAACTCTTAATGCTGTAGAACTGGTGTGGTTGCAGACAGTTTGAGGAAGCTCCTCTTTTACGTCTTTACAAGTGCTGTCTTATTGCTATTGCTTTGATTAGTTCCTTTGAATGTCTTGAGAGGAGGATCAGTTTTTAAGCTGAGAGTGCGCAAGGCTGAGCCTTAGTGCATTTATATTCCAGTATTTAAGGCAGGAAGAGGACATTTAATGTCTTGGTGGGCAATGTCAGTTGATAACGGTGATAAAGTGCAGTAAGATTTTTGTTCTTTAACTGGGATATACTGAAGAAATAAGAAAACTGGGAAATCTTTTCCTTCTTAACTTTTTCTTATAGGATTGTCTTCTAGAACTCCCCCAGACATCTTTTGACCTGAACTCCTACACCACCTTCACAGAAGAAACCTTCAACATCCTTTTAAGACGTAACCACTAGTTACTTTTTTTTCTCTTGGCGCTAGGGCATCCCCTATTCTTTCAGCAGTGACTGGTTTGTACTCATAAGAACACTTCCACAGACTAAGGGATGGGCTTTAATGTTGTTGCCAGGAAAAAAAATGTATGAAACTTTACTTAGTGCACATGAACAGTGTTTGTTTCCACTACCGTGTCACTAGAGAAGTGAGCTTTTTATGGGTTTCCTCAACACCTCAGTTTCAAATTTGTGTGAAGCATAATGCCAAACTGAGGCATTTCATGCATTTGCTTTTCTTCCTACCTAGTAAGGCCAAAGCTGTTACGGCTTTTACTAGTTTTTGTCACTGTAACTTTAAAATGTATGAAGTTTTTACCAGCTGCTATTTTAAAGGAATGCTCCGTCTTATTGGCATTGTATACCCTGTAGCTAATAAAACCTTCACCTACGTGAGAAATGTTGAAGGAAAACATGGTACCATACTAGAAGTTGTTCAGGGCTGTGACCAGAGGAACTCGGTTCTTACCTGGTGCAAGTTCTACCTGTGATACGTGCACTAAACTACTGAGATTTCTCTTCTACTTGCAAAGCAATGTACACCAGCAAAGGATGCTGTTCTGTTCTTGCAGTGTGGTGCTCCCCCCCACTGCTCCTTTTCTTCCCCCTCCCTCTCCCTCTGCATTTCTTGGTGTAGAAATTGTTGAAAGGGCATTTATTAAGGCCCCCTTTTGTCAGCCAGCTCTGATTATCCTAAAGAAAAGATCTCACTCTGAGCAGTTGTTTTCCTAAAGACTTTTTGTCACGTCCTCACAATTTAACAGCTGTGGCTATTGATGGTGTGCAGAGCAATTTAAGACAATGACAAAAGAGAATCTTGGAGGAAGAATTTAAAAGTTACTAAGCATTTTCCTTACAGAAATATGGTCATTTCCATTGTTATATAAATTTGTGCTTAGTTTTTGTGCATTTTCCTCAGGATTTTGTATTTTTCCACATCTTATCTCCAAAATTGTGGACGTAATCATTTGTTTAGTTTTGCATTGGTTTTTTTTGTTTGTTTCATCAATAGGCCCAGCTGTTAAATTGGGATTGATTACTTCCAGTCTTTATAACTGGTAATCACCACCTAAGTGAAAAAGTAATCAACAATGTCAAGTATCCACATTTTGTTGAGTAAGTGTGGGTTGTATGGTCAACATTAGTTACTAGGGTCAACCCCTATGTAGCTTTTAAGCAGCAGCATTTTAAGCAGCATCTATATTTTGAAGTAGATTGTCTCCACAATTGAGTTAGAGGAAGAAAAAAAGTTGCATTAGATGATCTGTGTTGGGAGTTAGAAATCCATCTGGCAGCCTTCCAAAACCTACACTTTTTTTGTTTGTGTGGATGAAATTGTTACTTTTGTAGTAGCTGGAGAGAAACAGCAGATGGTTGTGAAACCACTGAAGCGTGGAGGGTTTGTCTGTGACTTACTTTATAAAATTATTGTAACTTCCTCTTCTGTGGTTTTTTTTTTCTGTATATAAAAGTTTTGGAGGGAGGTGGCTTTCCTAATATATTTGAGGAAAATATAAATAAGAAGTACTGGACAGATTTTCTTTACTGCTTTTACTTTGTTTCATAACTCTTAACAGTAATTCTGATTAGTTATTTTTAGAATGAAAATGAATTTGATCTCCTTAGGTGAGTGGAAGTTTTTTTTGTTTTTAACAACATGAACACTTACGAAGGCAAAGTAAACTAAGTGGCATCTGGATAATAGAGTTACCCTCTCAAGGCCTTGTTCCAAAGTGCTTGTTTCTCAATTGTCCCTCCCTGTTTGGCTTCTGGTAGGAGGTTTCTCATACATCAGTGCATCTGCAGCTTAGGGGGATAAGATCTAGGTATCATTGCCCCCAGATGCACATAGGTCTGCTGTGTGCTCATGAAGTTCACTTTAGGTCTTATCATCATAACCCCAAAATCACAGAATGTGCAATCTTTGTATTTTATGCGGTAAAGGTTTCAGGGGTACCGAGTCTTTCTGTGCCACTATTACACTAAACAGCTTTTAAAGCTCCTGCTGTGGTGAGGGTATTGCCTGAGTTTGGCTGATAGGAAAACTCTGTAGATTTTTCAGTAGTTAAGCTTGAGGAAGTTATGTTTGCTTCTAGTCTGAACACTTCAATGGTAGGAATTGTGATAGTATTCATTGAGTACCTTCTCACTTACTGCATGTCAGGGCAGTAGAATGCAACATGAGAAATGAAATACTGAAAATGAACATGTTATAAAAGACAGAAGAACACTGACAACAAGCTTTATATCGAAATCTATTATCAGAATTTAATCATTAATTTGAGGTAAAAGTTGCAATGTACCAAGATACTACTTCACCATCTCTGGAACGGTTACTGGGGCCCTAACTCCTGGGGAGGGAGAAAGTCAGCAAGGAGTGCAGTTATTTCATCTTCTGTAATTATGGTTCTTGGGTTTATACCTGTATAAACTCATTTCATCTTCTGACTAAAGTAGTAAGAATACACACTTATTCCCATAAATTATTTGAAAATGACCTCATGAAGTTGCTTCTGCACATAGGCAAAGTTTTGAGGAAAGGAATGACTTCTGGAATAGGAAACAAATGGAAATGTGCTGATTGCAAAGTTCTAGCAAAACTGAGAACAGACAAGAACTTTTCTTATACAACTAGGAAACAGGTAGAACCCTCACTAAGTAGTTTCCTGCAGTCATGGGCATGGAGGCTTGCCAGGCTCATAGAGCATGTGATGCACTCTGTCCCAGCTCCTTCTAGAAACCTGTCCTTAGTGTCTAGGGTTGTTAATACAGGAAAAGAGCATGAAGGCACAAGGCTGCCACCCATATCCTACATCTCTGTGGTTGTAGGGGATTTGTTGGATAAAAAAAGGATGTCAGGTGATCTTGAGAAATGAAAGGAAAGTAGAAAAGTAATGCAACTGTAATGTTTTCACTTGGGATATTTCTTCCTGTCACTAAATCTGGGCATTGGTTTAAAATAATGAGTGTACAAGAAACAGCCAGGTCATGTAATTTTACCTTGTATAACATAGACCAAGGAATTGTTTTTCTAAAAAAGAAAAAAAACCCAAACCCAACCAAACAACCAAAACCAACCAACCAACCAAAAAAAACCAGAAAAACCCCACAACCCAAAAAACCCTTGGAAAACTGAAAATCCAAAGAGCAGGGCTTCTCTGTTATAAAAATATCAAAAATATTTAATAATCTGCAAGTGTGGAAGTCTTGCCTTTGGATACCTCAGTAGACACTAAACGATTTTCTCAATGGCCGTTTTTAAGGGGCGTTGCTAGATGAGAAAATACAGCTAGGCCGTCTGCTCAGTTAAGTCAGTATTAAAAAAAAAATAATAAAAATCTCAGCAGTCCCTTCGGTAGACAATAATAATTGACACTTTTCCTCTAAAAACCTTACAGTTATACTTTGACTTCTATTTTACCAATTTTTCAATGGTAAAATACCACTGAGTAAATTACATCTTCAGCCTTTGACAAGAATTGTGTTTAAAAGTGGCGTCTGCCATAAGAATTCTGGTAAAATTCTCCTGGACAGCAAGGAGTAAGATTTTTGTTTTTCCTGAATTATAACAGAAATCTGTTGTGAAAAGCATGAATCTAACTGCAGAGAGAGTCTTCGATATCCTTTCCCACCTACAGAATCTTAGGACTAAAGCTTCCTACGTACTGGCTGATATTAAGGGACTGGTGGTAGGATGGGGTTTGTCTCAAAACATGGCAATTCACTAAATCTGTATTCAGATATGGAACATCTTTGCCAAGCTCATGTTTAAGTAGATGCTGGAACGGGCAACAGATTCTATTCTGTTTCCAGTTCTGTCCAAAATTGGCAGACTTTTCTGAATCACAGCTTTAGGTAGGACGAATAGAGTAATTTAGAAAGGAGAAAAGAGTTTGTCTCTAGTTACATGCTGCACTGAGTGGTATATCGATGGCAAAGCAGCAAAACTTACCTCATCCTAGTCCTCTAACCTCAGAACAGGCTAAAATTATTTTTTTGAATTTAATAATAGCAATGATATGCCTTGTCTTAGAAGTATGTGTAATGGAAACTTGCTCTTTAGCTCTGAGGTGCAGTTGTTCCATTTTGAAATTATTTGCGTATGAGAGACATTTTTGAAAGAAATAATCACCTGACTGACCAGGGTAAGGGCTTTGTAAAAGTTACTGCAAGCATTAAACATGTAACCTGGTATTCTTTTAATACATAGCTAGGGGGCAGTTAAACTAAGTCTTTACAGCTTGTGATGTATATGTTGCATGGAGTGATGCATGAATGTTGGAAACTGAAGGGGATTCTGTGAACAGAAGCAACTCTATCTTCAGATTTGATTTTTAACATCTTCAGATAATAATCCTGTGCATGTGGATTGATTACATTGTTCTTGTTTCAGTAGATCAGAATTTCTCATGCAAAACCCTCATATCTTAATGGTATCGCTGACAAATTGATAGAATTCTTGAAAGTAGAAAAAATGTTGGATTTTTAATTGAACCGTGTAATTTTACCACATGTGTACTAGCTCATCTTTGGACACCCTCATAGATACAGGACTCACTTATAAAACCTTAGAATCATGGAATGATTTGGGTTGAAGCGACCTTAAAGATCACCTAGTTCCAACTGGTCTGCTCTGGGCAGGGACACCTTCCACTAGACCAGGTTGCTCAAAGCCCCATCCAGCCTGGCCTTCAACACTTCCAGGGATGGCACATTCAAAACTTCTCTGGGCAACTTGTTCTAGTGCCTCACTGCCCTCAGAGTGAAGAAAATCTTGCATTATACCAACTATCTTTCGGAATCTTCCAGCAAAGATTGAGTTTTGATTTTTTTTGAGCCATTTCAGATTAAGACAAAACAAATTAAAATAGGATTAGAAAAATAACTTACTCTTCTGTATCTCCTCAACATTTGCAGCATGCATTTCTTATGCAAAATATCCATGACCAGCCTTCTCTTCTCCCACTAAAATCCTGGAAGTCATCTATCAGCCTGTTTACAAAGGGGGATTGTCAGTTCTTTCAGGCTGTATTGAGAGACACTCGCTTCCTGTACATCTTCAAACAGAGAGGAAAAAGTTTCAAATAGAAAAAAACTTTATATTTATTTGCTGATATGGTCAAATATTCAAAATTCTCATAATTTGTGTCCTCTCCCATGTTCCCAATCTTTTCTCTTTCTTGTATCAGATGTGGGCTGATTTTGCTGCTTGTAGTCAGGTTTGGGTTTTTTTTCCCCTTTTCTCTTTATAAATTGTCACATATATGCTGTATCATTGTTTTGGATTTTCAAAACTTTTTCTGGTGACCCCTTGTTTCTTATTCCTGTCTGATGACTGGAAGGAGGTACTGTTTTCCAGTGGAGCTTTATTTTCACAGCTGTGACAGAGGCGGGAAGTGTCATAAGATACTTTGAGGTCAGTCTTGACCCCAAATTTAGATGAGGTAAAAAATGATTTGACAGAAGTATAATATCCTCTCTCAAGTGGTTTGGCCGTCACTTCAGAATCAGCTGATAATTATGATTAAGAAAAAGCTGTTTTGGTAGCCAATACGATGTACAATAAAAACAGTTCAGTGTTACACAGTATTGTTTTTTGTTTTAGAACTTGTGGCAAGTGGAAGTTATCAAATAAGCCATTATCTTTTCAATGAAACTTTAAAATTAGTCTTAAGGTCTTTGAGCATGCAGAGGAGTTTTAAATATTTTTTTGCTTATTCCTGCTTGTACAATCTTCAACATATTAATAATTGTTTAGGTAACTTATCAGCCAATTAACTCGTGTAAATTGTTAAATTACCATTTCACTGACCACATCAAGATGTCTAGTAAACCTCTAATAACTGTAACATGCCTCAGGCAGAGCTGTTCATTATGTATGTTCTTCGTAATGAGAATTCATTGACTTTATGAAGCCATTGATCGAAATTTATCATTTTGTTCATTAAACTTGTCTGTGACATCTGGCAAATTGATGTTAACTGGAAATATTCTCTGGGAGTTCTGGCATGACTCTGTCATTTTGCCTGAGGAGAGAGAAACTTTGTACACAGCGTGTCCCAAATTACAAGGGTGAAACTTCCTTCGCCCAACCCCCTCCCCGAAAGCATATGTCAGCATATGACCAGGTCTTTTTTTCATCTTGCTTTTAATGCTTATTTATGCAGACAACCCTGTGGCCCACAGTTTGCAAGCAGATTTATCATTGGTCTTCAATGGAGGTTGAAAGTAGATACTGCTTTTATTTGTTAAGCCAGTCTGTGCCAGGAAGGCAGCTCAATTTTGTCACATGATCAAACTATTGTAAAAATGATCATAATACAAATCCACGGTGGCTCATGGAACTGGTACATGTGAATTTGTATTCAGATGCATTAACCTATGCTCTCAAAATTAGTATTAGTATTTCATTTATTTTGGAAGTGGAGACATAATTTGGTGTGGGGATTTTTTTGTTTTGTTTTTGTTTCTCATTAGTAGATTTTTTTTTAATGTTTATACCAGTTAGTAAATTTTATTTTCCTTTTTTTCTTCTTTCCCCCTCTCCCCCCTCCACCCCCCCCCCCCCGGTGTGAACTTTATTTCTAGAAATAATTATGTTTTCTACTGTTTGGAATTCGTCGATATACTAAACACTAGAATACATAAGCATTGATACAGTGTACAAGAAATTAACTATGGAATTCTTGGTAGCATTGATGGGAGTTTTGTGACATTTAGTACTTGTTTTCAATGGTCGTCATCTTTAACTGATGTACCTTATTGCTGACTCACATAAAATATATGGTAGATGACCAAATGCTTTGTTGAAAGCCTTTATAATATACATTGTAGACCAGTGCTTCATTTGGTCTTTTAAAATTACTGTGTTTGGACTGATGAACAATGTCTCATTTGTTCTGCTCTTGAGCACCCAGTGTAGGAAAAAAATATGCACCTGCTTGTGTTTGATTCTGGTGGATACCTATCTCTAATAATGGTAGAGGTTGTTTAATAGGGTATTTGCCCACCTGCTAGTGTTCCTATTGTGCTACCTGAATTCAACTGTATCAGGGATCTTTCAAACAGGAATGAATGTACTAACAAATTTTGGCATAACTAAAATATTTATTAATGGATCGAAGATAATGTTCATATTGTAAAACCTTCCAAAAATTGAATATCCAAAAAAATTACATACAATTTTTGTCTTTCGAGAGAAAAAATAGAGCAGTTGGCTCTTTAAAATAAATCGTGTCTTGCTACATAATAGTTCACTGGATTAAATGAATTTATTGATTTCTGCTTCTTTACTGACACACAGTTATGAGCAGTTTCTTTGGCACCATGGCCACATGTCAAAGGTCATAACTTTCATTCGCTGTGGAAGAATAAAAGCTTTCAGATGGTGAATCCCTGAAATCTACACAGTGCTTTATTCCTCCCCCCCATATAATTACTGTTTTAGTATGACTTTATTTAAGATAAATAAGCAATAATAATAAAAAATATGCACACTAGAAAAACCCTTATACTTATCTATCATAAAATAACTTCAGGAAACTATTTTTCTGCACAAAGGGCAACATATCTAATCTGCTAATAGGTATCATTGTGAGATACACGGTAGTGAATTAGGCTCATTTATGGTCAGAGATTTTACTGAAAGTCGTCAATTTTAAGAATATCATAAACATTTCTCATTAGTTTTATTACACTTCAGTTCAGAAACAGTATTTCTTTCATTTTAGAGCTGTGTCAAAGGCATATTATGCTTTGTGCACCAGAGGTGATACTGGGAGTAGTTCCTACTGAGAGAATAAAGCACATTCAAAATCTGTGCTTTGTGTTTAGATGAACGTTTGTAATATTGACATTTTCTTTAATGCCCTTCATTAGTAGTAGCCTGTGGGATTTTTGGTGTGTATTAGGTATGAAAGTCTACTGATGACATAAATATTAAGCTATTAAAAAAGAAACTGCAGTGGAATATAAAGAAGGTTAATCAGTCCACTAGTTTGTAAAAAGGGAAAAATAGATCGCGCTTTAAAGATAAAGCAGCTAACAGTAGTTCTGAAATTTTGGAAATGTAGATTAGGATGCAGTTAATGCCATATCACTTGTGCAGTCTGTGGTGCTCATCTGATTTTTTCTGCCAGGTTATCAAACACTCTTAATGTGGTTTGTGTTTGTTTGTTTTGGGTTTGATTTGGTGGTTTGTGTTTGTGTTTTGTTTGGTTTGGGTTTTTTTTACTACATAGTTATATGACTAATGTGGTTAGCTGTGATGATTTGAACTGTCTTTCTCTGTTACCTGACAAGTGCTAGAGCTGGCTGGAGGTAAGTAGGCAAGAGTAGCGGGGATTTGGGACTACCTGGGAAGAGTCTGTCTTCACTTTTTAGCAGCTATGAACTGGTAGATTAGCTCTGACCATCTCAAGAAACAGCACAGAGAAGATAACTTCACTCAGGTGTTGTTCTGATTCAAAATCGTCAAAATTTTTGTGGTAGGTAAGGAGAAGTAGGTTTGAATTTTTAGAGGGGCCTGGCTGTAGTCTTCCTAGCAGGACAGTTTCCGAAGGAATAGCAGAGACTGGAGTTGTATCAATGGGAAAACCCCCATGATTTTCTAAGGAGATGTAAATGCTACCCCAAGAAAGAGAATTGGCTGTGAAACTTTATTTTTACATAGTAGGGATGGAGTCTGTTGATGCTTTTAATCATGACTCTTGCAAAAAACACTGGTGGTAGACTTTTCTTCTGCTACGTTGTTTTGTGCAAATGATGATCTTATCCTAAGGGGGCTGGTGGCACCCTGCTGTTAAATTTACCAAATATTTATATTGCAGGACTGTAGTTGCTAAGTTTCTGACATGTTAACCATTTGGATAGAAGTTTGTCATGTCAGTTATCAATCACTGCTTTAATTCTTTTTCTTTCAATACAGTATACTTCTGCAGGACTGTTTATCCTGTTCCCTAGAACAAACTCAAGATGAAACTGCTTTTTCTGGTTTGTTTTGCTTTGTTTTTCACTAGGATAGCATGGGAACGTCTACTTAGGGAACAGAGACATGGGATTTGTTGGGGCAGCCGTCTTTGTGTCTGGAAGTAGGTTTTGTTGTTGCTATTTCTAAATTCGGTTGCTCTGTAAGTTTTGAGGAAAAATCTCAAACTTTTTTCTTTTTTTTTTCTTAAATGTTCAGTGCAGACTTACTCAGTTCGGGTAGCTAGAGTCACAGAAGATACTGTCTGTGCTGAGCATGTTGCTTTCCCAGTGTTGTGAACACTGAGCTGGGCTCTCCCTCTAAGCAACCCTAGGAAGCTGTGGGCTTGCCTTTTTTCTGAATCGAGGAGCTAAAGTGTGATCTAACACTGTGTGGAGAAACCAGCTAGCATCGAAAGTTGAAGTGAAAACAATGGTCTAATTACCTGGAGAGGAAGTTTGGGAGGGGAAATGGGTGAAGTGGAGGTGCAAGTGGTCTCATGTGTCTAGAGGTTGGGAAAGGGAAGAGAAATGCATTTGTGGGAAGAGTCTAGTATTAAGGAAAAGCTTGTGGAGTGCGACCTAGGGCTGGTTCGGTTTGGAGATTACCATGGGTGGAAGTTGGGAGTGGGAGAGGACCGAGGGGCTGGCAAAGACTGACCCAAGAGAGTGAGCCCATTGGAGAAGCTGATCTTTCAGGACGTGGAATGTGGACCCACAAGTCCTGGACTTCCCTTGGGAACTTCAGAAAGACAAAGAAAAACCTCCCAGTCAGGGGAGCTTTGGAGGATTTAAATTGCATCACTGCTTCATCCAGAAGCTTCTACAATGTGATGCATGTCAGCTTGTCCCTACTTTTTATGGGAAGTCTGTGATTACATGTTTCTTATTGTCTCAGTGTTTGATACAAGGTCCTGAGGTTTGATCAGTTGGAGCTGCAACAAGTTGGGGGAGCTGTGGTTGCAACACATGGAGTGCTGCGAAGGATCAGTGTCTTATCTTGGACACCTAAATTTAGTGAGTATTTTGGGCCACCATCCACCTGTTTTTCCATACCCAACAGTAAAATTAAAATAATAATAGAATGTCATCTTGAGGTTGTGAGAGTAGATGCATTAACATTTGTGAGGAACTGTAGTGCAGAGCCCTGCAGAAAAGGCCATAGGGAAGTTAATAACTGTCTTCAGGGCAGTGCTTAATAAAGTGTACTAAATAAGGAATGAGGCCACACACTGAACAGAGAAGAGAAAACAAAATATTGAATAGATGCTCATTATGTGAGTGCCATTCATTTGGTGCTGTGAATAGTGGGGGAAGTGGGATTGTGCAGTTGGATTATTTCCTACAGCATGTATATAAACAGAGCAAATCAGTTACATAAGCAGCTTCATTTCTTCAGTTTCCTAACTTCTGAGCATTTGGGTTTGGAAATATCGATCTCTGTGTGTGTGTATACACACGTGTAAGAGGCAGATATACTGAATGCTATGTTAGTGGAAAAGTTTAGGGGTTAGCTTCATTTATCTAATGATGTATATAATGCAGCAAAAAATGAAATAAATATGCTTGAAAGTATTAGAATTTTACATAGGCAGGGTGTCAGGAAAAAAAGACTCATAACAGGGGGCACTGTGACAACTTCTGAGGCAAGTTAAGTAAGTTTATCAGAACCTTTTGATTCAACCAAAACACAGGTTGATGTTTAAGCATGTATTTAGTAATAGCTTTAACTTGATAATAATAATCCTCAGAAAATTTTTAAAAATATATCTATATAAAGGTTTACTGACCAACGAAGACACTGTAGAGGTCTGCAGCAACATTTATAAACCTGTCGGTAGTATGGTTTATCAGATCGTAATCTGATTTAGGAAACCATTTTAGCACAGTACTAACAAAACCCACATTTAACTTATAATTTTGATTACAGTTTAAGCTTGTGTGTGGACAGGGCTTAGGTGAGTGCTTACCTGTACACTCTCTGGTGGTTGTCAGTGCAACCTTTACTCTCTCTGTGACCTGACTGAGAGGAAATCTGGTTTATTGCTGGTTTATGGAAGAAGAGCTTTTTTTGTGGTGCACAGTGTTAGGTAGGTGCCACGGAGGACTGGGGGCTCCAGTGCTGTGGCAGAGTTAGCACCTGTGGGCTTCACCTTCTCTTTCATCTGGTCTGTCTCTTTTCTCAAGTATTTATTCCAGTGCATAGCCTAGAGTACCACCTACTTGTTAGGCTACAGGCCTTACCTTGAGCCATAGGACAGCTTTCTGGAAATACAGCACAGCAGTCATGACTAGAGAAAAGCCCTAATACTGGATGGTTTTTTTTGTTCTTTTTCTTGACACATTTATGTAAGAAATCTCAAAGGCAGTGAAGTATTCAACACCTTGTGCCTTCACTGCAAGGTATGTGCGTGGCTCCTGTTGGGGATCTTGCCCTTTGTGTACAGGGACCGTCCTTCTCTGAGGATGTTTTTCACAGGCATGTTCAGAAGCTGGAAATGGGTGGAAATGTAAAGCACTATTTGGGCTTATTTTAATTGTTCCTTTCCTCACTAGTTAGTTGGTGCCGTGTTTGTCTTTTTCTTGCGTTTACCTAAATAATGGTTGCCTGGCCTTTCTTGAACTTATGAAGAGGAAAGATGGTGACCACCTGAAACAATAATATCTGTGGCAGAATAGCCTGAGAACTTTAAATAACCAAAGGGGACCGTTTCCAAGGCAGCTAAGTGACCTTTGGATCCCCAGAGCGGGCTATTCATAGAGGCAAAGCCTTTGTCCTGCTTTGACCAGTGGTCAGTGAACTCTGGCAGGCCCCTTGGCTCACCATCTTGGCCCTAGACTAGCAGCTGGTGATTGATTCATTTAACTGTCCAGATTCACATTCTTCTGTCAAGGACTTGTCAAGGAAGAAGGTTCTAAGGAGGTCTATTCATTTTACTAGAAGGAAAGGGAAGCATTATATGATTGAGTGGATTACTTTTGGGTCAGAAGAGTTCTTGCATTGCTCCATTTTAATTTGGCCTTCAACCAAAGAGAGATTTAGTTTGTCAGCTCAGTGTGGTGCTTGTGAAGAGGGACAGATCGTTTCAATTCCATCAGTGCAATAGGACTGTTTTGGTTTTGAGGGTTTTGTTGTTGGTTCCCCCCTTCCTTTTTATGATCCTTGTGTCCACCCTGCCCCCCCCTCTTTTTTGCTAACAAATCCATAGATTTTTTTGTGATTAGTTTATATGGCAGAAGGTTAAGAATATTAATTTCTATTAATCTTACTCTTAGTTTTAATGTGTAGTGGATGTGAATATTAATGTTCCTACTACCTCTTATATATGGTGCTAAGAAACCCAGAAAAGACTAGAGTAAGTAAAAGATAAGTGTGTTACCTCTGTTTTAGGTGTGGAGAAAAACTGAGAAGAGAATAAATTCTACAGGATCAAACTAATAAATTACTTTCCTACATACATACAGGCAGTTGTAAAGCTGAGGGTAGAACCTAGTATTTTCTATCCAATCCCCCTTTTTACCTGATGAACAAAAGTTTGTTGTACAAACCCAGCAGTTTTCCAAATGTGCAACAGTGCTACCTGTCCATTGGTCTGCTGGTTTAGAATCCCTTTTTGAAACAAGAGGAAGGTGTTTCCATGCTTTATGAAACCTGAATTGTGTTTTCAGTTTTATAATTTAATACACCCAAAACCCAACTTTGAGTTGCACTAAGGAGGTATGTTTCCTCTTCATTGTGTTGCAAGGCTCTTCTGCTCATCTTCCCTTCAACTGAGCTGTGTTCCCTTAACATTAGGATTTTTTTTTTGCTGATCCTCTTCATGAAGTACTGAGAAAAGAACATTGTTGCTTAGCTCTTTCCACTGGAAATAACAGGAATTGAAGAGCAGATCCTGCCAGTTAACCTTCTGCCTCCATTTGAAGGAACATGATGAGCTGCAGCAGATGAAATATGACCTTCAAGTTTCTTTACCCCACAGTCATAAGCTATGTATTGTTTTGATTTGGCTTACTGAATGCATTATGAGGGATTTCTGATCGGCTTCAGGCCAAGGTATTACACTTCTGCTGATAGAAGTACAAGTGCATAATTTAGAAGAAAATACAGTGAGGCTTGGTGTGTTGTATTCTTTTTCTCTCCCTCTTTTTGAGGAAAAAGGGACAATTTTGGATTTGTTGAGATAAATGAGAGGCTTAACTACCTTAAGAGCACAAGAGAGTTAGGAAGTCTGAGACAATCTAACCTTGCTGAACTCTTCTCTGTTATACACCTCTGTGTATGTGTCAGAAATCTAGCATAAGTACAACACCTGTTGAATAGGCCTCCTTCTTTCATGGAGGCCTGGTGGTATTCTTTTCATGCCTGCAGTTGCATTTCCCAGGGATCAGTCCCCTTTCTCAGAGTTTGCTTGTTTCAGGCTGGAGCATGATGTCCGTGGTGGGGGTACTGGCTTCTCTGTGCTCAAGAAAACACTTCCCTCGGTGCATTCCTGATGGCTTTTATTCATGGCCTCGATTTGGTGATAAATCATGAACTTCTGAAAATCATGGAAAATGAAAGTGGGTTGTCATTGGGTGTTAGAGAATATAAGTAATCTAATAACCAGAGCTATTACCTGCTCAGTAGAACATGGTTATTTGCTTGCACAATGACTAGGCAAACTGGCAATCCAGCTATTGCCTCCCACTCAAGGAGTCAACAGCCATAGCAATGTGACTTCCTCTAAAGACAAAATTTTTTGGTTTCTTCTGTTTGCCTTTGATATGAGGGCTTTTATGTTGCATTCAAAATATACTTG
The DNA here is from genome assembly GCF_949628215.1 of Phalacrocorax aristotelis. Classification (NCBI taxonomy): domain Eukaryota; kingdom Metazoa; phylum Chordata; class Aves; order Suliformes; family Phalacrocoracidae; genus Phalacrocorax; species Phalacrocorax aristotelis. The sequence goes on from NC_134282.1 coordinate 40,392,255, forward strand.
CAGGATATTTTCCAGACACAAAAGGGAGCGAGAGAAATATACTTGGGGAAAAATAGAGGGACTTCAATGTCATAGAAGGCAATACAATTTTTATCTGGAAGCCACACTTCTATTTGTTTTATGTGACAATGGCAAGAATTTTAAACCCTTCCCTTCCCCTACCTCTAGAAATTTTCAGATAACATCTAATTAGAGGATTTAAGTAACTTCAATAAATAAGCAGTACTGACAATGCCTTTTGTTATTTGAGGTGTTTTGTGTGAAGTTTGTTTCTGGTTTTCTTCCTGTTGCTCTGAAACTTTAAGATATTCAGTATTTTGCTGTTACTTACTATGTGGCGTAGGAAGCCCATGATTGGGGAGAGATCTTTGGGCTATGTAATGCAGTAAGGGGGGCATTTGGTGACAGGGAAATGAGCTGCAGGTGTTTGGCCCTTGAGAGTGGAGGCATCTCTTCTTTCCCCATGGGAATACTGCAACGTTGACATTTGGAGACGGGGCTGAAGCGCACCTCTCCTCAGTGTGTTGCAGTGAAATTGTGTCTTTCATCCTAGGATGCTGTTTCTGAAACGCTGTAAGCAAAAAATTGAGAGTGCTGTTATCTCTCAGGGATAGCGTTTCTGGCGGTCTGAAGACTTACAGCACCACCATATCAGCTTATGCTCGTTCATATGTGGATGGTGTCTGTTTGCCACCCTATGAAATGAAACCTTTTCCTCTGCCTCCCCCCAGATGTAAGGGAAGGCGCAGTGGTGGGCGACATGGCAGAGGAATGTGTGGGGCTCCGCTCCTGTCCTGGGATGTGCTCTGCAGTGCTTCTTCTGATTGATGAGCTGGGCAGGGTGAGGTGAAGAGGGGGTACTGCATTCTACTTACGGTCTTGTTTTAGTTTAGCCAGGAATAGCATTTATTTATTTTTAAAGGTGCATGACTGATAAATAGAGGTCTTACCTTTCAGCCAGCATCTGCAGTGAAATTCATTGATCAGGATGGGGCAGCTTTAGCGCTTACAGTACTGGAGGCTTTCATTGCCTAGTGCAGGAATTCTCTTTTCTGTGTTGCACTGACTGATTGTTACATTTTCATTGTTCTTTTTTGGGCTTGTTCTTTGAGGAACATTAGAATAATGGCAGTCAATCTTTAATTTTCTATTTCTGTTTCTCTTTGGGGTGAGAGTTTCTTTTTGTTTGGGTTTTTTTTTTTTTTGGATGCCAAATTAAGACAGTTGTGAAGGAATACGTCTTTTGTTGCACAGTCCTGCTTGTGTTCTGATATTTCTCTTTGTGTCGTCAAGTGTAAAACTGTGCTGGATGTTCCGCAGGTAACAGTTGGGCTATTGAACAGAACTTCCTCACAGAATGGCAAGAACTCCAAAGAAAGGCATCTGTAGGGTTAAGCATAGATACTAGAAGGCAGTTACTTGGCAAACTGCTGAAGGAAAGCAGTCCTTGCAATGGAGAAAGTAGTGTGTTCTTTCTCCTGAGTGCATGCAGCCACACAAATAGAGCATCTCTGAAGCTGATTAATGTGGCTTACTGTGTGCCTCTTCTGTACTATTTCCTACATTTCTTGCTGCAGAAGAGCAGAGGGGAATTCCTTGATAAGTGCATTAGCATTTATTGTGCACTTCTGTGGTCACACACTGTTGCCTGAATGATAGATAGACTGAGAAGGGAAAACCCCAGCTGGGATACCTTCAGAAGTGAAAAGATCAAATCTCTCATGCTTGTTCATATGATTCAGTAGGGTATGTCAGTTACACCATCAATAAACTGTTGAATATATAGGACCACATATTTCTAAGCCTCAATCTTCTCTTTCCTTTAAAACAGTGCTAGTGATAACTCCTGAGGTGTATGTATGCCTGGTTTCATTGGGAAGGGTGGAAGTGGTACATTTTTTGGTTTTTGCCTCTTATGTAATGATTGAGGTGTAGTAAGGCAATATGTGTGGTTATGTGAATAGCTTACACATAGCTGCAAGAGGTGGAAAGTGCTGTTGTTGCAATATCATTAGCTGCTTTGACCAAGGTAAAATAGAAAGACTTGGGTATATTATCCTGTACTTTCTTCCTTCATAGACTGGGAGTTTTGATGCATGTCCCTGTGTTGCAATCCCAGATCATCACCTCAGTGTGGCTCTAAGAGCACCTGATGGGCTGGAGAATTAACAGAATGAGGTGCTCATGGGTTGGTAGTATGTCAGTTAGGATCCTCCTGTTAATTTCTGTAGCACATTGGTGCTGCTTAGGATCCCATTTATTGTCACAGTTATGTTAATATGTCATGAATAACAAGTTGTGTGTCTGTTCCTGTGGTCTGAACAAGTGGAGAAGAAACAGTGCAGTCTAATAGTCACCCTGTGAAATCATACTTTTCTGTTCCTGCATGCATGTTTCAGCATTTAAGAGAACTTCTTGAAGGGTGATTATTCACTTCTGATGAGCCAGTTTTTTTCAACTGTTTTGATGTTTTTTCTTAACATACAGTAGACATGCTGGTTATGAACTTTCTGTTGCTAAGGTTAACGCTTTCCAAAATTTACAGTGAACATATGCTGCCTCTTTAGTAAAAGCAAAGAGAATCTTTCATAAAGTACAATGTATCCTGAGATTAAATGATTGCTTTTATCCTTGAAAAATGGATCAGTATCATAGAGACACCAGGAGTATTCTGATGCTTATGATAATAATTTTGAATTCAGAGTTTTATCCAAGAAGGGGAGCTTAGACAGCCAGCCAGATGTTAAAATCTTGAGAGCCTGGTGTGCCATTTGATGTGTCCTGTGCCCAGAAAACAAACTTTTACAGGGCTGAAAGCTTCTGAGACAATAGTTAAATGGCAGTGGTAGGGCTTGCATCTGCCTCAGTGATGTCCATGTGTGTAGGAAGGGGTTGCATTTCCAAAACTGCCTCACCAAAGGGAGGCTGTTCCAGAATCACATGCCTTATTTGTTCTTATTTTCTGCTGTTTTCTTCTCTGGAGCAGCCAAAGATGATACTCTGTCTTTCAGATCCTGTCTCCACATGTTGCACTTCTAAAGAGCTCTTGCAAGAGGGGAAAGAAGCTTTGTTTTGTTATTAATGAAAGAAAACCAAACTTGGGGAAGTAAGGACATACAAGGAAGAGGCTATTTTTGGTTATTCTCGGGGGGACACAGAATTTTTCCTTATATTTTCCTTTCCTTTCAACTGTCTTCAATGTGCATCCATTTGAGTCCTCCTCTTCTCTTGACTTTCTGCACTGGGATTTATCAGAAACTTGCTCACAGCAGTTTCCGTTCTGTATGTGGAGAAGACAATTTACTTTCTTACTTTCTGAGGATACTGTAAGAAATAAGGAATAACAGGACACAGTAGGAAAGAAAGAATGAATAAATTAGTACATTTCTGTAAAAACCTTGTCCAGAATAGTCTACTTGACTTCCAAGTTTTCAGGAAGAGAAAATACTACATATGAAACTTCAGCCTGGTCTGAACTTTGAGAAGCTGGTGGTGAAAACTGTGTGTCTGTGCCTCTGTCTGCCTGTGTGTGGCCAGAAACACTTTACAGAATCTAGTCCCATCCCAAATGATGGAGAGCTTAGTGATCTTCAGTGGACATATTCAGACTTGTTTACTCCTGTACAGAGATTTTTTTAAGTGATCATTTGTCAGCCACTGAATTAGGAGCTTTAAAGAAAGGAGCAGGGGAACCTGAAAGTGTTAGAGGAAACAAATGAGATTGCAGCTGGCATCTCCAAGGGAACTTTTGTTCAAGGGTGCTCAGACTGTTGACCTCTTTGCTTCTCCATTTCATTGCCTTTAGATTATAGCATTCTTCAGTACCAGTAGCTAGTTTGTGACTAGGCAAGCGCTACCTTTTTTTTTTTTTTGGGTAATGGAGGCAATCATGGACCTTAATGTGCAAAGATTTTAATGCACAAAGAAACAGTCTTGCATTGTATTTTAAAAGTGTGGTTTTTATATATGAAGCTAATGATTAATTTCCTTTTCTCCCTTCTTATAGAGATTGGAGAGTAATTCCTAGTAATTTACATCTTAGTTCGGCAATCATTGTCTAAAAATTACACTACTTAGTTATCTGTCAGCAGGTTGGCAAGGATATGAGAGAGGAAAAGAAAAATTAAAACGTACCATTGTTTCTTCCTTTTTCCGTTCCTTTCTCTATTGCACCTCTCTCTGTTCAGTTTCAGTGGCAGAACTAACTATATGGTAGGCTAGAAGTAAATGTGTTTGCAATAAGATGATGATAAGTTTTAGCAGAGCAGACTGTTTCCCAGATGTGATTGACTGGCAGTTTGTTGGAGATGAAACTGCAATAAGCTCTGCAAAGGAGCTCACCCTTTAGTTTAGCAGTCAGGGCCCTGGAGGAGATTTGTCCAGAGCAGAGGTAGTGAACTGAGAAGGGCAGATGGCCCAAATCCTCACTCACTACCTCATCTGGGGTGTCCTTGGATTTATCAGTGAAAGCTTTCTGTAATTACCTCTATGTGCAGAGCAGTTTCTGGTCCCTCCAAAACTCAAAATGTGAGTTTGAGAGGGTCACACAGACTAATACCTTGGAAAGATTTGCTCCTTGCCTACAATCTGCCAATACTATTCTGTGAACTGAAACGTGAGACACACATGCTGTGAAGGATCAGTTTTGCCTATAGGGAATGTCAAATTTCATGGTCAAACCTGGCTCATTCTGTGTGCTTATGTCTTTCACACTGTAGAAATGAGGTTTCTAATCTTGTTAATTTTTTGCAATATTTGAACCTTTTTTAAAATTTTTTTTCGTTGTTTAAGTTTGTGTTTTCAGTTGAAGTATTGGCATATTTCACACTCATTTGGAAAAAAATATCTTTGTAAAGATTTGTAAAACAAACCAGAACAAGTCCCCTCCCTTCCAGTCTTTCTTCTTCCCTCCTTTCTTCTTCCCCAACAAAGCAATATGTGCCAGAGTTCTGGAGTAATACACAGTTCACCTAGAGAATTGAGGAGGCACAGTGTTTTCTCAATAAAGGGTCTCTATCTCTCTAAGGTAAGGCCCTGACTGAAAGCCTATTGAAATCAAGGATAAGACTCCTACTGATCAACAGGTTGGAAAAACTTAAATACGTGTCAGCAGTCTTAAACATCTGGCTCTCAAACTTTCTAGATTTGTGAACATAAAGTGCACGGATGCCAATAAGCTATGTCAGTAGCTCCCAAAATGTCATCCCATTTGATAAAATCTGTTCTTTGGCTTAGGAAAAAAAAAAATGGTAGCAAGGGAAGAGAAACCCAAGTTGTAGTGCTAGGCTAGTGGCTCCTAAAAATGCAGCTCTGTCATTTCCCACTCAGCAGGGTTTTCCAAAGCATCAGAATAGTAACAATCACTGTAGACTATGATTGTATTCTGTACAAGCTGTAATTCCAATCTACCTTCTTTAAAAGGTTAAAATGCCTGCTAGGAGATTCTAAATGGCAAATGGTTAAGAAAAATCTTTGCAATAGACAGATTAATAGGTATCCCATATAAATTATTGATAGTGTCAAATCAATGCAGCAGTTTCAGTCTCATTTAGCCTCCCTATTATTTAATTGTAATGCTCTAAGGTAATTGCCTGAGACTGGACTCCTTTTTCAATACAGTTCTGAACTATTGTCTTCAAAACTGCTGCTATGGTGTTTATACTGTCACAATTCAAGTATTTCTTAATATTGGTGAAGTCATAGAGGAGCATTTCTTTATCCTTTTATTTTCATTTAAGGAAGAGAAAATTGGTGTATTAGGTTTATCCTGGAAATATGTTTAACTCAAGAAATATCTGTGAAAACACACAGTGTAATCGGATTCACAAATAGCATGGTGATAGGGTAAATGTTTTTCTGCTTGCTGATATTTCCAGTATACAGAGCAGGCTGTGGGGTCTTGTTCTGTATGTTCCTGAACAATGTAGGGAGATATTATTTTAAAAGGGAGCATAATTTGCACTTCTGTGACTACTTTTCATTTCAGTGTAGACTAAAGGAAACATGACTCATTACCATATCCAGAATTACAGTTTTGCCTTGAACTAGTATTTTGCATGGAAAATTTTTGATGAATTTAAACTTAAACATTTTGCTTAGTGACTAAAGGGAAGGTTTATCTTCCTCAGATATGATTTCAGTAAACCAGGTATAAAATTTCTTTTAAGGAAGTTTCCCTGCCACTTGGAGTAATTATAGAGGTGTTTTCAAAACTATTTGTGAGGAAAAACGTCCTAATTTTTCTGAGGTATTGGAAGTATAGATTTAGGGCTAAATGTACAGTTAGATTTTTCTGTAGAATTTTCTTTCTGCCAGCATGGTGGTAGTTCTGAAGATATGTGGGCTTTTTGTCTTGTGAAAAGACTCTCTGCTGACTATTGACCTGCATGTTCAGATGTTTCTGGAGAAAGATATTAACAAAGAATCTGAAAAGTACTGAAAGATTTCTGTATGTAGAAACAGTAACTTAAGTTCCAACCAAGCCATGGTTTGAACAATGTTAGTAGTAAAGACTGTATACCTGGCTATAAGAGTTTTTAAACTGACAGAGTACTGTGATTTGAGGAGTCCTTTTATTTATCTAACACTACTGTTTGCTTGATTCCATCTCTCTCTTGTTTTTTTTCTTTCTTCCTTAAAATACTTATTTTGTTATGTAATGCCTGAATTGGATGTGTGTCGTGTTGTCGTCCCATCCCATTCCTGTCCCCCGCCCCCCTCCACCTTTGTTTTTTGTCATTTTTGATGTTCAACCTCTAGGTTTTCCAGAAAAATTATTTTATTTTTCATATCAGGAAATCAAATGTTTCTGTCATGTAATCTTAGGTCTGTATCCTGTCTTCTTTCTAAGAGTGAGTTCTTAGTAACCAGCTTGATCAAACAAAAGAGAGGCAGAAATTAAAGCTAAAATACAAAGCTGGAAAACAAAACAGAAAGGTGAAATGAATATTCTTTAACAGGGATGACAATCCAGGCAATCCAAGTGAATACTGTTTTTTAAAGTCATGTCTAACAGTTTAGTGTTAGTACCTCATTAAAATCCAGGGATTAATAGCAGTAATCTCCTTGTTGCACATTAAAAGGATTTAGTTTAATTTGAGATCAGATGGTACAAGGTGCCATTTTAGTAAAGCTGTTCCCAAGGAATCAATGAGAAGTGGAATGGCTTAAAGACTGTTGTTTCTCTAACTGTCCCAGTTATAGTACATGTTTATGTATATACCTGTATGGATTTGAAAATTGTGATGAACTGATTCGATAATCCTTTATAAAGTATGTTATCTTTGGAAGTGAAATTGTCTGGAAAAGCTTGTTTGAAATGTTAAGAAAGGCAGTTGGCGTTTCAGGTCCATACTGCCTTTCTGGGACTGGAGGTGTGGATGGGCTCAAGTGAGTTCAAGGACATTAAATCTGTGAATACTGGTGTTGGAGAGTCAACCTGTAAACAAGAATTCTTCTGTATTAGATAAGGAAAATGTGCAATATTAAGTTATTCTTTCCTGCAAGTATGCAGGAAAGTGCAGTACAGACTGGGATCCACCTGGCTGGAGAGCAGCTCTGTGGAAAGGGACCTGGGGGTCCTGGTGGAGAGAAAACTCAACATGAGTGAACAGTGTGCTGCTGCGGCCAAGAAGGCCAACAGGATGCTGGGTTGCATCAAAAAGGGCATCGCCAGCAGAGAGAAAGAAGTCATCATCCCACTCTACTCAGCGCTTGCCAGGCCACACCTGGAGTACTGTGTACAGTTCTGGTCCCCACTATACAAAAAGGATGTGGGCAGGCTGGAAGGGGTCCAGAGAAGGGCCACCAAGATGATCAAAGGATTGGGCAGCCTGCCATATGAGGATAGGCTGGGAGAGCTGGGTTTGTTCACCCTTGAGAAAAGGAGGCTTAGAGGGGATCTCATCACCGTGTACCAGTACTTAAGGGGTACCTACAAAGAAGATGGAGACTCCCTTTTTGCAAGGAGTCCCATGGAGAGGACAAGGGGGAATGGACACAAATTGCTTTTGGGGAGATTCCGATTGGACACCAGAGGGAAATTTTTCACAGTGAGAACAGTCAACCATTGGAATAATCTCCCCAGGGAAGTGGTTGACTCGGCCACATTGGACACCTTCAAGAGTTGTCTGGACAAGGTGCTGGGCCATCTTGTCTAGACTGTGGTCTTCCCAGAAAGGTTGGACTAGATGATCCCTGAGGTCCCTTCCAACCTGTGATTCTGTGTGTGATTCTGTGTGTGATTCTGTGTGTGATTCTGTGTGTGATTCTGTGTGTGATTCTGTGTGTGATTCTGTGTGTGATTCTGTGTAGCATGTGCAGTGTGTGTGAGTAGTTGGAACAGAATTAGTTGTTATTCTCCCTTTTGTATTATAGGTGTTTTTAAGCAAGCGAGTGAGAACAACCACCATCTTGAGAGCCCTAATTTATGAGTTAATTAATTTGAGGAGAGGCATAGGATGAGCTAATGAACACTACAGTCCACTCCCTGTTTTTAGAAGATTTTGGGGAGAAGGAGAGGATGATAGGTTGGTTGTTTTATTGCTATCAGTTGCTTTTTGTTAGGCTATCTCAGCTCATTAATATGTCAATGTGTGATGGCATTTACTGCCAGGGATTAATACAGAGGAAAAAAAGACAATTTTAGAATTCTAGTGTAAAAAGGTAAGCACCTGATACAGTGTTATCCAGAATTCTTATTTTGTATTCTTAACAACTTGGCAATGATGTCAGCAGCCTGTGTGATTTTGTGGAAGATTTTACTTATTTATTTTGTGGTGTTTCTGATTTATTTGAAAAACAAAAAGACTAATTTTGTTCCAACTGAGTTTAACTATCATGCTTTTGTCACTGTATGCATCTTTGGTTATTAATTAAAAATAAGTATATTAAACTAAAGTTTTAAGCAATAGTAGTACAAAACCATGGAGTTTCAGAATATTTCTTTAAAATGCCAAGATATAGAAAAAGGGTGTTTTAGTTAGGCACTTATTTTTCCAACCACACTGGCCGAAATTAAAAATAACAGCTGACTTTAGGGAAAAAGCCATGCTTCCAATTTATCAGAAGAGTTAAATCTTTGGTAATTTACAAGAATGGCATTACTAGTATGTTGTTTGAATTACAATCTTTTCCTCTTTAGTCTTTTATAACAGTCAGAATCAACTGAGTCTTTTCCTTTGTGCCTGAAAGAATCAAAAGTGTTCTGGATGATATCACTTCCTCTTACACACGGAACTCAGTTGTGTCTCAAACTCAGTTGTTTGCCTTAAATAATAGCCATTAAGAGGAGGGAAGTATCTGTGCAGACAATAAGTGAGGCTGTGCAGACAATAAGTGAGGCTGAAGGAAGATAAAGTCTTTGCAGACGTATGCATTTATGAGCTAAACTACCAGAGGTCCATAGTTCAGAAGCAAATCTTTCTGATGCCTGGAGTGGTCAAGATGACTGGAGAACTAATGTTTTGGTCCCAAGTTAACATATACTGTTGCATTTCAAAGAAAAGTGAGATAAGATAAAATTAAGCCTGATCCTTGGAGTTAGAGAAGGACCACTTAAAGGAGAATACTTTGCAAGAAGCAAAATCCAATAAGTAGTCTCCTTTTCCATTGTGTGTTGGTGCATTTGGTTTTTTTACTATTTTGTCTTTGGTTTTCTTCCAATTATGTTGGATTTTATCCAGCTTTATGTCAGATGGTTTGTTGCTCAAATGTTTAGATCATAATTATATGAAGACATATTCTTTAGTATGGTGCTGCTCTCTTCATCTGATCACAGTAACCGGTGAAATTCAAGTTCCTCTTGATATTATCTGTGCTGCTGCAGCTTTAGCAATGCCTCCACTGTGACAACAGTAGGTTGTTTTCAGTTTGCTGTCCAGAATAACTTGCAGTTTTGGATCTACTTGTACTTGCAAAGTAAGTACTTTTTCTCTGTAAATGGTCCAATTAACTACAGTGATCCAAACAGGGACTTCAACATAGTTATAATACTTCTTTTAATTAATTCTCCTCTTTTTTCTTTTCTGTTTTTAAAAAAATTATTTTCTTTAAATGGAGAAAATGTATTCACTGGGTGCAGTCGGGCTGACACTTTGCAAATTTTCTCTTACAGTCTTGGTCCTACTCATGCCTCCACTGACCCACAACACTGCAGATTCTGAGTTTTTGCAGTGCACAGTGCCAGTGATGTGGAGTTACCTGAATTGTCCATGATGTTTTGCTGAAAATAGATTTAATTTCGACCAAAAAAGGTCAACAGGAATCTATAAGGAAAAGCTGAGCATTATAATCCCTTTCATCAACTGTAGCACCTGTGTTCAATATGGTAGTCTTGCTGAATAACACATGCATTAATTAAGAGAAACTGAAAACAATACCTGGAGAGAAAAAAAAACCAAAGGGAAGAGAACCTGAGGGAAGGAAAAATCCAGCTTCCTTGTTAATGGATTTAAGATTGTTGTAAACTGAGATATAGCCTCATACAGGCAGAAGACAGCATTTGCTTGTAACTTAGCAAATGCAGGAAAAAAAATGTAGTCCCTGTGCCAAGAAATTCACAATTTAAGTAGGAAAAAAGAGGCAAAGAAATTCAGACAGGAGACTGCAAGGAATTGTACTGGTTCATGTGTTTGGTCTTGGTCTACAGCCTAACAGATACTGGAAGTTTTTTGAGTGCATCATGACACAGTGAATTGTAAGGACAGGTTAGGTCAAGAACCTCAAAGCAGTGCCGACTTGAATTTGGAGTTCTCTGATATTCATACTTTATATGAGCATGCCCACTATTTTATACTCATATTTAGTGGTAACTGAAGAATTTCAGAATCAGTTCGGAGATTCTTGGTACTTCAGTGACTTCATTGGAAGAATATTATATTGCCTTTAAATAATAGCACAAATGAGATATTTGTCTTGTATCTGTATGTGTCATGGAAGGTAAGTTATAATTTAAATCAGGCCTGTAGCCACATTTCTTAGTGAAGTAAGAGTAGCATGTTCCCAACACCATGAGCATCCTCTTAGATGGCATACTACGTGCTTCTGCATGAATTGATGTATAAGCTTCTTCCTTAGCAGCTTATTAAAAACATGGTATTTTATATACCGCAAGACCTGTCATCTACCTGCATCATAGAAATCCTATATTATAAGACTTTACAGTTATCTGGAGACATTTTCCTTGTGTGTTTTGGGTTCCATACATCAGTATGGAAGTAGAATCATTGTATGTGTTATGCCAAAGTTGGCTTTAGGATTTTTTAAATTAAAACTATTGATTTTAAATTGAAACTCAAGAGGTTATAACCTGCTTCATAATTAATAAAAAACCCAATAATATCTTCCTTTGAAAGGTTTGTATTTCCCCATGCACTTTGTGTTTGTTCTCTTTGCACAGATGTGTTTCTAAAAAAGCAGCATTCATTTGTAGACTGCAGCCTATACTGATTAAAGATGGTCAGGGTTTTTTTAGACTGAACAGTTTAGGTTTGTGTTGCTGTAAAAACTTAGCTCCAATTCAACTTGTTTTCAAATCCTGAATATATAATTTTAAATAAGTTGGTTGATGATTTGTTTGGTTTTATTTTTTTAAATCAGTTGGGCTATCCTCTTTCCAGCATAGTTGAACAGCTGTTGAAGCACCAGAGCCTACCTCTTGTACCTGTTGATTGTCTTGCAACTTTTTTCTCTGAAATAAGTTTAGTGACTCACTTGGCTTGAAAAGAATGGAGATGTGTAAGGATAGTGATAAAGCTATTCAGGTGCATCAGCTGTTGAACAGCAAGTGTGTAAACTGTTGTCCAGCAATAGTGGTTCCAGGTGAGGTTGAGTGGTGGCACACCTCAGCTGTCTATTATACCTTAGGTGATCATCTGCTGACTGACACTCGTGTTCTACTGAGGGGTTCTTCTGGCACTGACTCTTTCTTAGATATCCTGTTGTTTATGTACTAGCTTTATTATCTTATCTCCACAGATTTAAGGGCCTATTGATGTAAAATATACTACACTGATAAAGCTCTGAAGAGCAAGAAGAATGAAAGAAAAGGCTGGGGCGGGGTGGGGGGGGGAGGCAGGGCAGAGAGCTGCAAAACAGAAGAGCCTCTTCATACAAATCTACTCTGAATTGTCTTTATGCCTGGGGGCAGGGGGGAAGCTAATAGATTCTGGATGTTTCTGAAGGACAAAGTTATTTTCTTTGTGAAAGAATCTTTACTGTAGCATTTGGTGCGTGGCAAGTGGCAGGAGCAGTGCCACAGCCCTTGGGCAGGTAGGTAACAGCCCAGGTACCCCTTGTGCTAGCAGTTGTGTTGCCTCCCTTACTTGTCTGTTCCTTGCTAATATATTTCCCTTTAGCAGCCTCACCTGAACTTCTCCTGCTAGAGCTAAAGCCTCTTCCTGCTTTTCTGTTCTTACTGATAAATGACAGTTATTGCTCCTTCTTCTCTCTAATATCTCCTTTGTATATTTGTAAGACTTCTCTCTTCAGTTTTTCCTTCCTGGGGCTAATCAGGTCCCAGTGCTTTTATTCTTTACTTACAGGCCAGGTTCTGTTTTCTCCTGAAATATCCATTTTTATGCCCCATATTTTAGAAATAATAATTCTAGGTCAAGCAACACTTGATTAAAATTTTAAGGGTGAATGTAAAAAATCACTGTGCTTGTTGTAGCACATACAGAATGCTCTTTCACAGTAATCCCTTTTCACTTACAATTATGAAAAACTTTACCTGTATTGCTCCATTTGTGTGACATTCACCTCTGAACTGTATGTAGTAATCAGAACTTGAGCTCCTAAATACTTTATTTGATTTTTACTAGCATCTCCTGGGAAACTCGGCAAAGATCTACCCGTTGGGTCACTTGACAACAGCTCCAGCTCTGTGTACTCCAACTGCTTCATCAGAAATGGGGAGAATAGCGATGTGTCCATAGTCTTGCCGTGTGTCTGATCTGACAGTAGTCATGTAAAGGTTATTTTCGATCCAGATCCAGAACAGAGTGTGCTATTTGAACACCAAATCATTTGGAAATATGTGTCTATATACCAAAAGGCATGGCATAATCTGTCTTAAGCCTCACTCCTGCAAGGACTGAGGAATTGCACTAAACTCAAGAGAAATATGTGCAAGTTGGCTTCATTACTGAAATGTAATACACATGTATATTTGTTGCATTTTTAAACACTCTTTCAGAGAGAGCATCATGAAAACTTGATCAAAAAGAGAAAAATTGATATTAAATTTCTCATGTGCTGTTCTGAAATCCATTTGTTTTGAAAAAGTTTTTCTTTAACATGCAAGTTCTTTCTTCTCAAGTGAAACCTCTTTGCCTGAGAATTAAAAAAAAGAAAAAAAAAAGGAGAAGATTCTTGGTTTCATTTGAATGGTTAGGGCTATTGCATAATTCTCAATAGCATTAACATGTAAGTTCTACAAATGGTATTATATACTTCTGTTCTTTCCACCTGAGCAGTTCATCTGAGTGTTTCTTGAGACACGCTTAAGTGGTCGGTGTCATGTGCTGGAGAGTTTCTCAATATTTGCTGCATTCTGATTACATGAAACCCAATTCTGTGCTACTGTTTCAGTTCAGGGACTAATTTCAGTTCAGGGGTTTATCTTTCATGCTTTAAGTTTCTTTATTATGCAATTGCAGTCCAGTCTTGGGCTACTGTCAGCTGTGATGAAACCAGCAAGCTTTAACAATAATAAACACGTAGGTTGTTGGAATTTCTTTTGCCTCTTAAGAAAGCTCATTCAGAAAATAACACTTAATAACACAAAGTGTGTGAGTAGAAAGGGCAGCATGAAAGGGAACAAGTCACCTGGACTTGTGTTTGAACAAGCTTCAGGACTTCATTTCAGGAATGAATGAAGTAGGTGTGTGGTGTTCGGGTGCATGCTCTCTCTCTGAATGAAGGACTGCTGCTGTATTTAAACAAACAGAAAAGACGTGAGAGATGAGCTGTGTAAGTTTTATTTTTTCATACTTTAATAGTAAATCTTCGTAAACCTGTTTAGGTACACAGAATATTTTTTTTTTGCATGCAGGATAGTATTCAATCCATGTATGGTGCAGGAGACACAAGCAGTGTTCCTCTAGTATTTAATCAGTGTGTGACAGCAAGTAATCACTTGATTTTTGAGCCTGTGGATATTTGCCTCCATGGAAAATGAGGGAACTCATGCCAGAACTGAACTCTGATTTCTCTCTGCATAGATAATTTTGTTGGACAGAACTGTGTGTTTTATGCCATGAAAGACATTAATACTCAGAAGTATGAGTGCAAACACATGTTCCCATCACATTAATTGCAGGAATTTATAAAAGTAAGTAGAGTTTCTAGCTATTGTTTTCTTCTTCTGTAAGCAGCATTTGGTATCTTGCAAGTTAAAAAGGGTGGGAGCATCAGGTTCTCAGAGTAACATTAATTGTTTTCTTTTGGCTATAAATCTAGGAACAAAATTATTAAACAGACTGGAAAAGAGGGGGGAAACTCAAATAAGGCGGCACTTAAATTTATTGCATTTTGCTGGGTTGTTTTCAGGAGCAACGTGTCTCTTGAGACTTTGTTTCTTATCCATTTTATAGAGCTCTGGCCTCTTAACAGCACCGCTTCAATGACTTTTTCTTGGGGTTCTGAGTTGGTAGCAGCACTTGCCATGAAAATAAGCCTGTTAAAGAGAGGTCAGGTTTCATGAGACAGTGATAGACTTGTAAAAACAGATTTTACTGGAACAAATGAAGTCAGAATTAAGGAGAAACCAGAGATTTGTGTAAAGAAACAAGATACAGAAGAAGCAAGTACTAAGCTAAACTGATAAACAACGTATAAATTCAGATGAGAGATAAGTGGGCATTTTTTGTTTCTAAAACTACATTTAGTGTGATTAATGAGTTTTTCTGAAGATTTTGTGCCATTCTCCATAGTTCTGAATTTTGTTATCTTTAAAGATTAATTTTCTGAGGAAATGCGTTTTTCCTGCTCAGGTGGAAAAATGTTCTTTAAATACCAGCTTCAATTAACAACTTGAATTGGATTTTCTAAACAGTATAGCTGAATCTGTTCTTGCTTGCTACTATGATGACATTTTGTGTTATGTGAAATACTAATTTTCCTCAGTTTCTTTTGTAGTTCTTGAGAGTCTCGCTTCTGTCTTTAACCTTCAGCTGTAACGTACCAGATGCATGGAAATAAATAATTCTTTTTATATACATCAATGAAAACCAGATATTGTGTTTCTGTAGCCTCGCTCTGTCCCTTTAAATAATTGTGCTGATACAAGAAAATTCTGGGTGTGACTTTATAGTTTCTGTGGAGACAAAACTTTTAAAGGTGTGTAAGAGCTTTGCTTTGATAAGACTAATTACCCTTCTGCTGTGTTAAAACGGTCCTTTCTTATGCCACTGTCTGTGTGGTGCAGCTATCTGTTAAGAACAGCACTAGGGAAATATTATTCTGACTCCAGGCGAACACAGGTTTTCTGTGTAGGGAGGAATTAGAACAGAGGAGGAGAAGGGAAGGGAGGAAGTAAGACAAGCCTGGATGCTTCCCCCCATCCCCCCTTCTGTGGTGGAAAACTACAGGAGAGTTGGACTGTGTCAAATTTAGCAGAAAGCAAATCTGGAAAGTTTAGAGTTATGGGAACAACCTGGTGTATGTGCAGGTTATTTGGCTTGCACTGAGTCCTGTTCTGTGAAGCTGAACTTCTGTAGGTAGGCAAAGAACTGTTAGGTATTTTTTTCTTCTTCTGATAATTCCTTAGCAATCAAAAGAAAATCTGTTTAAGGAGAGAACTCTTTTCATGTCTATCCCAGCAGACTTGAAATGTAAGACTTGTGCTGTAACATCTTTATGCAAGTTGCGGGGTTCTTTTTGTTTGTTTGGTCTTGAAACTCATATTGCTCAGAAGTGAAAGACTAAAAAGTAGAACATAGGGAACTGGGATAAATTCTGCTGGTGAGATAGGCTAGTTCTGTCTGCGGTGAAGGTGTGTAGGGAACAGACTCCAGTGTGCTGGGGTTGTGGAGACCTGCTGCCAAAAGCAGGGGACTGGTCATAAAAATGGATACCAGGAGCATCTCTGCTTGCGTCCTCGGAGTCTGAATCACATTTGAGGTGCCAGACCTGTTTTCCAAAACCACGGTGTTTGCATCATGTGGCCACAACTGCTTTCAGGTGATTTTTGCTGTACAAAGTAGTTTGCTTGTCTTGTTAATGACAATCTTTGGGAGGTCTGTTCACGAAGCTGTGACAGTTTAACTCTGCTGGTATGATTAGGAGTGCTCGTTCCTGCAGTGCTGATGCAACTACAAGAATGCAGTGCAAAAAAACCCAGGATTTATTCTGAGCTGGAAAGTGAAATAGGTATACTAGTTATAGGAATCTTTAAGTTATGTAGGTAGGCCCATGTTAGGAGTTAACTTGTGTGTGGAGGGGAAAACAATCAGGTCATGTCACATTTCCTTCACACTCCAATATTAATCTATTGATGCTATGCCATAGTATTAAAATGACAGGGCAGGGAGCATTTGTTAGAATGCTTGGTGTGCATCAGTACTGTGTGTGTCCTCCATGCAGAAGGGTATTATTGAGAACATGTTAAAGTAAATAGTAAATGTGTGTGGAATTATTTGTTTATCCAAAAGGAGTTGCCTCTGAAGAGTTGTTCTTTCTGTTAATTATGTTGTAAGTAGCAGTAAATAGAGCAATTAATTAGAAGGTTTTGTATTCCTTTCCCTTTTGGCTTTTATCTTCTGAGCAAAGAAATCCAGCTACTGATAAACTTCTGAAGTGTCTGTTAGCTGGAAGGTATTTATTGATCTGCTGCTTCAATTGGCTCGATTTTGTGAACTCCTTAAGTTCTAAATGCTTGAAATTATATTGATGCTTTGTGTATCAGACATCCAATCAGTGATCACTCACTGTTGGGATGAAAGTGTTCTTACATGATTAAACTTATTTTGAGATAATTTTTGGTTTATTCTTCCTATCAAGCATGAACATGTCCAATTCTCCAAACGCTTTTACTAAAGTGAGTATTATTAAAGGAATAAAATATGACTGTCAGGAACCAAATGTTGTTTTGGAAATTTTCTATTACAGTCAAATAATTCTTTTTTAGTAAAGTGGGGTCAGTCCCAAACTCGTTGAATTTACATGAACTTCAGTAGTGTAATAATTGATATGCTTTCCAGCTGCATGCCAGTCAATTTGTATGCTTAATTCTATTTGAGAGTGTCATTTTCATTGAAACATTTTTTTACTGAATTAGGTTAAAGCAAAGTTGTTTTAACTAAACCTTCAACCAAAGAAACCATGCTATCGAACAAAGTTGACAAGGTAATTAGACCTATCTTTCTTTGCATGTAGAAAAGAGGACTATTTGAAGTATTTCTGTGTATTTTTGCAAGTTGATCTATGATCTGGAGTTTGGTTTAGCCAGGATTTTTTTCTCACTTTTGTCTTTTAAATTCGATGTTCTCTCATTCTTAGCCATTTCTGCATTTGAAGTCCAGCCACTTTCAACTGAGGTCCAAGAAGGTGGAGTAGCTCGATTTGCCTGTAAAATAACAGCAAACCCTCCTGCCACTGTGACATGGGAAGTGAATCGAACAACTTTACCTTTAGTCATGGACAGGTATGTAGACTTGCACATTTTAGCATGTCATTTATTTTATCTGATAGTTTTGAGCCTGCTACAGGAAGAAAATCTGAATAGTTTCAGTGCCATTACATAAAAAAGATTCCACATGTATAGTATGACAACTATTAAAATAGCTAGTAATAGTTATGTTGTTACTGAATTTTAAATAGGTGTTATGACTGCAGACCAGAATCACCTGCTATGGTCTACACAGTAATCATTGACCTATGATTTGTCATAGGAGAATTTTGTATGCTAGTCATCCTCTGGAATGGGAATTGCTGTTGGGATACAGCATAGATGGACTTTGACTGTGGGGATGGTTTGAACTAATGGGATTGCTTTCACAGAAGAATTGATGCTGAACCTGTTTTTCTTTAGAGGTCCAATAAAGAATTATATGTACAGAAAATTGAGTTAAAACACTTTTTGCTAGGGGAATTCAGTGCAGGGGGAATTATTTTGAATTGATTAACTTGAAGCATACAGCCTGCTCCCTGCTAGGTTCTTTCCCTGTTCAGATCGTATTCATTGAGCCTGTTTCCATCCTTGACGTGTAACTTTTGTTGAACATGTCCAAGATATCTAACATGTAAAGGAAGGTGAAAAAAGAAACATAGAAATTGAAAGCATAGGTGGGTTTCTGGGAACCATATACCAGTTATGCCAGTATATCAGAAATTGCTGCTAAAAATCAGCCAACCTGAATGGTATGAATGTAGTTACTGTCTAACAGTTGGGATGGTTGCTTCTGAGGGTGAGAAAGATCTGCTTGTTGAAAGTAAATTCCTTTGCCTGTAATTGTGGTGCTGGGGGGAATCTCACTTGTAATTCAGAAATGTGGGAAGTGAGTCATGTAGAGAGAATGTTTTTGAGTCTCCAGCCTGCTCTCCCCAGGTCAGTGTAGCAATGGCTGTTTGTAAATCGAGTTGTTAATTCTGTGACAGTGTTCACTGGCTGAACATTTTTCTGCTTTTCTTTTTTTTTGTTTCTTTGACAGGATAACTTCTCTACCTACAGGAGTTCTGCAAATCTATGGTGTTGAACAGAAGGATGCTGGGAATTATCGATGTGTTGCCACAACAATAGCCAATAGACGTAAAAGCACTGAGGCAGTGCTGAGTGTTATTCCAGGTACTCACCACGTGGGATTTTTTTCAATGGCATGATGTTCTTTTTTACATTATGACAAAAACATTTACATGCATTGAAGAGCTGTAACTGAACAGTCCTCTGAAACAGTCACCCAAATAATTTGGCTTGCTTGTATCTTGTGGCTAAAATATTGTTCAGTGTAAGTTTCCACAATTACTGAAATAAGGCTTAGGTGTAAATTTAATTTTAAGCATCCTTTTAAAAAGTCATGCTTTATTTCATATTTAATTGAGTTTTTGTTTAATTGTTCTCACCTTCTTTCCCCCCCCCCCAAAAGCCTCAGACTTGAAGCCTATTCACAAGCCATCTATAATAGCTGGTCCTCAAAACATTACGGCTTCTCTTCATCAAACTGTCATACTGGAGTGTGTAGCCACAGGGAATCCAAAGCCAATCATCTCATGGAGCCGGTTAGGTAGGTCTTAAAATTACAGCATACAACTTTCAGCCTGTGCAGGGGAAGTGAAACTGGAAAGAAAGGATTTCAGCAATTAGGTTACTGTTCTAAGGCTTCATGTAGTGCGTAATGATTAGTAGGTTAGGGTAGTAGGTTAGGGTAGGATAAGTGAAACACTTTTAGTTGCATACTGTTTAGTATGTATGCAACAGTTCCATACTGTTGTTAATAAGCCCTGAGGTTTTCTGAGGCTTTGGACTCCCCAGTTCTGCTGTCAATCCTGCACTGCCTCCAGCGCAATGTGGGCAAAGTGCTGGGTAGGGTGGTGACCTCCAGTGATCTGTGACTTGGAGTAGAATCAATGGTGAGTTAATAGACTAAATAGACTATGGATAGGTATAGTCAAAGCCCAGGTAGTCTGCCTGGAAGGGGAGAACAGAGAGAATGCAATAAGAATAATAACATTCATCAGCACATCACATTTTTCCGTTGAAACTACGGCTTTTTTTATTCTGATGTACTTAAATGTGAAAGTCAGGACTGTACCTGTAGAAGCATGAAAAGTTTTCCTGTTTTTATTTCTAAAAGTGGGAGGAATAAATATGTTTCCTATTTGTTTCAGTGGTTCTTATAGCCAAACAAGTAAGAAAAACAGTTGCCTAACAGTCATAGAGCATTTGCTGTGAAAATAGAAGAAAATATATGGTAATCAAATATACTCAATTTTATCCCCAGTATAATTCAGAAGGAGGTAGATCATCCCTGTTTGTAAAGATGATGTGGATGTTGGTAGTAATGAACTGAATCATCATGCAAGGCAATTGGGGAGGCTAACTGGGAAAATGGCATTAGTTTTTCAGCTGTGATGGTAAATTTCAGATATAAACCACTTACCAAGTGGTGAGACCCAGCCATCTGAACAGTCAGATAACTAGAGCAAAGACCAAAGCAAATGCAAAACGGGAACCTCTGGAAGCTCATCTGTGATTTCCCTATGCATCTTTTGACTTTTAAACTCTATGCCATTACTGCCTAGACAACCCTAGATAGGTAAGTTATTTAGATACATTGAACAGTCTTGTAACCACTCTTCTCTCGCTCTCTCAAACAGACCATAAGTCCATTGATGTCTTCAATACCCGTGTCCTTGGAAATGGGAACCTCATGATCTCTGATGTAAAGGTGCAGCATGCAGGCGTGTATGCATGTCGAGCCACTATTCCAGGCACACGAAACTTCACAGTAGCAATGGCAACTCTCACTGTGCTGGGTGAGTCTGCTTTGACTTCCACAGTGTATTTTAACAACGGGTGTCTGAATTGAGCTGCGCTATGTACTGGGCTGAATTTTCATCTCAAACATAGCATGCCAAGGGCTGTAGGGAGACTGCAGAGATGAAACAGATCACAGAACTGTGGCTGCCTTCTTCTGTCTGTTGACTTAGATGAGAAGGTCAGAGACTCACCGTTTGAGTTATAAACTAGCAGTTCATTTGCACTTGGAGATACCCAGGTGCAATGTTTGCTCTGGGAAGACAGGCTTTCAACACTAAAAAGAATCCCATAACAAAGCAGAAATATGTAATATATATGTATGCTTTGTGAGCAATATGTCATAGGCTGGAGTTTGATTTGTTTGTATTCGTAAATGCATGAACAAAAATGTGTAGAAATGTTGCTATCTGTGCAGACAGTATGTATCTTTAAACAAATGTACTTAGTTTACATGCAACGTGCTTTCTGCATGGGTATATGTGTATCTGAGTGGCCTGAGGAGAGAGGTTTATGTGTGGAAAATTTATTATTATTCTGATTGTCCTTGCATTTTTGGGGGCTTGAATTTGTTTTTTTCCCCTTATCTGTAGCTCCACCTTCATTTGTGGAATGGCCAGAAAGTTTAACAAGGCCTAGAGCTGGTACTGCTCGTTTTGCTTGTCAGGCAGAAGGAAATCCTGACCCCAAAATTTCATGGTTAAAAAATGGAAGGAGAATACATTCCAATGGTAGAATAAAAATGTACAACAGGTAAGGTTACAATTGCTGTATGAGAGCTGTGCTAGTGATGTGCTACCAAAGGATGAAATTCCAGTAACTAAATATAGCCAAGCAAGATATAACTCCAGTAAGGAAGATATAACTCAAATAAACATGACATTGGACATAAAATGTAGCTATGGATATTTCCTTGGCAGAAGGAATGCAGATTAGTCAATACCTAAAATCCTCAGCAAAGGTTTTGTGACTGCTGCCTTAACGAGGGGGGGAGGGGAAGAACTGAAGTGATTTCACCACAAAGTTGCTCTAGATTTATAGTCGTATAGCAGAGACCAGAATCTCACTAGGGTTTTGAGGCTCCATTTCACTATTTCTATATAGTGAGCAGCTCATGTTAAAGAGTTAGTTAAGGATGACAACCCTAAGGTGGTGCTTTTTGCACATGGGAAATAGATTTACAGGCTTGTTTTCACTGTACCTGGCTTTGCAGGCATAAACTTAAACATGACATGTTTTGAGGAACACTTCAAGTTGCTAAATTTCCCAGCTGCACATCCATTTCTAACAGAAGAGTTTGTAGCGCATAAATCAGTTATACTAAACTCATGAAGCAGAGGCAAATGTAACTGTTGTTGCATTATGTAGAGCTAAGTTTATCCATGATGTGAGCTTTTTTCCCTCCTTTTTCTTCCTTTTGGATTCAGTAAATTGGTGATTAACCAGATCATTCCTGAAGATGATGCCATTTATCAGTGCATGGCTGAGAATAGCCAGGGATCTATTCTCTCCAGGGCCAGGCTTACTGTAGTTATGTCAGAAGACAGACCCAGTGCACCTTACAATGTCCATGCTGAAACGATGTCAAGCTCAGCAATCTTGCTAGCATGGGAGAGGCCACTGTATAATTCAGACAAAGTGATTGCATACTCTGTGCATTACATGAAAGCAGAAGGTAAGCAGTTTGATTTAAATACTCTTTAACTATTTATTTGTGGTAAGAACTTGAAGATCCTTGCAAAGACTGTCAAATTTTAATGGCTTTTAACCAGGACTGCATCACAGCATATTGGCATATAAATGCATATTGTAATCAACTGGAATGCTTGGGGAAAAATGCTTTTGCCTTATTTCATTTGTGGGACCTGGTGTTCTTTCAACTCACACCTGTCTCATTGCTCCAGTGAGCAGATTTTGAAGTTAGGAATGGGCTTTAAAACCTGGGGTCTCCATACTAGTATTTGGGTTTCCCTCTGTCCTTGGCAGGAGCTTCTGCTAACTCGCACATGTGTGTGCTTGGCAGGGAAGGACAGAGCATGCAGCAGAATCCTGGAGGCTTACAGAGTTGAACTTCTCATGAGAGACAGCTCTTTTGTCTGGATCCCCAAATTCTAGTGACTTTAGTGGATTTCATATA